>NC_136901.1:45841767-46099267 GCF_949606895.1 Notothenia rossii | reverse complement strand
GTTTTGAGCGCTGCACTGCAGAGGAGAGAAGATTTGTTTATTTAAGTGACGAAACTGTTTCAACATCGTCTGGTACATTTGTGTGTTTGAAGAAGAGAACGAACAGTGAAGAAATGGAAACGATAGCATGGAAATAAATGTACCAAAAACAAGCAATATATCTCTGAGTGATGTGTGAGCGCGTCGGCCAGGCGCTAAAACCAAAGAACAGAAAAGAGCTAAAGGGAAAGATTGCTCTTTTATTCGGCAAAACATGTCCTGTGTTAGAGAACACGGTGTGTGTGTGTGTGTGTGTGTGTGTGTGTGTGTGTGTGTGTGTGTGTGTGTGTGTGTGTGTGTGTGTGTGTGTGTGTGTGTGTGTGTGTGTGTGTGTGTGTGTGTGTGTGTGTGTGTGTGTGTGTGTGTGTGTGTGTGTGTGTGTGTGTGTGTGTGTGTGTGTGTGTGTGTGTGTGTGTGTGTGTAGCTCAGAGGTGGTGTGTTTTCAGGCTCAGGTGACAGACAGGATCAGTGTAACGGAGCGCAGCAGAGGCTCCTGTGCAGGTGTGTCTGCAGGTGTGTGTGCAGGTGTGCGCCTCACAGTGTGTGATCAGAGTGGGCGTAGTCTGCAGGTGTACCTGGACCTGAGCCACACCCCCTACCCACCTGGACTGTTGCCTGGCAACACACTGCTGCTGTCAGCTTTCCAGAGGAGAGTGTCCAGGTAACACACACACACACACACACACACTCACACCACACACACATACATACATACACATTAAGGTTCTGAGACCAAGTAGTGTGTGTGTGTGTGTGTGTGTGTGTGTGTGTGTGTGTGTGTGTGTGTGTGTGTGTGTGTGTGTGTGTGTGTGTGTGTGTGTGTGTGTGTGTGTGTGTGTGTGTGTGTGTGTGTGTGTGTGTGTGTGTGTGTGTGTGTGTGTGTGTGTGGATGTGGATGTGTGTGTAGGTCAGGGGGGGTGTACTGCAGTCAGCTACAGGTCAGCTCTCTCACCGTCACCTCTCTGGGAGACTCCAGGTAACTGCTCTCTTCTTTTCTCTGTTTCTTGTTTTGAAATGTTCTGATGTTTGGATCTGCTTCCTGTCAGCTGTGTGTGCCCTCCTCCTGCTCCCATGATGCACCTGGGTGTGTGGACAGGTAGCATGGAGCAGAGGTTCTTTGTGGGTCGGGTCAGAGGTCACGTGGTTTGTCTGTTGCTGCTGCAGCTGAGGTGGAGCTGCTCGCTGTGCGGAGGCCTCTACACACAGGTGGGTTATTACACACACAGGTGAGTTACTACACACACAGGTGATTTACTACACACACAGGTGATTTACTACACACACAGGTGAGTTAGTACACACACAGGTGATTTACTACACACACAGGTGATTTACTACACACACATGTGAGTTAGTACACACACAGGTGAGTTAGTACACACACAGGAGAGTTAGTACACACACAGGTGAGTTAGTACACACACAGGTGAGTTAGTACACACACACAGGTGAGTTAGTACACACACAGGTGACTTAGTACACACACAGGTGAGTTAGTACACACACAGGTGAGTTAGTACACACACAGGAGAGTTAGTACACACAGGTGAGTTAGTACACACACACAGGTGAGTTAGTACACACACAGGTGAGTTAGTACACACACACACACACACACACAGGTGAGTTAGTACACACACAGGAGAGTTAGTACACACACAGGTGAGTTATTACACACACAGGTGAGTTAGGACACACACAGGTGAGTTAGTACACACACAGGTGAGTTAGGACACACACAGGTGAGTTAGTACACACACAGGTGAGTTAGTACACACACAGGTGATTTAGTACACACACACAGGTGAGTTAGTACACACACAGGAGAGTTAGTACACACAGGTGAGTTAGTACACCCACACAGGTGAGTTAGTACACACACACAGGTGAGTTAGTACACACACACACACACACACACACACACAGGTGAGTTAGGACACACACAGGTGAGTTAGTACACACACAGGAGAGTTAGTACACACACAGGTGAGTTATTACACACACAGGTGAGTTAGTACACACACAGGTGAGTTAGTACACACACACAGGTGAGTTAGTACACACACAGGTGAGTTAGTACACACACAGAGGAGAGTTAGTACACACAGGTGAGTTAGTACACACACACAGGTAAGTTAGTACACACACAGGTGAGTTAGTACACACAGGTGAGTTAGTACACACACACAGGAAAGTTAGTACACACAGGTGAGTTAGTACACACACACAGGTAAGTTAGTACACACACAGGTGAGTTAGTACACACAGGTGAGTTAGTACACACACAGGTGAGTTATTACACACACAGGTGAGTTAGTACACACACACACAGGTGAGTTAGTACACACACAGGTGAGTTAGTACACACACAGGTGAGTGAGTACACACACAGGTGAGTGAGTACACACACAGGTGAGTTCGTACACACACACACACACACACACACACACACACACAGGAGAGCTAGTACACACACAGGTGAGTTAGTACACACACAGGTGAGTTAGTACACACACAGGTGAGTTAGTACACACACACACACACACACACACACACACACAGGAGAGCTAGTACACACACAGGTGAGTTAGTACACACACAGGTGAGTTAGTACACACACACACAGGAGAGTTAGTACACACACAGGTGAGTTAGTACACACAGGTGAGTTAGTACACACACACAGGTGAGTTAGCACACACACAGGTGAGTTAGTACACACACAGGTGAGTTAGTACACACACAGGTGAGTTAGTACACACACAGGAGAGTTAGTACACACACACAGGTGAGTTAGTACACACACAGGTGAGTTAGTACACACACAGGTGAGTTAGTACACACAGGTGTAGAGATATAGTACATACAGGTGAGGTGTTATTTGAACAGGTGAGGTGTTGTATGAACAGGTGAGGTGTTGTATGAACAGGTGAGGTGTTATATGAACAGGTGGTAACAGTAACTGTCCTCTGTGTCTCTCAGTCTTGTTCCAGCGCTCAGTGTGGATCCTCCTCGTCTGTCTTTCAGTCCACAGTGAAGTAAGACTGCTCCTCCTCTACCTGTGTGCACCTGTGTATTTACTGAGTACTTACCTGAGTACCTACCTGTGTGTACCTGAGTACTTACCTGTGTGTACCTGAGTACTCACCTGTGTAGTTACTGAGTACTCACCTGTGTAGTTACTGAGTACTTACCTGTGTGTACCTGTTTTTACTCAGTGTTTACTTGTGTAGTTACTGAGAACTTACCTGTGTGTACCTGTGTTAACCCGGTATTTAACTGTGTATTTACCTGTGTACTTACCTGAGTATTTACCTGTGTGTACCTGTTTTTAATCGGTGTTTACTTGTGTAGTTACCTGAGTACTTACCTGTGTGTACCTGAGTACTCACCTGTGTAGTTACTGAGTACTCATCTGTGTAGTTACTGAGTACTTACCTGTGTGTACCTGTTTTTACTCAGTGTTTACTTGTGTAGTTACTGAGTACTTACCTGTGTGTACCTGTGTTAACCCGGTATTTAACTGTGTACTTACCTGAGTATTCACCTGTGTGTACCTGTGTTAACTAGGTATTTAACTGTGTAGTTACCTGAGTATTTACCTGTGTGCTTCCCTGAGTATTTACCTGTGTGTACCTGAGTACTCACCTGTGTGTACCTGTGTTAACTCGCTATTTAACTGTGTAGTTACCTGTGTGCTTACCTGAGTATTTACCTGTGTGTACCTGAGTACTCACCTGTGTGTACCTGTGTTAACTCGGTATTTAACTGTGTAGTTACCTGAGTATTTACCTGTGTGCTTACCTGAGTATTTACCTGTGTGTACCTGAGTACTCACTTGTGTGTACCTGTGTTAACTCGGTATTTAACTGTGTAGTTACCTGAGTATTTACCTGTGTACTTAACTGAGTATTTACCTGTGTGTACCTGTGTTTTCAGGCTGGTGATTGATGACGGCACAGGTGAGGCTCACGTCTGGTTCTCAGGTGCTCAGGTTCGTGCTCTGCTGGGATTGGCTGATTCTCAGTGGGAGGGGCTTCAGAGAGCGCTGCGGGTCAGAGGTCACATCCGAGTCTACCCTCAGGGGCGGAGCCTGGTCAGTACCACTTCCTGTTTCACAGCAGCTGCTATGGACCAATAACAGTCTGTGTATTTACCTGTCTGTCTCTCAGCTGTGTGTTTACCTGTCTGTCTCTCAGGTGTGTGTTTACCTGTCTGTCTCTCAGGTGGGTGTTTACCTGTCTGTCTGTCAGTTTTGTGTTTACCTGTCTGTGTGTCAGTTTTGTGTTTACCTGTCTGTGTCACTCAGGTGGGTGTTTACCTGTCTGTCTGTCAGTTTTGTGTTTACCTGTCTGTCTCTCAGGTGTGTGTTTACCTGTCTATCTCTCAGGTGTGTGTTTACCTGTCTGTCTCTCAGGTGTGTGTTTACCTGTCTGTCTCTCAGGTGTGTGTTTACCTGTCTGTCTCTCAGGTGTGTGTTTACCTGTCTGTCTCTCAAGTGTGTGTTTAACTGTCTATCTGTCAGGTGTATGTTTACCTGTCTGTCTGTCAGGTGTGTGTTTACCTTTCTGTCTCTCAGGTGTGTGTTTACCTGTCTATCTGTCAGGTGTGTGTTTACCTGTCTGTCTGTCAGGTGTGTGTTTACCTTTCTGTCTCTCAGGTGTGTGTTTACCTGTCTATCTGTCAGGTGTGTGTTTACCTGTCTGTCTGTCAGGTGTGTGTTTACCTTTCTGTCTCTCAGGTGTGTGTTTACCTGTCTGTCTGTCAGTTTTGTGTTTACCTGTCTGTCTCTCTGGTGTGTGTTTACCTGTCTGTCTGTCTGTCTGTCTCTCAGGTGTGTGTTTACCTGTCTGTCTGTCTCTCAGGTGTGTGTTTACCTGTCTGTCTGTCGCTCAGGTGTGTGTTTACCTGTCTGTCTCTCAGGTGTGTGTTTACCTGTCTGTCTCTCAGGTGTGTGTTTACTTGTCTGTCTCTCAGGTGTGTGTGTTTACCTGTCTGTCTCTCAGGTGTGTGTTTACCTGTCTGTATTGGTTGGTCTCTGATTGGTCAAATGTTGCTAGCTGGCTTGAGTTACCCAGTTGATAACCAGCGTCGTAGGACAGCTTAGTGAGAGTGCGTTTGTTTTGGATTAGGTAAACCGGGTAACTCAGAGAGATCCAGGGTCTGTTGAACTGGATTCGTAGTACAGGCCTCTGCAGTGTGTTTACCTGTCTGTCTCTCAGGTGTGTGTTTACTTGTCTGTCTCTCAAGTGTGTGTTTAACTGTCTATCTGTCAGGTGTGTGTTTACCTGTCTGTCTGTCAGGTGTGTGTTTACCTTTCTGTCTCTCAGGTGTGTGTTTACCTGTCTATCTGTCAGGTGTGTGTTTACCTGTCTGTCTGTCAGGTGTGTGTTTACCTTTCTGTCTCTCAGGTGTGTGTTTACCTGTCTGTCTGTCAGTTTTGTGTTTACCTGTCTGTCTCTCTGGTGTGTGTTTACCTGTCTGTCTGTCTGTCTGTCTCTCAGGTGTGTGTTTACCTGTCTGTCTGTCTCTCAGGTGTGTGTTTACCTGTCTGTCTGTCGCTCAGGTGTGTGTTTACCTGTCTGTCTCTCAGGTGTGTGTTTACCTGTCTGTCTCTCAGGTGTGTGTTTACTTGTCTGTCTCTCAGGTGTGTGTGTTTACCTGTCTGTCTCTCAGGTGTGTGTTTACCTGTCTGTATTGGTTGGTCTCTGATTGGTCAAATGTTGCTAGCTGGCTTGAGTTACCCAGTTGATAACCAGCGTCGTAGGACAGCTTAGTGAGAGTGCGTTTGTTTTGGATTAGGTAAACCGGGTAACTCAGAGAGATCCAGGGTCTGTTGAACTGGATTCGTAGTACAGGCCTCTGCAGTGTGTTTACCTGTCTGTCTCTCAGGTGTGTGTTTACTTGTCTGTCTCTCAGGTGTGTGTGTTTACCTGTCTGTCTCTCAGGTGTGTGTTTACCTGTCTGTATTGGTTGGTCTCTGATTGGTCAAATGTTGCTAGCTGGCTTGAGTTACCCAGTTGATAACCAGCGTCGTAGGACAGCTTAGTGAGAGTGCGTTTGTTTTGGATTAGGTAAACCGGGTAACTCAGAGAGATCCAGGGTCTGTTGAACTGGATTCGTAGTACAGGCCTCTGCAGTGTGTTTACCTGTCTGTCTCTCAGGTGTGTGTTTACCTGTCTTTCTCTCAGGTGTGTGACTCAGAGGACCCTCTCCTCCACTTCCTGTTGTGTGTGTGCAGCAGTGAGGTGGTGTGTCGTCAGCTGTCTCTCACCTGCAGGAAACAGAAAGCTCAGAGATCAGAAGGTGATGAAACTCACAATATCCTTTTGAATTTCAAAGAACACAAACTGGGTTACATTAACAAATAACTATAAAACAACAATACTGTAGAATAACAAAAAGAATGCCGTGAATACACCAAAATACACGGTTGAAGCGGTTGGCGCGGGCCGAATATTCGCTTCTGATTACTACCAAATATCCAGAGCCTGAAAAATGGTATTCGGGACAGCCCTACTGTGAACTCACCTGTAGAGCGCCGGCCGTGATGATGAGCTTCACCTTGTCTGTTTCAGAGATGAAGAGGTTCAGCCGAGGAGACCGAGACTTCATGACCAGAGTGACTCCGCCTCTGAAGCTCACCTGTACACACCTCAACTCTGACTGACCTCACCTGTACACACCTCAACTCTGACTGACCTCACCTGTACACACCTCAACTCTGACTGACCTCACCTGTACACACCTCACCTGTACACCTCATCTGTACACACCTCCACTCTGACTGACCTCACCTGTACACCTCATTTGTACATACCTCCACTCTGACTGACCTCGCCTGTACACACCTGTACACACCTCAACTCTGACTGACCTCACCTGTAAACACCTCACCTGTACACCTCATCTGTACACACCTCCACTCTGACTGACCTCACCTGTACACCTCACCTGTACACCTCATCTGTACACACCTCAACTCTGACTGACCTCACCTGTAAACACCTCACCTGTACACCTCATCTGTACACACCTCCACTCTGACTGACCTCACCTGTACACACCTCCACTCTGACTGACCTCACCTGTACACACCTCCACTCTGACTGACCTCACCTGTACACACCTGTACACACCTCCACTCTGGCTGACCTCACCTGTAGACCTCATCTGTACACACCTCCACTCTGACTGACCTCACCTGTACACACCTGTACACACCTCAACTCTGACTGACCTCACCTGTACACCTCATCTGTACACACCTCCACTCTGACTGACCTCACCTGTACACACCTCCACTCTGACTGACCTCACCTGTACACCTCACCTGTACACACCTCCACTCTGACTGACCTCACCTGTACACCTCACCTGCACACACCTCCACTCTGACTGACCTCACCTGTACACCTCACCTGTACACACCTCCACTCTGACTGACCTCACCTGTACACCTCATCTGTACACACCTCAACTCCGACTGACCTCACCTGTACACACCTGAACTCTGACTGACCTCACCTGTACACACCTGAACTCTGTCTGACCTCACCTGTACACACCTCAACTCTGACTGACCTCACCTGTGCTCTCTGACTGACCTCACCTGTACACTGACTGACCTCACCTGTACACTGACTGACCTCACCTGTGCTCTCTGACTGACCTCATCTGTACACTGACTGACCTCGCCTGTACACACTGACTGACCTCACCTGTACACTGACTGACCTCACCTGTGCTCTCTGACTGACCTCATCTGTACACTGACTGACCTCACCTGTACACTGACTGACCTCACCTGTACACTGACTGACCTCACCTGTACACTGACTGACCTCACTTGTGCTCTCTGACTGACCTCATCTGTACACTGACTGACCTCACCTCTACACACTGACTGACCTCACCTGTACACTGACTGACCTCACCTGTGCTCTCTGACTGACCTCACCTGTGCTCTCTGACTGACCTCACCTGTACACACTGACTGACCTCACCTGTACACACTGACTGACCTCACCTGTACACTGACTGACCTCACTTGTGCTCTCTGACTGACCTCACCTCTACACGCTGACTGACCTCACCTGTACACTGACTGACCTCACTTGTGCTCTCTGAATGACCTCACCTCTACACGCTGACTGACCTCACCTGTACACTGACTGACCTCACTTGTGCTCTCTGACTGACCTCACCTCTACACGCTGACTGACCTCACCTGTACACTGACTGACCTCATCTGTACACTGACTGACCTCACCTGTAAACACTGACTGACCTCACCTGTACACACTGACTGACCTCACCTGTACACACTGACTGACCTGTACACTGACTGACCTCACCTGTACACACTGACTGACCTCACCTGTACACTGACAGGAAGTCGACCAAAGCTCACCTGTCCATTAGAATGTATAATCTCAGATGTACAGAATATGTTGATATGAATAAATAAATCTTCACGTTGTTCTCATGAAATCTGTCTCAGCTGTTTGCACACCTGACACACAGGTAGTCACACAGGTAAACAAAGCAGGTGTCTCTCCATTCATTTTAAAATGATCAGTTATTGCATTGTTTCAATATAAATATATACAATATATGATCCAAATACAGTGAGTTTAACTCGTCCACAGGTGTAATGCCCTGATGCAACTGCAGGGGGCGCTGCAGCTCTCTCTCTCTCTGTTCACTCTGAGTGAGTTTAACTCGTCCACATGTGTAATGCCCTGATGCACCTGCAGGGGGCGCTGCAGCTCTCTCTCTCCCTTCACTCTGAGTGAGTTTAACTCGTTCTCAGGTGTTATGCTCTGATGCACCTGCAGGGGGCGCTGCAGCTCTCTCTCTCTCCCTTCACTCTGAGTGAGTTTAACTCGTTCTCAGGTGTTATGCTCTGATGCACCTGCAGGGGGCGCTGCAGCTCTCTCTCTCCCTTCACTCTGAGTGAGTTTAACTCGTTCTCAGGTGTAATGCCCTGATGCACCCGCAGGGGGCGTTGCAGCTCTCTCTCTCCCTTCACTCTAGAGGTTTCTCAATACTCAAATTTCCCCTCCTCGACTCCTCGGTCCTCTGGTAGTGACCCGGAAATGAATTTCAGCGCGCCATTTTGAAGGACATCTCATTTCTCTAAATGCACTTTGAGGACCGAGGACCGAGGAGGCTCTCTGGAGGAGCTATAACCGAGGAGACACTGACTGCTCCTCCACGGATGCATTTCCGGGAACGGTGGAGGCGTTACACACGGCCGGAGTTATCTCAGCCAATCACAGCTCTGCATTGATCCCCTGGATATTATTTTATTAACTGCTTTCATCGCGACGCGATTAGTGATGGGATTTATGGCTCTTTGAAGGGAGCCGGATCTTATGGCTCCGTTCCTTTCAAAGAGCCGTTCAAAAGAGCGGTTCAAAAGAGCCGTTTTTTTTGGCGGGGTTACTTGGTTTGTCTGTGAAATAATCACCAGGATAATGATTGACTGTATTGCCAGACCTAATGTCAATAATCTGCTTTGTAAACACGACACAAGGTGGCGCCATAATATCCATGTCATTCATGTCCGTGAATGTACTACTTTGAATTTACCCTCCGTATGTGTTAAGTAAATAAAGTTGCCTTGCCTTGAATGAAATTCACGCAACTCTTAATATTAGATACTGTGTTTTTAAGTGGCGATGGAGATCATTTGTTGACCCTGCTTTAAAGGATATTTTGCCTTTACAAATGGTGCGCTTTTTTGGTTGAAGTGCATCCAAATGCTGCTGCGTTTTCGCGTTTGGCTCATTTTCCATCCGAAAAACGCGTCGTCTACCTGTCCTGTAGCCTACCACTTGTTATGACTTCTCTCTCTCGCGTATTCCGTTAAGACCCACCCCATCTCACTCCTCCTGCTGAAACCTACTAATCAGAGTAGGGGCGGGTCTTCACAGAATACGTTTGGGGAACAAAATCAAGCTTTTTAACAGGCGAGTGGATTTTGGCAGGCAGTGAGTGCGGACTAACAATTGAACGATAACAAGAACGGCTCTCACCAAGTACGACTCGGTTCCCCTCGTTCATACCAAAGAGCCGTTCAAAAGAATCGGCTCGTTCGCGACCGACACATCACTAGACGCGATGTTTCCAGAGAGAACAGCTGAGAGGTCCGTGCAGAAAGCAGAGCAGTGTGTATAATATATATCACTCAGTGTAACAGGCCTACTCTCTGTATCTGCTTTAGTTTAGTAGATATCTACAAACAAAGAGTCCAGATGTTTCTAAAACCATTTAGTGCTTCACAAAATAAAATACACAACGGCTGTAGCCTGATTTAGGAGCTGTGTGTGTGTGTGTGTGTGTGTGTGTGTGTGTGTGTGTGTGTGTGTGTGTGTGTGTGTGTGTGTGTGTGTGTGTGTGTGTGTGTGTGTGTGTGTGTGTGTGTGTGTGTGTGTGTGTGTGTGTGTGTGTGTGTGTGTGTGTGTGTGTGTGTGTGTGTGTGTGTGTGTGTGTGTGTGTGTGTGTGTGTGTGTGTGTGTGTCTGTCTGTCTGTCTGTCTGTCTGTCTGTCTGTCTGTCTGTCTGTCTGTCTGTCTGTCTGTCTGTCTGTCTGTCTGTCTGTCTGTCTGTCTGTCTGTCTGTCTGTCTGTCTGTCTGTCTGTCTGTCTGTCTGTCTGTCTGTCTGTCTGTCTGTCTGTCTGTCTGTCTGTCTGTCTGTCTGTCTGTCTGTCTGTCTGTCTGTCTGTCTGTCTGTCTGTCTGTCTGTCTGTCTGTCTGTCTGTCTGTCTGTCTGTCTGTCTGTCTGTCTGTCTGTCTGTCTGTCTGTCTGTCTGTCTGTCTGTCTGTCTGTCTGTCTGTCTGTCTGTCTGTCTGTCTGTCTGTCTGTCTGTCTGTCTGTCTGTCTGTCTGTCTGTCTGTCTGTCTGTCTGTCTGTCTGTCTGTCTGTCTGTCTGTCTGTCTGTCTGTCTGTCTGTCTGTCTGTCTGTCTGTCTGTCTGTCTGTCTGTCTGTCTGTCTGTCTGTCTGTCTGTCTGTCTGTCTGTCTGTCTGTCTGTCTGTCTGTCTGTCTGTCTGTCTGTCTGTCTGTCTGTCTGTCTGTCTGTCTGTCTGTCTGTCTGTCTGTCTGTCTGTCTGTCTGTCTGTCTGTCTGTCTGTCTGTCTGTCTGTCTGTCTGTCTGTCTGTCTGTCTGTCTGTGTGTGTGTGTGTGTGTGTCACTGTGAATGAATCAAAGTAAATATCTAAGTGGTCATGAACACATCTGTCCATCAGACAGAGGGCTGCTGTGCCTCCTGTCATCATTAATGGACGTCTCTTTAAAATGACCGCTCAGAGGAGAGGAGTACTCATTTCTCTAACCGCCTGCTGCTTCCCCTCCTCTCTCCTTGGCTCCCCTCCTCTCTCCTCGGCTCCCCTCCTCTCTCCTCGGTTCCCCTCCTTAGTCCTCCGCTCACATCTCCTGTGGGCGGCACCAAGTCTCGAGGAGAGGAGTCGAGGATAGGAGTCGAGGAGGGGAAATTTGAGTATTGAGAAACCTCTTATGAGTGAGTTTAACTCGTTCTCAGGTGTTATGCCCTGATGCACCTGCAGGGGGCGCTGCAGCTCTCTCTCTCTCTTTGTTCACTCACAAACTGCTGCCCCTGGTAACTGATGAGTCATTGGCAGCGCATTTTCTGATTGGCTGCTGGCTGAACAGGAAGTGAAAGTAAAGCGACGGGAGTTTCCAGAGACGCTGCGTTCAGGGTCACACACACACACGCACACACACACACACACACACCAGCATGTCATTCAATGGTAACATTTCTCATCTGGTGATAAACAATCAAACTAACAAATACAACTATTTCTGAAGTTTCTTTAATGATTGAACACAAAGAAGTGAACATTAAAACATTTTAATATAATGTTTTTATCTAAGTGGACATTTAGTCCAGAATGACTATTAGGGTTAAATCTGATGTTCATGAGCTCCTTAGTTTAGTAACAGTCTGTAAATATACACTACATGTGTCATGTCTCGCAAATTATGTTAGTTAGTTTTTGTCTGGGTCTAGTGATTTTCCCCTTTATTTTTGAATAGTAACCTTCCCTCTCGTTTCAGATACTCTGACCTCCCTTCCTTGTGTGTCTCCCACTCCTGTGATTGTCGACCCCGCCCCTGATTGTTTCCACCTGTTCTCCATTACCTGGTGTATTTATTGTCCTCGTCTCCCTTTGTCCTGTGCCAGTTCGTTTCGTTCCTTGTGACTACCACCAGCATTAGCAATCCAGGATTAACCCCAAGCAGAGCTTTGAGCCACGTCTTGTTTAAGTATTTTTGTTGTTCATGCTCCTAGTGTTTTTCCTCTTTAAGAGTGATTTTGTTTTTGTACCACTATCGTTGAGCTTTGGTTTGAATAAAACCTTTTTTTTGTTAAATTCTGTGAGTTGTGCATTTGAGTTCATACCCGTTTAATCAGTCGTAACAGTACGAACTGGCCTAAACATGAACCCAGCCGACTCTGAACAGCTGAGAGCAGCGCTTCGCTCTCAGGGAGGCCGCCTCGCTCAACAGGAGGATCAGTTAACGGCCATCCAGCAGGGAGTATCACACGTCACAGACAGCCAGAGGGAGTTCGAGTCATCTGTTACAAACCAGATTAACCACCTGGCGGGGCAGATCCACCACCTGCTCGCTCACCTCAAGACTGAGCCCTCACACCCACCTCCGGCCGGACCCGAAGCGAATGCGGACCCGGCGCCCGCTTCCCACACCGTGTCAATCCGCCTGGCTCCGCCTGAGAAGTTTTCCGGGGAATCCCATGACTGCCGTCCATTCCTGGTGAATTGCAGCTTACATTATAGCCAACTACCGACAGCCTTTCCCACGGAGAGATCCAAGGTGGCTTTTATGATTTCCCATCTCACCGGACGAGCGGCGGCGTGGGCTACGGCTGAATGGTCACGTGACTCGCCGATATGCGAGTCTTTGGGACAGTTTACGGACTCCCTGACGAACATTTTTGACCACACGTCCCCAGGCAGGGAAGCAGCTCGGGCTCTTTACAAGTTAAGTCAAGGAAGACGCAGTGTGTCAGACTACGCAGTGGAATTTCGCACCATTGCGGCCGATAGTGGCTGGAATTCTTCTGCTTTGTTCGATGCCTTTATTAATGGGCTTTCTGACCCTATTAAGGATCAGCTGGCACCCTTGGATCTGCCAGTGGAACTAGACTCTGTCATTGCCATGTCCATAAGGATTGATAACAGACTTGCTGAGAGGAAACGGGAGAAGGACAGGGCTGCACTACCCTATTTCCACCCTAGAGGGCACTCCTACTCTTCTCACTCTCAGGAGACTGCCATGCCACGTTCCTCTTTCCTTCCATCCCAGAGATCAGCGTCCCCCAACAAGGCCGAGGAGCCAATGCAGCTGGGACGTGCCAAGCTGTCCACGGAGGAGCGGCGGCGCCGCCTGCTGGAGGGAAGATGTTTTTAGTGCGGTCAACAAGGTCATCTTCTCTCTGGATGCCCGGTAAAAGACGGGCTCACCAGTGGCTCACCGTCTTTCCACGGCAGACTCTCCTCCCCGCAAGTTGACCAACATAAAGGTAATCTGCCATGAAAGAAGTAACTCTCAAAAAGTGTTAATTGACTCTGGGGCTGACGAAAGCCTGATGGATTGGGGATTAGCTCATGAACTGAGACTTAATACTGAACTTTTGTCGTCCCCTTTGAAAGCCAGTGCTCTGGATGGCAAACTTCTATTTCATGTCACACACAAGACCGAACCCGTCACTATCATGATTGATGATCATTGTGAACTCATGTCGTTTCACCTGTTTAATTCTGCTCAACATCCTCTCATCCTAGGTTTTCCCTGGCTAACCAAGCATAACCCCTATGTTGATTGGCGGTCAGGTAAAATTAAGGGGTGGGGGCAGGAGTGTTCACAGGATTGTTTTAAGTGTGTGGGAAACATGGCAGTAGGAGGGGTTTCTGGGGAATGTAGTACCGATCGGGTTACTAATACTCAACATAGCCTGGACCGCAAGAATCAAACCCCAGATTTAACTTCTGTTCCCCCCTGTTACGATGACCTGGCCAAGGTATTTTGTAAAGTGAGCGCCACCTCCCTTCCTCCTCATAGGCCGTATGATTGTGCCATCAATCTGTTACCTGGGGCTCCAATTCCGAAGGGTAGGTTATACTCCATCTCGGGTCCGGAGAAGGAGGCTATGAAGGAGTACATTGACACCTCTCTTCGTGCAGGTCTGATCCGCCCGTCTTCCTCCCCGGCTGGGGCGGGTTTTTTCTTTGTGGGAAAAAAGGACGGGTCCCTTAGGCCATGCATTGATTATTCTCCTTTAAATGACATTACGGTAAAGAACAGGTATCCTCTCCCCCTCATGGCTACTGCTTTTGAACAACTTCAAGACTCTAACATTTTTACCAAGTTAGACTTGCGTAATGCCTACCATCTGGTGAGAATTCGTGAGGGGGATGAGTGGAAGACTGGTTTTAACACACCCACAGGGCACTATGAGTATCTCGTCATGCCATTTGGTCTCACCAATGCTCCAGGAGTTTTTCAAGCACTCATTAACGATGTTTTAAGGGAGTTTTTAAACCGTTTTGTGTTTGTATATCTTGACGATATTTTAATATACTCACCTGACAAAGACTCTCATGTTCACCATGTACGTCAGGTCCTCCAAAAACTCCTGGAGAACAAACTGTATGTGAAGGCAGAGAAATGTGAGTTTCATGCTAAGACTGTATCCTTCCTAGGCTTTATCATAGCTCCTGGTCTGATCCAGATGGACCCGGCCAAAATCAGTGCGGTGGCTAAGTGGCCTACGCCAGACAACCGCAAGGGGGTGCAACGTTTTCTAGGCTTTGCTAACTTTTACAGGCGCTTCATCAGAAGTTTCAGCGCCATTGCTTCTCCCCTTCATGTTCTCACGTCCCCTCAGGTGCCTTTTGTATGGTCTCCTCAGGCCGAGGAGGCTTTCCGCCGTCTCAAGGAGAGGTTCACCTCAGCCCCCATCCTCATCATCCCCGACCCAACTCGTCATTTCGTTGTAGAGGTTGACGCCTCAAATGAAGGGGTGGGGGCTGTCCTGTCGCAGCGGTCCAAGGAAGACAACAAACTTCATCCCTGTGCCTTTCTCTCCAAGAAACTCTCCTCTGCAGAGCGGAACTACGACGTGGGGAACCGTGAGTTGTTGGCGGTAAAGATTGCTCTGGAGGAATGGAGACATTGGTTGGAGGGGGCTCAGCTCCCTTTTATAGTGTGGACCGACCACAAGAATCTCGAGTACATTAGGAAGGCTAAAAGACTAAATTCTCGCCAATCAAGATGGTCTCTGTTTTTTAACCGTTTTAACTTCACTCTGTCTTACAGGCCGGGGTCCCAGAACGCCAAGCCGGATGCCCTGTCCCGTTTGTTTGACCCCGAGCCGGTTGCCAAGAAGCCTGAATCCATCCTGCCACTGAACCGTGTGGTAGGGGCGGTCACTTGGCAAATAGAATCTGTGGTGAAGCAAGCTAACGGTGAGAGCCCAGCACCTAGTGGTTGTCCGCCAAACCGTCTGTTTGTGCCTGTTACTGTACGTCCACAGGTCGTCCATTGGGCTCACTCATCGCTGCTCACCTGCCATCCTGGCGTCAAGAGGACCATATTCTTTATCAAGCAACGTTTTTGGTGGAGATCCATGGAGCGTGAGGTCCGGGAGTATGTGGAGGCCTGTCCTGTCTGCGCCCGCAACAAGACATCCTCCAGGGCACAGATGGGGCTGCTCCAGCCGCTTCCGGTTCCCAGCCGGCCCTGGTCTGAGATTTCCGTGGATTTCGTCACTGGGCTCCCAATGTCAGAAGGTAACACCACCGTACTCACGGTGGTGGACCGTTTTTCTAAGATGGTTCATTATATTGCCTTACCCAAGCTGCCATCTGCCAAAGAGACGGCAGAGATCATGATGACTCATGTGTTCCGTATCCATGGTTTCCCCAAAGATATTGTCTCAGACCGGGGTCCGCAGTTCATCTCACGCTTCTGGAGGGAGTTCTGCAACCTCATCGGGGCGTCGGTGAGCCTGTCATCCGGGTACCATCCGGAGTCCAATGGCCAGACCGAACGCCTTAATCGGGAATTAGAAACTGGGCTCCGCTGCCTCAGCTTCCAGAACCCTTCCTCCTGGAGCAGGCATCTCACATGGGTAGAGTACGCCCACAACACGCTCCCCACGGCCCCTACTGGGTTGACTCCCTTCCAGGCTGCCTATGGGTATCAACCTCCTACCTTCCCGGACCTCGAGAAGGAAGTCACAGTCCCGTCCGCCCATGCCCTGGTTCGGCGTTGTCACCGGATCTGGTCTGCCACCCGCAGGGCTCTTCTAAGGAGTGGGGAACGCATGAAGGTGGCGGCAGATCGGAAGCGTCGGCCAGATCCGGAGTACAGGCCCGGCCAGAGGGTCTGGCTCTCTACCAGGGACCTTCCCCTTCATGTGGTGTCACGAAAATTGGCACCTAGGTTCGTAGGCCCATTCCCAGTGGCCAAAGTGATTAACCCTGTCTCTGTTCGCCTTCGTCTCCCCAGGTCTCTGAGGGTTCATCCCACCTTCCATGTGGGACGACTGAAGCCGGTAAAGGAACTGAAGCCGGTAAAGGAAAGCCCCATGGTTCCCGCGGCCAAACCCCCTCCACCCCCCCGAATGCTCGACGGCGGCCTGGTCTATACGGTCAAGCGCCTGTTGGCGGTCCGGAACAGAGGCAAAGGGAGACAGTTCCTGGTTGACTGGGAGGGTTATGGACCAGAGGAACGCTCCTGGATCCCATCAAGATTTGTTGAGGATCAAACTCTCATGAATGACTTTTTTCGCCAGCACCCTCAGGTTCCTGGGCCGTCAGGAGTCGTCCCTAGAGGGGGGAGTACTGTCATGTCTCGCAAATTATGTTAGTTAGTTTTTGTCTGGGTCTAGTGATTTTCCCCTTTATTTTTCAATAGTAACCTTCCCTCTCGTTTCAGATACTCTGACCTCCCTTCCTTGTGTGTCTCCCACTCCTGTGATTGTCGACCCTGCAGGGGGCGCTGCAGCTCTCTCTCTCTCCCTTCACTCTGAGTGAGTTTAACTCGTCCTCAGGTGTTATGCCCTGATGCACCTGCAGGGGTCGCTGCAGCTCTCTCTCTCTCCCTTCTCTCTCTCCCTTCCCTCTCCAAATATAATGACCATCAGAGTGAGCATTCTTAACTTATAGGCTATTGTGCCACTTCTCCCCCATTCGGAATGTGACTGTCTGAGAGAAGGGGTAGGCCTATGTCTAAAGAAATCTAATTTGCAATGGAACGGTACCAGTTATTTCCATACAACTACTGGTTAGTGTTCAATAGCACCCTAGACAATTCAGTAATGGTATATTTTATAGGGATTTCTGTTTTTCTGATAAATGAGAGAAAAGTGATGGAGTCCTATGTTCCTATCACCAAAAAGTACAATTTCCGTCTAAACTAAAGCTAAGTTTACAGGACTATAATTCAGCATTTTCTTTAGTTAAATAATTGTCTGACTATTTGGTGATGTAGGACAGCCACCTGGTTCATACCTCAGCAAACCTGAAGAGGAAAAGAGTTGTCATTCTCAAGTTATGGGATTTCTTGTCACCTTTCCCATATTCGGCCTGGTCTAGTTTGGCTCTTTTTCAGGGATTTGGGTAGTTCTAAAGAACAACCAAAAAAACATTTTTTCCCCCAAAATAACATTTGACAACAATCAATTTCATTAATGGGAGAACCTAAAGATAAGAAAAATCATTGTTGTCATTTGTTCTACCTCGGGTAGGGGTATCTCAAAATCTGAGGGCCCTTCCTGCTAGACCAGGGGTCGGCAACCCCTGGCACGCGTGCCAGCATTGGCACGCGGCACCGTAACCAGTGGCACACTAGGAATAAGTGGAATAAGTGTGCAAAATATTTAAATTAATTTTCGGATCCTGAACGCGAGACCGCCGCCAGAGCTCGTCTCCCCGTTACCTGCAGAAGGAAGCCATGCACGCAACGCAGCCCCGCTCTCTTTATCTCCAGTTGACTTTCTGCCGCTTTCCTCCGTGGTGCAGTGCTGATCGTTTCACCACGGAGGAAAGCACTTCACTAATTGCAGTACCCATAAGGAGCTGTACAAATGACGCAGTTTTTGCGTGGCTGTGTTTATTTAGTTGAAAGCCCAGTGACGATCAGCTCATCTCTCATCGAAATAATATGCTACAAAGGGGCGGACTGGCCATCTGTGTGTTGAACTTTCCTGTCGGCTCCCAGACCGTAGTCGAGGAGGGCAGAAGCAACAAGCTTCAGGTTCAATAACCCACTTTAGCTTAAATGACTGGAGAGAGGCGAGCTCTTCTTGGGAGGACGTTGCATTTATTTAGCTGTTCTTCTGTTTCACAAAATACAACACAGACCTCTGTTTTTCTGCTTTCCCGTTTCACTTCCAGAAACATACACACGTTCCCTCACTGTCGCTCTACCATTCACAAACACACATGCACAAGCCGCACCCCTCTCTCTCTCTCTTAAAGGGACAGCGATCTCATCTCACTCTGCATGACCCTAATATCATAACTTGTGTGTTCTGGAGAATCACAGAACGGACGATCGTCCTTATTATTATGCCGTTTAAACCAATTATTTAAATGTGTTTGTTAAATTTGGCATCATGTAAGTTGCGCTGACAGGTCCACACACTGCCCCCCCCCCCCACCTGATAATTATCAATCGTTGGCACGCTGATAACATTTTTTTTTTTTAAATGGCACTTCATATCAAAAAGGTTGCCGACCCTTGTGCTAGACTATAAGCTAATGGAGGTTATAAAAGAAGTTTGAAACCTCCTTTCCTATCATCTAGAGCAGTGGTTCTCAACCTGTGGTACGCGTACCACTGGTGGTAAGCCAGCTCCTGCTAGTGGTACGGGAGGAATCTGACATATAACATTTTTTTTTTTTTTATTCATTTTTTTTTTTTAGGCTTGATTGAATAACATTAATTAAAAAATATATCAAAATACTACAACGAATGAAAATAAGCTTGAGATAATTGAAACTGTGGTTTAAATTAGTTCTAATCTATTGTTGTTTTTAGATTCAGAAACGAAAACATTTATTTTATTTTATTTCTGGCGTTGCTAATTTCGACCTTACTACCCGCTAACGTTGCAAGCAAGCTAAAGAAAGAAGAAAGCTGAGTGATGTTAAAAACGTGGCTCAAAACGGGAGGTATTCGGAAGAGAGGTACAGAGGAGAATATTACCAGCGAAAGTGAACAAGTGAATGAGGAGGAGGACAGTCATCAGCCGAGTACAAGCGTAGGCTCCGCCAGCAACACAAAAGTGATATGCACAGCCGCTGTGATGGAGGAGAGAAGTGACTAAGGAAGAAGGCCTTTGCTCAAAGGATGGAGAGAAGGCTGTGACCGAGGTCAAACGCTGAAAAAGCACACACTTGTCCTTAATTGCTATCTTTTTTCTTATCTTTTTTCTTTTCTTTTTTCTTTGCCACCACTACTTGGAGAGCCAACTATTTTCTCAGGTGGTACTTGGTGTAAAAAGGTTGAGAACCACTGATCCAGAGAATTCGAACAGCACTTATCATAGCTGCCACTGAGGGACTTCCGGGTCATTTCACTCGGTTAGGAAGGTTCCTAAGCTAAATGGTACGGTGGCTGGGAAGTGCAATGGACGATTACAAAGTGTGAAACACTTTAACAAAGCTTGAGACAAACTTACATTTTATTAAAAAAAATTACATTAGCAAAAACACTTTTACCAAGGAAAAAAACGTTAACAAAAACAAATTAACAAAATGCAAAACACTTTTATAAAGCTAAAAACACATTTTCATTTTATAAAACACTTTTACCAAGGACAAAACAATTTAACATTAACAAAAACAAATGAACAAAACGCGAAACACCATAACTGAAACAAATTAAAATGTCCTGAAACACTTTAACATTTCCCTAAACACATTTACAAACCAGAATCATACCGGAAGTGACATGGTTTTAGTGATTGGCTCAAATTTAAATTTGTTTTGGCGGAAAGACCGAAGGTACGTGTGTGTTTACGTTCGGTAAACATGTTTTGTCCGTTTGTGGAAACAACCTGGGACAAGTGACATGGTTTTGCCTTTCGTGTGGAGGATCTCTGGAGTGTTTAAAGGACCCGGACCAGACGGGTGTACCAAGCGCACAGGGGACAACGAAACAGCTGGAAAATGCTAAACAAAGTAAGTGTAGTATTGCGCTAGCTTTGTGATGCTAATGTCAGACATGCAGTAAATAAAAGTGCAATCACAGTTTCATATCAGTCAAATACCAATCCCTGTCTTAACGGAATAGCAACGCATTGAGCTAATATGCTAGTTTTTATTTTGGGCTTTCTGTAAACCTTAATGCACACTTGCTTTTGCTGATTGTTGGAGCTGCTAATTTTTATATTTTTATTGGAACTATTCATACCAGCAGAACAACCGGGCCCATCCTATAAACTTTTCATGGAGTACAGAAACTTAAAGTTAAAAGAGAACAGTCTTTTAACTGTGGGAAAGGAAGACTTAAACAAGAAAAGAGACGAGTCCAGGTAAGCTGCATTATCCGTTTCATACAAATCTCAGTGTCTGTGTGGGTGTCATTACTTATATCTCTCTGCTATGTTACTAGATAAACATAGGAATGATGTCGCCACAAGGAGTTGATTTAAAGCCTCGGAGAGGGAAAACACTCCCGTTGTTTACAGACCCGGAGGTAGCAGCACCTGCTATACTGGAACGAGCTGTCCAGAAAATGAAAGCCTTTAACAAGGACATGGATGAAGGACCGTACGTCCTTTTGTATCCAGACTGCTCAGAGGTTGTCAATGTGCCTGGTTCAGAAAGGCCATTCACATTGGCAGAATATAAAAAGGACTTAGGAAAGGCATATGCCAGGATCACTATTTTCATTTGCCTTGAGAAACATTTTAGAGGAGGTTTGTGGATGTTATTATTCAATATTTGTACATGTTAACATCCTCTACTGCAGCATACATAATAATGGGTTGAACGTTTTGCTTTTACTACAGGGGATGATACCTCAGACTCTGATTCAGATGTTGTCATCACATCTAGGAGCACAGCTGAATTCAATCAGGCTGACACTGTGGTGCATAAATGATTTGATTTTAACGTTCATTTATTTATTTGATATACATTTGATTTTAAGCAGGAAATCTATATTCTGGTAAATATTTTAGAAGAACCAACTTGGCAGTTACAATTACTATCAGAAACACTCACAATGTTTCACTGTTGATAGACATATGTGGTAAGGGAACAATAATGGAAGCTCTTGATAATTGTACACTTTTACTCACAGGTATTTGAATTTGAACCACGAAACAAAAGTACTCCAAAACACAAACCGGAAAATGAAGGGTAAGTTTGTACTTATTTTTACAAAATAAGTAATTTATCTTTAAGTGGATGATAAGAATAGGCCACAGCATTTTCTCTGGTGAACATGGATACAAAAATAGCATACATGTCATGTTTAATCTCATTTCAAACAAAAATAATCTGTTATTTATAAATCTTATGGTTCCCCTTACCTCTAAATGTTACTTAAAACTCAACTATACCCTGTATCATGAAGTTAATAATGTTATCATGTTTCAGGAAGGCACTTGGACATTCATCCACAACTCAGCCTGGACAGGTGTTGAGGCAGATTGTGGAAGCCTGGGGCCGTATTCACAAAGGATCTTAGGGCTAAAAGTAGCTCCTAACTGGCGAATTTAGGAGAAACTCCTAAACATAATGGTCTTAACAGGCTGTGGTCTTATCAGTCTTAACATATATCATCCAACAGTTTATCCGGTTTCCTTTGGACAATCAACAACTACACAGGATCAAAGCCAACTTCATGGCAATGCAGGTATGCCCGGTGCGGTCGGTGCTATTGACGGGACGCACATCAAAATAATTGCGCCATCAAAAGATGAGGACGTGTTCGTCAATAGAAAGAAAGTACAATCCATCAACACGCAGATTGTTTTCATTCATCATGATAGGGGGGCTTGAACGGCGGTATGGGCTGTTATTGAAAGTGTTTAAGTGCTGGAAATATGCTCATTGGATAATAGTTTGCAGGGTGCTTTTGATTGCCTCCTCGATTTAATGCAATTTACGTATTTTTATTGTTTGCTCTCTCTCTTTAACGTGCATATACAACGTCATTATCGTGGTCTGCACAAACTTGTCATCATGCGTGTATTCTGCTAACTGCACTGTCCATAACTATTTGATAGGAATACATTTCTAGCCTAGGCTATTTCCTTGTTTTAGTGGGCTCGTTTGTGGGATGTTGCGGATGAGTTTCACCGAGACCGCCTGCTCTGAACAACCAATCACCGTACTGACCGCTTCTAAACTCATGCACGAGAATCGACGTCATCCATAGCAACGGCGCGTCACTCTTAGTTCACTCTTAGTGATTTATCCTTAGTATGAGTAGGTCTCAGCGGCTTTGTGAATAACTTTTAAGAAAAAACTCCTACGTAAAATGTTTTAGCGCGAGTTAGGAGCACTCCTAGCGGTAAGATAAAATGCTTTGTGAATACGGCCCCTCATGTTTCTAACGTTCAGTGTTGTTTTGTTACAGACATTTGTATTTCAGATAGTAATATCTGATACTGAGGATATGGGTCCACCCAAAACAAATACAGACAAGACTACTTGCTACAGGTAAGTACAAATGTTAGTGACTCACTTACACGAGAAAGACATTTTTGTTTGAAAGATGTTTTAACATGGGAATGATCACTTCCTAACAGTACACACACATACCTGTATGCACCATGTGTTGAAGAAGAGGACGAAGAGCTGGTTGCAGTCAACATGACGAGTTTATTGGACACTGAAATGTAAACAGACAGCTATTACAGTGGAATTACATTTTTTTTCTCTTTACAATATTTCTGGTACAAAAATTATTTTTGTAAACTGTTTGTGCACTCTCTGGAATATTCACTAATAAGGTCACTTTTTGTCCTTTACAGGGAGGAGATGAACGTTACATTACCTGCCATTATTGCTAACCTCTCACAGCCTATTGATCATGGAAGAGTCAGCCGGTTCAACATTTCAAGGGCTAATGTTTGGGATGGAGCAGTCAGAGGTTTCAAGCGTACATCGTATTCAGAAAACTGTGACATGCTGGTCAAATTCACTGATGATGCTGGTGCTTTCGAAGAAGGAATTGACTCAGGTGGTCCCAGGAGAGAGTTGTTATCTCTACTGATGAAGAATCTGAAAGACCGGCCCATTTTTGATGGGCCAGAAGGACGCCGCTTCTTGGTCTACAATGCAAATGGTATGCATACGGTTAGAAGTGTACTAATACAATTGTTAATGATCTTTAACCATATATATCACATGACATATGATTTGTTGCTTGAACAACTTTTTCCAAAACGTTGAGTTTCATTACAGTACATTAAAGTATATAATAAATAATGTTTTAATTTTGCAATATGAATACATTTATTCACAGCTGTTAGGGAGGATGAATACTACTTGGCAGGAAAGATGATTGCGGTGTCAGTTGTGTTCGAGTTGAGGTCCAGGGCCACATTTCCTGTCAGAAGATCTTGTATATTATCTTGCAGGCCAGCCTTCATTCAAAGCAACAGTTGATTTAATAACTGATGAAGAAGTAGGGAAAGCTTTACAAGATGTGAGAATTGAATACAGCAACAGTGTGGTAGGGTGGATTATTCTGTAGTTCCTGCAGTGTTTTGAGACATCTTTACTTTACCTTTATCACATACACCGAATTGGCTTCATTGTTTTGTGATCAGAATCAGAATACCCTTATCAGTCCCACAGAGGGGACATTTACATTGTTGGAGCAGAAAAGAGCCAAAGACAGCTTAATGTTACCTAAGAAGAATGATTAAAAACTATTAAAGATACACAAACACAATTTAGAAAAAACACATCCTGTAATAGAGGATTTAGCAGCCAGGTATATATTGCACAAGGATAGTAGTAATAGTAATATATAAATCTTGCAATGGAACAAAAGTGGCAAGAATATACGGTACATGTGTCACGATCTGTCTGTGTTGTGTCTTGTCTTTTTCTGTCTTTGGATTCATGTTTCATTTTGAAAAGCCTTCACCCCCTGTCTTGCCTGTTGCAGTCTGTCTGTGTTCCCTCCTACCTGAGTACCTGATTGTGTTCACCTGGTGCCCCTGTGTTTTCTCCTCCCTCCTCACCTGTTTGTGTGATTAGTCTTGTGTGTATTTAAGTTCTGGTTTTCCTGTCTGTCATTGTTGGTTCATTGTTTGTCGTTGACTGTGTTCACGAGGTAGTGTTCTGTTTGTTCCTTAAAATCTTAAAATAAAGGTATTTTTTCTGTTTATTCTGCATTTGGGTCCTCCCTGCTTCACTCACCATAACAACATGCTGTTATTGACTGGATTGGTTATGTCCATTTTATAATCTTCAGATTGAGAATGCTGCCTCAGTGGATGCCTTGCGAGAAAAGACCATGAGACACAGCAGAATGTTACAGACAGCAGGTTGTCTGAGACATGTGGCTTCTGTTAAAGGAAAGAAAGGAATTGTGTCAGACTACCTCCAGTGGTACATTATTGTCCGAAACTCCTCTGTAATTGACAGGTAAGATCATATTTGTATTCATGTGATTTAAAAAAAATGTATGTAAGAATCTTTTGTTTAAAATGCCTCATGGTCCCCCTCTTTGGTTTATTCTATGTTTATCTGTTAGCAATTAGTCAGTGTCAAAATGTGTGCCAATCTTTAAGTGCTCATGGCCCCCCCCCTTGTTTTAGTTATTAGGTTATTTTGTGATGAAACATTTTTCTGTTCTCTTCAGATTCAAGGAGGGTCTTTCAGCCCTTCAGTTTTTAAACGCACTACAGCAACACCCTACTCTGCTGGCCCCGGTCCTGTGCCACTCTGAAAAGCGACTTACTGCTCTGGAACTTGAGCGACTCTTGAAGCCTGACCTCAGTCCACCAGGGAGTAACAGGAGGCTGAGGGAAAGTCAGACTTTGGGCTACTGGGCAGACTATCTCCTCGATTGTGGAGGTTTGCTGTTTTTATAACTTTCAGGAAACACATTGCCAAAATGTCTGAACATGTTTTCTTTGCAGAAAGCCAGACCGCTGTGTCTTTGGAGGATGTGTTGATGTTTGCGACTGGGCTGACTTCACTTCCCCCATCTGGATTTGAACCATCGTCAGGAATAGAGTTCCTTGATGACTCTCCGTTCCCAATGGCAAACACATGTTCCAACACATTGAAACTACCACTCCTTGACGCTAGGGGTTTCGCCAACTAATCGACTAGTCGACTACCTTTACCACTAGTCGGCGCTGTAGGCCCTAGTCGACTAGTCGTGAAAAGAATGGAGGTAAAGGAGGTGCTGCAAAATGCTCCAAAACACGTCCGACATTCTTACGTATGGCAGTACTTCAACGAAGATGTAACCAACTCCACAGTGAAGTGTCAGTTGTGTACAGCTGTACTGAAGTACAATACAAATGCATCTGCTATGTGCAACCATCTAAAGATGAAACACCCGCTCCCGACAGCTAGCACTAGCAGTAATGCTAGCACCAGTGAGCAACGGACCGGCGTCAGCACTGAACAGAGGCAAACGAACAGCAAGAAAACACGGGTCAACAGTGATGATGAGCTACGGGATTACTGCCAGCGGACACCGCATATCCCCACAATGGATAATCCACTCGAGTGGTGGGCAGAAAACGTGCACCGCTTCCCCCGCTTTCGAGGAGCTACCTGGCTATTCCAGCCACAAGCACCCCGAGTGAGAGGGTTTTTCCCTGGCAGGCAACACTGTCACCCGAAAGCGGTCAAGCCTCCTTCCCTCACATGTCGATGCGTTGGTGTTCAAACCAAAAATATGGAAAGGTGGACGTTATCGTGGAGGACAGCGAATAAAGTGTTGCGCAATGCGCTGTTGCGCACTGGATTTACATGGCATTTATGTAAACAAGAGTTTTTTCCTGTCGATTTTGGTGAGTCCAGTGTTTGTTATTTACTCAGCCATGTAACAAAAATTAAAATGCAGTGTTTAATGTTACTGTATGAGTTCCAATAGAAAATACAGTTGTAAACCTCTCTTTGTGTGTCTTTATTATGACGTGTCGACTAGTCGACTACTATTTTGAAAAACTAGTCGACTAGTAAATATTGGTAGTTGTGAAACCCCTACTTGACGCATACAATGTGTTTAAGTCCCAAATGAACTTTGGCTGTTTTTAAGTCATGTGACTGGATGACCCATAGAGTGCAAACGCATGTTTTCTTCTCACAGCTCATGTTGTCCATTTAGTTTGGGACACAATCAAAGTATTGTTCTATACCTATACCATTTTTATAAATACTCTGACCTTTGCTATACTTGTTTCACATTTACAACAAAGAAGCAATCCTTCATTCTCAGGTTTCCATTGAGTCAACATGGTTGAAATAAGACTTATACAGAAATGTTCTTTCTGCACACAATTACAAACACAACATAACCTTGTTTGTGCTTGTTAATTGGAGCGTTGTTATTCCAGTTATATTTTATAATGATTAAGATATTTGTTTTATGACTATGCTGTGATTTGCTGCTGTATAAATGACATTGAAACAAATACTGTGATTGGCTGGAAACCATGTTCATTTCAAAATGCTGTTTTTATTTTAAAATGTATGGGAATATCTTTTTTCTAAATAGGACCAGTCTTCAGATGAGCAGGTACCATAATCATTTGGATACATCACAGGGGAAAGAGTAAATGCATTCTGACAAACCATGAAACCAAGCATTGTTGAGCCCATCTGATTTGGAGTGGTAGAACAGTGCTACTGTACTTCTGAATACCTTTTCGATTACTTTATAACTGAGCATATTCTTTCAGCTTCATGTACAGTCTCCCAGCTCTCTTGCTTCTGTAGATCATTGCGCTCCATAGCAAAGTCCAATTACTCCTGCATGTTTTGGTTGGTCCCCACATGGAGCTATAGACAGGCTTGTCTCAGGAACAGCATCCAATTCTGCCTGTTCAATCTCAAATCCACAGTCCCTGGAGCCAAATCTATGTTAAATAGAAGACATAGTATTCATTTACATTTAAGATAAAAACACAAAGAAGTATCAATCCATCACCAATGTATTACCTGTGTGGCAAGTAGTACAGTTCATTGGGCACTCCTCCTGGACATGATGCTGTTCTGGAAGGGTGAATCCTGTGACTGTTCCAGTCTCACACACTCATCCAAGTCCTTCTGAATAACATCAACGAAGCAGAATCTCAGAAGGCACTGATGCTCGTGACTCCCGTTGAAGCATCTCGGAGGTCTGCAAATAGCTCCATCCAGAACTGAGACCTATAGAAATTCATATATTTTCAAGTGAATTATTAAGCAATATAAAACAAAATACAAATTACATTAAAAGGTTACCAGTCAAATCAACAACAAATCATTGAGTGTCTATTTAATCATTTATTTGCTTCACAACCTATAGTGCCTAGGTCCCCTCAGGGGCCGCTGTGCAATCCAAAGACCACGCTTAGATGTTCACAGTTTCTAACTTTATTTCTGCCAAAAAGAAGTTCTAAAGAAATGCCTTGTATAGTCTGGGTCATAGATTACAGGCTATATATTATATTATAATAAAAACTGATACACTTTACTAAAGCAAATGTTTGTCTGACAGTGTTGGCAAGTCATAGAAAATCATGATAGACACTTACCTTCCCTTTCTTAATATAGACCATCAGGACTCAATGCGCTGATTAGTCATGGATGTGCCATACATGTGGCTGGACGCTCCAGAGTAGTAGTCATGGTGATGGTGACGTAGGGTACACTGAATTGCAGCCATAATTCCGTTCTCCGTGCCACAATCAGTCCGCAGCCTCATGGGGATGACACCGAGGTTTCGCACACATTTGAGGAAATATTGAGCGATAACTCTTGGGTTATTGTTTGTTGGACCACATTCAAGCCATAGTACTTTAGGTGAAAATCCATCTATGCATCCTGAAAGGGCCACACCGAATGGCTTAAGTTTGTCATAACCGTCAGCATGCCACATATAGTTCGGTCCCATTGAGTGGTAGGTTCTCATTATAAACCTTCTGCGAGATCTCCTCTCGCAGCTTCGAGGGTTAAGCCCCCGGAGCAAATTCATAACATCATCTCTCTTCACTCGAAGACTGTACTTTTGTTTTAGTACCTGCCACATTGTTCGGTATCCAAACAATTGTCCAGGTCCACGAAGTTCCAACCTGATGGCGTTAATTACAGCGATTTGAGAGGAATCACCCTTTCTGCGGTAAAACCCGGCTTGATTCAGTTTGCTTTTAAGAGTCCGCAAACTGATTTTTACACCGTGAAAGGTAGACAACATGTCCGCAATTACAGCATACGAGTGACCTTCATTAAAATATTGCCCGCAATGATGCAAGATATCTGGTCCTTCTGTCTGGTCCGTGTCCTTTAAACACTCCAGAGATTGTCCACAAGATGAGCAAAACGGTGTCACTGTTGTATATAAAGACTATGGACTACGACATTTAGGTTGACCGTTTATTGAACACGTTGTTGCATACGCTTCCATGACAACACCATAACAACACAACTGTATCCGGTTCACACATCCCAAAACTCCCGGTGCCATCTTAAAGGCACAGTCACACCTGATGTGACACATACATAACAGTCACTTGTCCCAGGTTGTTTCTACAAAACGGACAAAACATGTTTACCGAAAGTAAACACACTCGTACCTATGGTCTTTCCGCCAAAACAAACTTAAATTTGAGCCAATCACTAATACGTCACTTCCGGTATGATGGACATTCCCTTTCCGCTTTGATTCTGGTTTGTAAAAGTGTTTCGTGAAATGTTAATAATAATAATAATAATAATAATGCATTTTATTTATATAGCGCTTTTCACGACTCAAAGACGCTTTACAATATGAGGGAGGGTAGACAAACAAGGACAGGCAAACAAGTAAGTATAGTAAAATAAATAAAAAGGCAGTCAAGAGGAAATTGATTGAGAGGAGGGGGGCTTATGGGTAGGCAGAGTTGAAAAGATGTGTTTTGAGGCGGGACTGAAAGACTGTGAGGGACTCAGAGTCACGGAGATCTTGGGGGAGGGAATTCCAGAGCCTAGGAGCTGCCACTGAGAAGGCTCTGTCCCCACAGCTGCAGAGTGTGGATGTGGGAATGGATAGGAGTCCGGCTGCGGTGGATCTGAGGGACCGTGGGGGTTGATAAGGAGTGAGAAGGTTTGTGAGATAAGGGGGGGCCAAATGGTGGAGTGCTTTGTAGGTGAGGACCATCATTTTGTAATTGATGCGATGGGAGACAGGAAGCCAGTGGAGCTCTTTGAGGACTGGGCTGATGTGATGCCATGATTTGGTATGTGTGAGGAGACGTGCAGCTGCATTTTGAACCCGTTGGAGTCTGTTGAGGGATGTAGTGCTGATGCCGTAAAGAAGTGAGTTGCAGTAGTCAAGGCGGGAGGAAATGAAGGCATGGATTAGTCGTTCGGCTGCGGGGCGGGTGAGAGAGGGTAGGATTTTTGCAATATTGCGGAGGTGGAAAAATGAGGTTTTGACTGTTTGGCGGATGTGAGGTTCGAGGGAGAGGGTGGGGTCAAAGATTACGCCAAGGTTGCGTGCCTGATTGGAGGGGGAAACAATGGTGCCATCGATGGTGAGTGTTATGTTAGTGACCTTGCTGAGGGTGGATTTGGAGCCAATTAGGAGGAGTTCTGTTTTGTTGCTGTTCAGTTTGAGGAGGTTATGTTGCATCCAAGTTTTAATAGCTGTCAGACAGGAATCGATGTGGGTAAGGGGTGGGTTATGGAGGGATTTGGTGCTGAGGTAGATCTGAGTGTCATCAGCATAGCAGTGGAAGTCCAGGTTGAAGTGGCGGAGTATCTGACCGAGGGGCAGGATGTAAATGATGAAGAGGAGGGGTCCAAGTACTGATCCTTGAGGAACACCTTGGGTGACTGAAGCTGTGGCAGAGGAGTGGTTGGGGAGGGAGATGAAGTGGGATCGTTCAGTGAGGTAGGACTGGAGCCATCTGAGTGCAATACCTTCAATACCAATGTCCCTGAGTCGGGTGAGCAGGATGTTGTGGCTCACGGTATCGAAGGCTGCACTCAGGTCGAGGAGGATGAGAATATTGAGGGAACCAGTGTCAGCAGAGGTGAGGAGGTCATTGAGGACTTTGACGAGTGCAGTTTCTGTACTGTGGTGAGGACGAAATCCAGACTGAAGGGGTTCATAAAGCTGGTTGGTTTGGAGATGGCAGTGAATTTGATTGGCTACAATGCGTTCAAGAGTTTTTGAGAGGAATGGTAGGTTGGAGATGGGGCGGTAATTAGTGAGGGAGGAGGGATCAAGACCAGGTTTTTTGAGGATTGGAGTAACGGCAGCAGTTTTGAAGGCAGAGGGGACGGTTCCATGGGACAGCGAGGAGTTGAAAAGGTTAGCAAGATAGGGGCAGAGGACGGGGAGGCAGGACTTCAGGAGAGGAGTGGGTAGAGGATCAAGGGAGCAGGTTGTGGGATTTGAGGAACCGATCAGATGGAGTATTTCAATTGGGGTAACGAGGTTGAACTGGGAAAGGCGGCGCTGGGGAGGAGGAGTCAGGAGGTCAAGGGAGATGGGGGGAGAAATGGTAGCGGTGGAGGTTGGGGGAGATGCTTGTATATCAGATGGAGCTGAGAAGGAGTGGTTAATGGTGTCAATTTTGTCTGCGAAAAACTGGAGGAATGAGCTGCAAGTAGCGGAAGTAGAAGTAGGGAGGTTATCAGCACGAGGTTTGAAGAGCTTGTTAACTGTGGAGAAGAGGGTCCTTGGGTTACGGGAGGGGTCAGTGAAGATGTTGGAGAGGTAGGCAGATTTAGCGGCAATAAGAGCATCTCTGTATGCATTGAGATGGAGTTTGTAGCTTATGTAATGGACTGTGAGGGATGATTTCTTTGAAAGACGTTCAAGTTGGCGGCCTCGCTGCTTCATTTTACGCAGTGCGGGTGTGAACCAGGGTGAGGAGGTCTTGAAAGTAACAGTTTTATTTTTGAGGGGGGCTAAAGTGTTGAGGGAGGTGAGTAGGGTGGAGTTGAGGTGGTTGAGCAGATCGTCAGGTGAGCTGAGGGTTGCATCCAGGGGGAGATTAGACGATAGCAGTTCAGAGAGATGGTTATGGTCAATGGAATGTAGATTACGGAAGGTGATGTTTCTGGGTGGGCAGGGGTTTCGGGTGGGGGGGGCAATGTTGAATTGTATGAGTTTGTGGTCGGAGAGGGGAAAGGGGCAAGGGTGGAGGTCAATCACTGGGAGGTTGGTAGAGCAGACGAGATCAAGAATGTGTCCTTTCTCATGGGTGGGGAAAGTGACATGTTGGGTGATAGAGAAATTGTCCAGTAGGGTTGTGAATTCGGATGCCAGCTTGCAGGTGGGTGAGTCAATGTGAATGTTGAGGTCACCAAGTAGTAACAGACGTTGAGAGAGGGATGAGGCAAGTGTGAGGAACTCAGTGAAATCGGAGAGGAAGGAGGGATGAGGTTTAGGAGGCCGGTAGATGAGGATGACTGTCAGTGAGGGAGGGGCTTTGAAGGCAATGAATTCAAAGGATGATACTGAGGGGAGGGTTAGTTCTGTGATCTGGATGTTCTGATTGTGGATTACAGCAAGGCCGCCACCACGGCGGGAGGGGCGGGGTTTAGTGATGTATTTAAAGCCAGGGGGGGATGTTTGGTTGAGGGAGAAGAAGTCATCGGGCTGTTGCCAGGTTTCGGTGAGCAGAAGGAAATCAAGGGATTTTTCCAAGATTAGTTCATGGAGGATGAGGGCTTTCTTGTTGAGTGATCGGATGTTAAGGAGGGCAATATTAGTTGAGTGGGAGGGGCGTGGTATGGTCACAGGCTGAAGAGGTGAGAGGTTGTCCAGGTTGACAGTGCGGGGAGGAATGTGAGATGGGGGGAGGAGCGGAGAGGAGGTGGAAGGAAGTGTGTTATTATCAGTTTTTGGTGGTTGAGGGCGGTGGAATCCACTCCAGGTATTTGGGCCAGCTCTGAGCAGAGGGCAGTGGAATCCACTCCAGGTATTTGGGCCAGCTCTGAGCAGAGGGCAGTGGAATCCACTCCAGGTATTTGGGCCAGCTCTGAGCAAAGGGCAGTGGAATCCACTCCAGGTATTTGGGCCAGCTCTGAGCAGAGGGCAGTGGGATCCACTCCAGGTATTTGGGCCAGCTCTGAGCAGAGGGCAGTGGGATCCACTCCAGGTATTTGGGCCAGCTCTGAGCAGAGGGCGGTGGAATCCACTCCAGGTATTTGGGCCAGCTCTGAGCAGAGCGCAGTGGGATCCACTCCAGGAATTTGGACCAGCTCTGAGAAGAGGGCAGTGGAATCCACTCCAGGTTTTTGGTACAGCTGGGATTGTAACGGACCAGTGGTGGGTGTATAATATGGAGTAATAAGTGCGCTCAGATGACATGACAGTTGTGGGACATGGCGGTTAGTCGACCAGATAGATGTTATGGATGATTTTCCGGACTGGGAGTAAACAAATCTTCGTTTGGAACCTCTATGGACATACCTCGGTCTGCGTAGAAGCCCGAGGCAATTGATGACAGACAAGCTTAGAGGAAGCGCAGAAAAGTTGTTGAGATTAAAAAGTTGGGAGACAGAGTATCGTAACATCGTAGTGCCGCGGTAGGATGCTAGCGTTAGCACAGCGCTGGCTATGGTTGTAGACCAGCGGCGCTGAAAGTGGAGCTGTTGGCAGCCGTCAGACAGGATGAGAGGTCAGTTGCAGGCTGTCCTTTACAGCAGATGGGGGGACCGGCAGGAAGAAGAACCAGAGTCAGGGCCCACGGGGAGGGGCAGGACGAAGAATGGGGCTGGTTATTTGATGGATGGAGCAGCGTTAGCAGGTAGGTGTAGCAGGGTAGAGAACCAAGCATCCGTCAAAAATGGCAATCGGGTGTAAGAAATATGTCCAGATCAGAACAAAAACAACAACAGAATAGTTAGCAATCTATAGCAGTAGAAAGTGGTCAGAAACTCTTAGATTAACACAAAGAAAGACGAGATTTTCGGACAGAGAAGCGGCGAACAGTCAGCGCCAGCGTCCTCTCACGCCGAAAAAAAAGGATGTGTATGTGTAATGTGTTTCAGTTATGGTAAAAGTGTTTCGGATTTTGTTAATTTGTTTTTGTTAATGTTAAATAGTTTTGTCCTTGGTAAAAGTGTTTTATAAAATGTAAATTTGTTTTTAAATTTGTAAAAGTGTTTTGCATTTTGTTAATTTGTTTTCGTTAACGTTTTTTTTCCTTGGTAAAAGTGTTTTTGCTAATGTAATTTTGTTTTATAAAATGTAAATTTGTCTCAAGCTTTGTTAGAATGAATTTAAGTCGTTCTCAGGTGTTATGCCCTGATAAACCTGCAGGGGGCGTCTGAGCTCCGCCTCTCTCTCTCTCTGTGTTCACTCACAAACTGCTGCCCCTGGTAACTGATGAGTCATCGGCAGCGCATTTTCTGATTGGCTGCTGGCTGAACAGGAAGTGGAAGTAAAGCGTTGGGACTTTCCAGAGATGCTGCGTTCAGGGTCAGGTGACAAATCAGAGAAACAGGAACCACAACAACAGAGACGCTACACACACACACACACACACACACACACACACACACACACACACACACACACACACACACACACACACACACACACACACACACACACACACACACACTACTTGCCAACCCTCCCGATTTTCGCGGGAGACTCCCGATTTCATTGCCCTCTCCCGGTTTCCTCCCGGGGTCATATTTCTCCCGCATTTCTGACTAAATCCGATTTACTCAGGACTGTTTCCACTCGGACTTTAATACAGCTACATCATTGTTTGGTTTCCATGGTAGCGCGTCTCTTTAGTGGCGCGTGCAACTGAAATTCTGAGAGGGTGAGGCAGATAGTCACAGAAAACAGAACAAGAATCAACAACTCTACCCTCTGCTCACTCCTTTCCTATAATACAGATCCAGCCCACATATATGCTCCATCAAGACAGTGCACTTACAACTACAATAAGCATGTTAATGTTAATCTACAGCTCCGGCGATCCACTAGCACCCCCCCCCCTATGTAGTAGATACACTACATACTGATATATACCTGAACATCAGCAGGAGAGGACTCTTTAAAGTAGAGACACTACATACTGATATACACCTGAAAATCAGCAGGAGAGGACTCTTTAAAGTAGAGACACTACATACTGATATACACCTGAACATCAGCAGGAGAGGACTCTTTAAAGTAGAGACACTACATACTGATATACACCTGAACATCAGCAGGAGAGGACTCTTTAAAGTAGAGACACTACATACTGATATATACCTGAACATCAGCAGGAGAGGACTCTTTAAAGTAGAGACACTACATACTGATATACACCAGAACATCAGCAGGAGAGGACTCTTCAAAGTACAGACACTACATACTGATATACACCTGATCATCAGCAGGAGAGGACTCTTTAAAGTAGAGACACTACATACTGATATACACCTGAACATCAGCAGGAGAGGACTCTTTAAAGTAGAGACACTACATACTGATATACACCTAAACATCAGCAGGAGAGGACTCTTTAAAGTAGAGACACTACATACTGATATATACCTGAACATCAGCAGGAGAGGACTCTTTAAAGTAGAGACACTACATACTGATATACACCTGAACACCAGCAGGAGAGGACTCTTCTAAGTAGAGACACTACATACTGATATACACCTGATCATCAGCAGGAGAGGACTCTTTAAAGTAGAGACACTACATACTGATATACAGGACTGTCTCAGAAAATTAGAATATTGTGATAAAGTTCTTTATTTTCTGTAATGCAATTAAAAAAACAAAAATGTCATACATTCTGGATTCATTACAAATCAACTGAAATATTGCAAGCCTTTTATTATTTTAATATTGCTGATTATGGCATACAGCTTAAGAAAACTCAAAAATCCTATCTCAAAAAATTAGAATAGTTCCTCAGACCAAGTAAAAAAAAAAGATTTATAACAGCAAAACACAATCAAACATTTGAAAATGTCCATTAATGCACTCAGTACTTGGTTGGGAATCCTTTTGCACGGATTACTGCATCAATGCGGCGTGGCATGGAGGCAATCAGCCTGTGGCATTGCTGAGGTGTTATGGATGCCCAGGATGCTTCAATAGCGGCCTTTAGCTCATTAGCATTGTTGGGTCTGGTGTCTTTCAGCTTCTTCTTCACAATACCCCACATATTCTCTATGGGGTTCAGGTCAGGGGAATTTGCAGGCCAATCGAGGACAGTAATGCCATGGTCAGTACACCAGTTACTGGTGGTTTTGGCACTGTGGGCAGGTGCCAGATCATGCTGGAAAATGAATTCCTCATCTCCATAGAGCTTTTCAGCAGACGGAAGCATGTAGTGCTCTAAAATCTCTTGGTACACAGCTGCATTTACTCTGGGCTTGATGAAACACAGTGGACCAACACCAGCAGCTGACATGGCTCCCCAAACCATCGCTGACTGTGGGAACTTCACACTGGATTTCAAGCAACTTGGATTTTGCTCCTCTCCAGCCTTTCTCCAGACTCTGGCGCCTTGACTTCCAAATGAAATACAAAACTTGCTTTCGTCTGAAAAGAGGACTTTGGACCACTGTGCAACTGTCCAGTGCTTCTTTTCCTTAGCCCAAGTCAGACGACTCTTCCGTTGTCTTGAGTTCAGAAGTGGCTTGACCATGGGAATACGGCTATTGTAGCCCATTTCCCGGACACGTCTGTGAACAGTGACTTTTGATACCTGGACTCCAGCTTCAGTCCACTGTCTTTGAAGCTCCCCCAAATTCTGGAAGCGACTCTTCTTCACAATGGTGTTAAGGCTGCGGTCATCTCTCTTGGTTGTGCAGCGTTTCCTGCCACATTTCCCCCTTCCAACAGACTTTTTGTGGATGTGCTTTGAAACTGCACTCTGTGAACAGCTTGCTCTTTGAGAAATTTCTTTTTGTGTCTTACCCTCCTGATGGAGGGTGTCAATGACGGTCCTCTGGACAGCAGTCAGATCAGCAGTCTTCCCCATACTTTTGATTTAGTTTACTGAACCAAGCTGAGTGTTTTTCAAGGCTCAGGAAACCCTTGCAGGTGTTTCGAGTTAATTAGACGATTCAAGTGATTCGTTGAACACCCTACTAGTATACTTTTTCATGATATTCTAATATTTAGAGATAGGATATTTGAGTTTTCTTAAGCTGTATGCCATAATCAGCAATATTAAAATAATAAAAGGCTTGCAATATTTCAGTTGATTTGTAATGAATCCAGAATGTATGACATTTTTGTTTTTTTAATTGCATTACAGAAAATAAAGAACTTTATCACAATATTCTAATTTTCTGAGACAGTCCTGTACACCTGAACATCAGCAGGAGAGGACTCTTTAAAGTAGAGACACTACAGTCCTCTCTGTAATCAAAGAGAGCAGCTGCCTCTACCCGGATACTGATGATCATCATTTAATCTCTGCTCTCTGATTGGCTGCTGACACTCTAAGAGCCGGCTGCTGCTAACTTTCTGTCAGTCGCTTCAGACAACTTTAGAGAGACAGACTGCTAAAGAGAGACAGACAGCTACAGAGAGACATACAGCTAAAGAGAGACAGACAGCTACAGAGAGACAGACAGCTACAGAGAGACAGACAGCTACAGAGACAGACAGCTCCAGAGAGACAGACAGATACAGAGAGACAGACAGGTACAGAGAGACAGACAGCTACAGAGACAGACAGCTCCAGAGAGACAGACAGATACAGAGAGACAGACAGGTACAGAGAGACAGACAGCTTCAGAGAGACAGACAGATACAGAGAGACAGACAGCTACAGAGAGACAGACAGCTACATAGAGACAGACAGCTACAGAGAGACAGACAGCTACAGAGAGACAGACAGATACAGAGAGACAGACAGCTACAGAGAGACAGACAGCTACAGAGACAGACAGCTCCAGAGAGACAGACAGGTACAGAGAGACAGACAGATACAGAGAGACAGAAAGCTACAGACAGACAGAGAGACAGATACAGACAGATGATGATGATGAAGATGATGCTCCTCTTCCTCTGCGGGGTCCTCTGTGTTTCAGCTGACGGTCAGTTTCTGTTCAACTCCTGTTTACTAACAGTCAGTGTTTACCAACAGTCAGTGTTTACCAACAGTCAGTGGTTACCAACAGTCAGTGTTTACTAACAGTCAGTGTTTACCAACAGTCAGTGTTTACTAACAGTCAGTGTTTACTAACAGTCAGTGTTTACCAACAGTCAGTGTTTACCAACAGTCAGTATTTCCCAACAGTCAGTGTTTACTAACAGTCAGTGTTTACCAACAGTCAGTGTTTACCAGCAGTCAGTGTTTACTAACAGTCAGTGTTTACCAACAGTCAGTGTTTACTAACAGTCAGTGTTTACTAACAGTCAGTGTTTACCAACAGTCAGTGTTTACCAGCAGTCAGTGTTTACTAACAGTCAGTGTTTACTAACAGTCAGTGTTTACCAACAGTCAGTGTTTACTAACAGTCAGTGTTTACTAACAGTCAGTGTTTACCAACAGTCAGTGTTTACTAAACAGTTAAATGTTGTGTTTCTCTTCAGTTCCACATGATTACCTTCAGTTCACCGGCTGTTCAGTCTCTGATGGGGAGTTCATGTTTGCTGTGGATGCAGAGGAGATGTTTCACTCTGACTTCAAAGCAGGGGAAATAGTGGACGGTCAGCCCAGCTTTCTGCCAGAGCATATGGGTTTCTCTTATCCAGTCGCTCAGGGTCTACTACAGGTCTGCAGATCCAACCTGGCAGTAGACCTTGAAGTCTACAAGAACGTCTCCCTGGAGAAAGGTAAACGTCTTCTCTCTCTTTCTCTCTCAGATATCTAAACACGTTGGACTGCACGTGTCTTTGTGATAAATATTCAATACACTCACAATGCAGCCCAAGTTTATAACAGCATTCCTATTTACTCTTTTCCAAAATACAAAGATTCACCAAACAAGTTAGAGTTATTCATTTAATCAATGAGCCCACATCTGACTTTAGATCAATCCACTTTATATTTATTGTCATCGCACAGCAGTGAGACAATGAAATGATTACAATACGTTAGTCCAGTATCAGGGTCAGCTGGAACCCCTCCCCCCCAGTCAGAGTGTTTGTGTGTGTGTGTGTGTGTGTGTGTGTGTGTGTGTGTGTGGGGGTGTGTGTGTGTGTGTGTGTGTGTGTGTGTGTGTGTGTGTGTGTGTGTGTGTGTGTGTGTGTGTGTGTGTGTGTGTGTGTGTGTGTGTGTGTGTGTGTGTGTGTGTGTGTGTGTGTGTGTGTGTGTGTGTGTGTGTGTGTGTGTGTGTGTGTGTGTGTTAGAGCTGCGGGACAGAATATAAAATAGGGAACAAATAAACTGCTTAAAGGAACGTACAATAAACCACAGCTGTCTGAGATATTAAAGTAAGCTTGCTGCGTTACATTATTTAATAAAACCTCAGACGACCAATGAAAACCAGAGATCAGAACACCTGAGCTGCTGACTCTGCATTCTGCTAAAGCTTCAGGTTCTCCTGAAACCAACAGGACGAATATCTGAGTGTCTCTGTGACATCACTCTAACAGGAAGTGTCTCTGCACAGATCCTCCTTCCACCCCGCTGCTCTACACCAAACAGGAAGTGGAGATGGGAGAGGGGAACGTCCTCGTCTGTCATGTGACCGGTTTCTATCCGGCTCCTGTGAGCTTCTTCTGGACAAAGAACGGACAGAAAGTGACTGAAGGAACCAGCTTCCCCGTTCCCTTCCTCTCCAAAGAGGGTTCCTTCAGCCAGTTCTCCAGACTGGAGTTCACCCCCCAGCTGGGAGACATCTACAGCTGTGGGGTCCAACATCTGGCTCTGGACCAGCCGCTGACCACCTTCTGGGGTGAGAACTTCATGTGAACTCACACCAGATACAAACTGACCTGAGGCCAGGTGTTCCTGTCTCCAGGTGTTCCTGTCTCCAGGTGTTTCTGTCTCCATGTGTTCCTGTCTCCAGGTATTCCTGTCTCCAGGTGTTCCTGTCTCCAGGTATTCCTGTCTCCAGATGTTTCTGTCTCCAGGTGTTCCTGTCTCCAGATGTTCCTGTCTCCAGATGTTCCTGTCTCCATGTGTTCCTGTCTCCAGGTATTCCTGTCTCCATCTGTTCCTGTCTCCAGGTGTTCCTGTCTCCAGGTGTTCCTGTCTCCAGGTATTCCTGTCTCCAGATGTTTCTGTCTCCAGATGTTTCTGTCTCCAGGTGTTCCTGTCTCCAGATGTTCCTGTCTCCAGGTGTTCCTGTCTCCAGATGTTCCTGTCTCCAGATGTTCCTGTCTCCAGGTGTTCCTGTCTCCAGATGTTCCTGTCTCCAGGTGTTCCTGTCTCCAGGTGTTGACCTGATGTTGTGTGTCTCTAGATGTTGACCTGATGTTTTGTCTCCAGATGTTGACCTGATGTTGTGTCTCCAGATGTTGACCTGATGTTCTGTCTCCAGATGTTGACCTGATGTTGTGTGTCTCCAGATGTTGACCTGATGTTATGTGTCTCCAGATGTTGACCTGATGTTGTGTCTCCAGATGTTGACCTGATGTTGTGTCTCCAGATGTTGACCTGATGTTGTGTCTCCAGATGTTGACCTGATGTTGTGTGTCTCCAGATGTTGACCTGATGTTGCGTCTCCAGATGTTGACCTGATGTTGTGTCTCCAAATGTTGACCTGATGTTGTGTCTCCAGATGTTGACCTGATGTTGTGTCTCTAGATGTTGACCTGATGTTGTGTCTCCTGATGTTGACCAGATGTTGTCTGTCTCCAGATGTTGACCTGATGTTGTGTGTCTCCAGATGTTGACCTGATGTTGTGTCTCCAGATGTTGACCTGATGTTGTGTGTCCAGATGTTGACCTGATGGTGTCTGTCTCCAGATGTTGACCTGATGTTGTGTGTCTCCAGATGTTGACCTGATGTTGTGTCTCCTGATGTTGACCTGATGTTGTGTCTCCTGATGTTGTGTGTCTCCAGATGTGGACCTGATGTTGTGTCTCCAGATGTTGACCTGATGTTGTGTGTCTCCAGATGTTGACCTGATGTTGTGTCTCCAGATGTTGTCCTGATGTTTTGTCTCCAGATGTTGACCTGATGTTGTGTCTCCAGATGTTGACCTGATGTCTCTCTTCTGTCTCCAGAGGAGCAGGGCTCTCAGCCCGGCGTGGGACCAGCAGTCTTCTGTGCTCTGGGTCTGACGGTGGGTCTCCTGGGAGTGGCTGCTGGGACCTTCTTCCTGATCAAAGGGAACGAGTGCAGCTGAGTTCAGGATGAAGACCCTCAGCCACCCAGCCTGAGGACCTGAGGAGACCACATGATCACATGACCACATGATCACATGACCACATGACCACATGGTCACATGACCACATGGTCACATCATGATACCATCACATCATCACATCATCACATGACCACATAATCACATGATCACATGACCACTTGATCCCACAGAGGCTTTAACCCTTCCTTTTATACCCTCCCCACTGTGTGAAATATACCTAACAGAAGTTCATCTCTTATATTCCTTAAAGAGTCCTTTCCTACCTTCTCCTAATGTTCAATGGGGCTCAGAGTGACTTCAGAGCACACGCTGCAGTCTGAATGGTAACCATGTGTGGGGCCTGAAGGCATGGCAGGGCAGCGGGATGAAGACAGGCTCTGCTGGTTCTAGCTCTGATAATAATGCTTTAGTTCACACCCTGTCTGAAACTCTTTCCTGATGTTCCCTGAACTCTCTGAATGACCTCTAATGAAACCTGTCTGAAACTCTTTCCTGATATTCCCTGAACTCTCTGAATGACCTTGTGATGAAACCTGTTCTAAATAAAGATTGAGCTTCTCTTAGTTGTGTCTTTATCATTATTTTAACATGTAGACCACCTGCAGTGTTCTCATTGGTTAACACACAGGTAGAGGAAGGGGATTGGGCCAGGTGGGGGATATATGACCCTCACACTAAGTGCTAACCAGCTGGCTCTCAGCCCAGGCTTCATATACTCTCTCTATGTGCTCTAGTAATGAATCCTATCTGTTTGATTCCCACTTTCCTGCATTCTTTTTCTTCTAGCCAGTACCAAGATTAAAACAGTCTCTGTTAAAACCTCCCCACAGTCTAAAGAGGTTTCAGACTGTGACAGTTCAGAGGCCTGTACTACGAAGCCGGTTCAACCTAACCTGGATATGTTTGAGTTAGCCGGTTGGCCTAATCCAAAACATACGCGCTCTCGCTTTTTAAAAAAAATGAATTTTATTTAACCTTTATTTAACCAGATAAAAAGCATTGAGATAGAATCTCATTTTCAGAGCTGACCTGGCCAAGAAGGCAGCAAAGTTACACAGAACACAAACATATAAAATACAGAGAGCATAACTAAGAAAACAAAAGAGGAAAAGCAGTCCCTACATTGAGCAAATTGGGACAGTAAGAAAGGTGCACTGCTTATTACTGCAAGAGCAGCTGGAGGTAAGGACTTCAGACAACTTCAATTTAAAACATGCTATAGAGACAAGTGTCCTCAGTTTGAGGCATGATTGAAGGTCAATCCAAGACCAAGGACCATAATGAAAGAGACTCCTTTCTCCAGCCTCAGTCTGCACAGCAGGAGCCCGGACCCGTATCCAGGCACTGGGGCTGAGGTTGTGAGAGTCACAAACTGGGGCAAATCTGGCACATATGTAGAGTGGAAGCTTTCCTAAAATGGCTTTATACATTAATAACTTACTTACGCATAGTAAGTGAGGACCATCCAGTTAGGCTGTACAGTGAGCAATGATGAGTCCTATAGGGTGCATCTGATATATAACACAGTGCAGCATGGTAGAGTGGGTCGAGTTTGGTCCAAACAGTGGGACAGGCTAATCTATAGATGGTATCACCGTAGTCCAGCTGGGACAGGAATAAGCCAGAGACCAACCTTTTACGGGATGAAGTTGAAAAAGAACATTTAAGTCTGTAAAGGAAGCCAAGAGTGAATTTCAATTTCTTTGATAGAATGTGGTGTTTAAAGTTCAGATTTCTGTCCAACCAAAAGCCCAGATATTTGTAGGTATCGACAAACTCAACAGAGACGCCCTCAAGGGTGTCAATGGAGAGGCAAGAGGAAGCTGACTTGGGAGCAAAAAGCATTGCTTTGGTTTTCTTGCTGTTCAAAAGCAGTTTAGAATCAAGAAGTGCATGCTGCAGCGTGATGACATCAGATTTTAAATTGGAAACGGCCATATCCAGAGAAGGAGCACATGAGTATACAATAGTGTCATCAGCATACATATGATGGGTAGAAAATTGCATCTGATTACAAATATTATTTACATATAATAAAAAGAGCAAAGGCCCCAAAATAGAGCCCTGTGGAGCTCCCTTCTCCAAGGTGACAGGGTCAGAGACAGTGCTACCCAACCTGACGCATTGAGTACGGTCGGTTAGATAACTCTGAAACCAGCAAATGGCGTTATGACCGAAACGAGACACCAACATAACATTAGACATAATGTGGTGATCTACAGTGTCAGATGCTTTGGCTAGGTCAATAAACAACACAAACAGATGTTTATCCAAAGCAGCCTTAATATCTCTAACACTTTCAGACTGGCAGTCACAGTACTGTGCTTTGATCTGAATCCAGATTGCATAGGGTTAAGGATGTTGTGAGAGTTTAAAGACTGAGTAGAAACTAGGGACTCAAGAATCTTTGATAACACAGAAAGATTTGAGATAGGACGATAATTATTTAACTCAGTGGATCACCAGCTTTCAAGAGGGGCGATACCAGAGCTTGCTTCCACACAGCTGGCAATGTGTGAGTGGACAGGGAGAGATTAAAAATATCAGTTACTGGTTGTGCTATAATCTGAGCTGCAATTTTTAAAAAGAACGGGTCGAGGCCGTCAGGCCCAGCAGACTTTTTAGGGTCAATTGAATGCAAACCCTGTAAGACTTCAGAGACCGAGAAAGAAGCAAAATCAAAAACTGGGGTTATGTACTGTAACCCAGCTTCTATGAGTATAGGCGCAGCCCTCTAAGGCTATCGCTATTGGGTAATCCCTCCTGCACGTCTGCAGCGCTGACAGACTTAATCCACGCCCACCTATGACGTGGGCCCCACCTCCGGGCTCACTTCCATATAAATAGGAAGTAGGCCCTACCATCTACTCCCACACAAACAGCTTTTCTTCAGCTATTCGCGGAACCAGTGGGGCCCGACGCTTAGAGGGCTGCGCCAATACTCATAGAAGCTGGGTTACAGTACGTAACCCCAGTTCTATATCGTATAAGGCTTCGCCCTCTAAGGCTATCGCTATTGGGTTAAGGGCGAAGCAGGATGTACTCTACGCCCCACTGGTTCCGTCCGTTACCAGAAGCACAAAACACATCTACTCAGTTAATAACCCATGTCCATTTCGTCCTGCGTAAATGGAGCATCACATTCCCAGGGAATATGGCATTTAAAAAATGAATATTCTCCATCAGGGAACAAAGGTAGGCTTACTTAGGCTACCTGTAGTTTATAAAAAGTAGAGATCGAGTCTCACTTGTTAAAAACGATCAAGAGAGGGGAAAAAGGGCAGCTCTCTGAGTGCCGACAGGCAGGAGAGAGGGCATGCAGTTGAAAAACCCCGACATTACTCATTCTGGCAGGCTATTCAGTACTGAATGTGTCAGAGAGGAATGAGAGACATCCCTCAAATACAAACGAATAAAAGAACAGGGGGAAGACCAAGATGCAGCAGTGCAAATGTCTTTCACTGTCATTCCTCCGTGCAACGCCGTAAAGGAGGTGAGGAGGAGGAAAGAAGCCATCCAAAGTGATCACTAAAAGAGCTTGTGATCACCTTTGGCATAAAAACCGGGTTAGGGCGCCAAACAGCTGAGCTGCATCTCCTTGGATCTGGAGACATGACGGAGCCACAGAGAGAGCAGACACATCACTCACCCTTTAGCTGATGTCAGAGCTAAGAGCAGAGCTACTTTGGCTGACAAAGACTTCAGGGGAACCTGATCTAAAGGTTCAAAAGGAGCTTCACTCAGTGCGCGTAACACTAAAGCCAAACCCATTGAGGCGCCAAAGCGCGTGACACTGGTCTGAGTCTCTGTGCTCCCGTAGAGAACGTTTTGTCAGAGGGTGACTAAACACCGTGCTGACACCAAACCTACGTGGCAAGATGACATGCCAGCAGCGTATGTTTTGACCGTGCTCTAAGCCGATTCCTGTCCAGCTGGAGGAACGACAGCACGAGGCAGGGGGCCCGTAACGGGGTCCAGGCTTTTCCCTACACACCAAACCGAGCATTGTCCATTTGGCTGTGTAGGATGTGTGTTCAGCAGCTGCGCTGATCGTTACTTTGTTGTCTGTTCGAAATCAACACACACTGATTGTACAGCAACGGGACGAAGTGCTGGATCACTTTCCATACGGAGAGTAATTCCCGCACGTTTATACGGAGAGACAGGTGAGCCGGCCACTGTCCCCCAACTGCCTGCGATATGCACGTTCCTCAGCCTGCGAGAGATGCGTCTGTGTGTGTGAGGTCACTCTGCTCAGGGACCCCCCCACTGACGTGGAGATTTCTCCAGTGGGTTAAATCCAAACCCACGGAAGGAGGAATGTGTCTCCTCTGACGCACGGGGTAACGATACGCAGGCGAATAAACCACCTCTGGAAGTCTCCTCGCTGTGAAGGAGACCAGCTGATATCATGCCTAACAGCTGCATCACGGAGAGGGCTGTCACCGCCCCGCGGGGTGTGACGCTCCGGAGGAGAGCTGTCCGAGCTACCTTAAAACCAATAGGTTTTAAAGACAGCCGGTTATGCATCGAGCCATGCTGCCTATAACCCACAGGTTAGGTGAGCCATGCTGCCTCTAACCCACAGGTTAGGGGCAGCCAGCTTACCCGGTGAGCCTTGCTGCTTATTATTATCCATCTGTCCATCGAACACACGCGTTGTCACTCTGAGTAATACTCTGAGAGCGCGCGACATGCTCTGGATGTGCTGTGGTTGTCATGGTGACGAGCCACGTCAGAGCCCTCGCCGCCATTGCCCGTGAAGCAACCCAAGAGGGGCCCGGTCCGAAAAGGCTGCGAGGGGGCCTCCACACACTGCCTCTCACACCGGCTCTCATCCTGTCTCTGTTTAGGAAAAGGCTCGTAAACTGGACTTTGAGGCGCGTTCACGCTCAAACCTGCTGAGGAATGAGCGGAGGTGTGTGCAGTGCTGTTCACACAGAGCGTAATAACAGCCCTGGGCTCATTACGACTGCGTGTATTATAGGCACATCTGGGACAGAGGAAAAACCGTGCTGCTATAACCGACAGGTTAGCAGCAACACCGGAGGAGAGCTGTCACTTTCTCCATCCTCTGCTGTGAGGGTCGCGCTCTCATGCGGGCTGAGTTCAATTCCACTCCCAGTTAAATGTCTGGGAGGGAAGAGGACAGCTCTTCTTCCAGTTGATAATGAAACCCAGGTTTGACAGATGAGATACGAGCTGTATCGTCTGAAAAACCGCTTCCTCCCTGGAGCGAGCCAGCCACAGCCGGTCGTCCAGGTAAAATAACACTCTCATCCCCATTCTGAGTAGCTGCTCCAGCCGTCTCCACCCACTTTGAACAAAGTGCGTGGAGCCAGGAATGAGAAACGCAGGAATTTGCTGTGTTTCTGGATGATGGTTACGTGGAGGTAAGCATCCTTCAGGACTATGGATGTGAACCTCCCTGGTGAACACACCCCAGCACCTGTTTGATCGTCAGCATGGGAAAAGGCCATTCCCTTGTTGGACACTGACAGATCGAGGATGGGTCTCATTCCCCTCGCCCCGTCTCCTTCGGGACCAGAAAATAGCGGGAGTAAAAACCCCGATTTTCTTCCCCTTGAGGAACCCTGGAGAAAGGCTTTCTTTAACCCGAGTTCCTGCCGCTCTGCACGGAGCGCGAGAAGACACTGTTCCTGGGATGACAGGACTTCCTGTATCCTGGGATAGAGGACAAACCGTGCTGTTATAATCGACAGGTTAGGAGCATCAGGTTTAACCGTCAAGCCCTGCTTTCTAATAACCGACTGGTTAATTACAGCTGGCTTGTGCCGCGAGCCCCGCTGTCTGCTAACCGACAGGTAGCAAACAGTTGGCTTATGCACCTCCACACGTTGTATTGCACAGCGGCTCTCACCATGTCGCCGTTTAGGAGGAAACTCGTAAAACGGACATTGAGGTTCACGCTCAAACCTGCTTGAGGAATGAGCGGAGGTGTGTGTAGGAGGTATATGTGACATAGGAAACAAACCCGGCCTGTCTAATTAACCGACAGGTTTAAAAGACAGCTGGTTTGAGCCGTGAGCTCTGCTGCCTCACAGCCGCTTATGCAGCTTTTTTTATGTCATCCGGAGGAGAGCTCTCCTGAACTGGGGGAACGGGGAGATCTCATTAGGCGGCTGCCTTTCCGATGATCTCCGGGAGTTCCTGGAGAATACCGCCTATCGACGGCAGAGCCGTGATGGTGGATAGAGGGACCCGTTGACCCGGCGTCAGCCCGGCAGCCGAACCTAGGCTCGGCTACCGGGCTGACACCGGGTCACCGCCCCGTCTCCCCCGCAGATGGAGAGGGAGACAGGGCGGGGGAACCACATGGTGATCCCTGAATAGAGGGGACGTAGTCGTCCGACTCGCGCCCGCCACTCGGATCCAGGAAGTCAAGGGCTTTGTCCCCGGAGTACTCCTCCTGGACGGGCCAATCGTCCTCGGCGGCCGCAGCCGCGAGAGCGTCCGCTCTCTGCTGTCTGAGGGCCAGCGGGAGACGGGCACAATGCGAGCATGATACCCCGGGAGTGAGAGCAGCGTTCGCGTGCTCTAATCCCAGGCAGGACTCACACTGTGAGTGCCTGTCAAAGCTCATAATGTAACCAGACCCTTATACGAGGCACCTTGACTTTCCTGCACAGTCTCCATCTTACCAGAAAAACAAATCGGCAAGTAGCTCTTCAAAGAACTGGTTTTTACGGTGGCCCTGAGAGGCCAGGGTGCTGCAAATAAAAGAACGCTGCAAATAAAAAAAACGCTGCAAATAAAAAACGCTGCGATGCAAATAAAAAAGCCACAACGGAAGTGAATTACCGGGGACTATTATTGCTGATGCACATGCGTTTTTTTATGCGAGAGAAGAAGAAGGCTGGGGGATCTCCGGGAAACATCTCATGGGTAAGTTTATAATGTTAAAGTTACACAGGATGTAGATAATATCTGTCGCTGCCGTATTTATGACTTTAAATGACGTTATTTTGTGTGTGGGAGCAGATTATGTGTGTAGTGTATAATGTTAGTAGAACATAGCTACTTTTATCTGCTAACGTTAGCTGTTTTCTAAACAAACGGATCTGAGCCGACCGGGACTTAAAGATGATGCTAAGACACACAAAGTAAGTTGAATATGCCTTTATTCAACAGACGAGCTCGGGTCCTCTCCTCAACATGCTCTGAAGGAACAACTTTTACTGAATTAGGGCTGGGCAAGTTAACGTGTTATAATCGTTGCCCAGCCCTATATTGAATACATACAAGTATAGATCTTCACTAACATCCTGTAGTCAATCTTGACTCCATCAACATGTCATCTAAATGTGCCTGTCTAGAGATAAATGAGGGTCTCTTATCCTGCTTAGAGATAGAGAAGGGTCTCTATCCTATCCAAGACGTGCTTCCTTTGAGAAGTGTACTGGCTTTAAATCTTTCTTTTTTTTTTTAAGTATTTTGACATTGTAGATGCATGGTTCAGATATTAAGTGATTGCAGCTGATATCTGCTGTTAAATTAGTGTCAGCTGTTTGCAGGTAACATTACCTGCTGCAATAGCTTACCAAGTAGCTGTTACTTAATTGCAAATGAATAACATTCACATTGCTCTTTTTCCACAGGCAATGTATTGTCCATATTGTGGGACTGCTGGGTGTTTTGGGAGGTTTTGCGGCTCCTGTGGCAGCAACATTGAATGTTTGGCTCCCTTTCTCGAAGATGGTAAGCTCCTCCTTAAAAGTCAAGAATTTCACCAGTACAGTGATAATGTCTTATTTGTATATGATTTGTTGCCATTTTAATATATGCTATACACATATTATTGTAAGTCATGGCAATTTCAACATGATTTAGAACTACTGATAAAAAAAAATGCCAACAAGTAAAAAAATCAGGTGAAATACCAAAGTTGACCAATTATGTGCTCCTTCATGTGCGGAGGGTTGAGCCTTCTGATGCGTTTATGCACAAATACAGGCATTAAAAGGGTACCTTTTTGTTTGCTACCTCTAGATTGATATGTATTTTTATCCTTACCAATTATGTAAGTATCCCAATATGTTGTCCTTTGCCTGTTTATTTCTCTTATTTTTTGCTCCTCATGTCTGGAATTGTTCACGCATTGAACATACTGAAAACATACACTTATGCATCAAACTTTTCAGGTATTTTCCTCATTACTGATACATTTTCATTTTTTTCTTAATAGGTTTTTTGTTAAGTTTCATTCCTAATGACACTGTTGTCTTTTCCCTTCAGTCACAGCATCTAATGAAGGAATCAAGGCAGGCCTCATCCACAAGTACTTCACGGAGGGACACGCTTATGAAGTGATACTTGATTTTCTAGAAAAAAGACACAACATTTTTCTTAGTCTGAGGACCTTAAAGAGGAGGCTACAGAACGCTGGCTTAACAAGAAGGACAGACTACACTCCCATTGGCACTGTACACCAAACTGTTGCACATGAACTGAGAGGCTCGGGTCGGCTGTTGGGTTACAGAGCTATGTGGCAGACATTGCAACAAAAGTATCACCTGACAGTAAAAAGGGAGGATGTTAGACAGACGATTTCCAGACTAGATCCATCTGGTGTTCAACTTCGTTCCAGGCGAAGGTTTGTCCGAAGGGGATACGTCACAGCAGGACCAAACCAAGTGTGGCACGCTGATGGATATGATAAACTTAAACCCTTTGGTATTGCCATCAGTGGCTGCATCGACGGCTTTTCAAGGAAAGTTATGTGGCTCAGGAGTGGCAGCACTAACAACGATCCGGGCATCATTGCGCAGTACTACCTGCAGTGTGTATCGGAGTTTGGACTACTTCCAGCCCGCCTTCGCACTGACTGTGGAACTGAAAACGGCACTATGGCAGCCATTAACTGCACATTACGATCTCAACACACAGATGATTTTGCAGGAGCCCTCAGTTACATGTATGGTACCTCAACTGCAAACCAGCGCATCGAGAGTTGGTGGTCTTTCTTCAGAAAGCAAAGGTATAGCCTTTTAAGGTCAGGTCCAAGTGTGTGTGTGTGTGTGTGTGTGTGTGTGTGTGTGTGTGTGTGTGTGTGTGTGTGTGTGTGTGTGTGTGTGTGTGTGTGTGTGTGTGTGTGTGTGTGTGTGTGTGTGTGTGTGTGTGTGTGTGTGTTACAGAGGTGCCCAAATACTTTAAATCTATCTGGATGAAAAAAATTGTGAAATTACATTAGAGCTGTACACTAACATTTTCCCAAGGGAGTTTATGTGCTCCCAAATGAAATAATGTAGGAGCGCACCAAGAAATGTTCAACATCTCTAGAAATATTGTGACTTTTTACTTGAAGTTGTCTTTTTTTCATGAAATACAAAAGTTTTGAATTCCACCATTAGGACTCAGTTCTGGATCGAGCTCTTCAGTGACCTTAGAGAGAGGCACCTCTTCAATGGGAGCCATGAGCACAAGTGTCTGCTGCGATATGTGTTTTTGGGCATCTTCCAAAAAGACCTCGATGAGTACAGACAGCTGTGGAACAACCACACCATCAGACCTGTTCGCCTGTCTCAGTGTCCATCAGGTAAACCTGATGCCATGTACCACCTGCCTCACAGGTTTGTATTCAAATTGTTTGGTAATATTACTTTAAAATATATCTGACTTCATATAATTTGGTGTATCAGCCCAATATGACAAGTTTGTCACTTGATAAATAACGTGATTCATTTAGTCTGAAAACTCATTATTTCAAAATGATTTCAAGTCTTAAACGACTAAAAATGGATTCCAACACAAAACCTAAATCAGAAGATATCCAAAGCTATTCTGTCGATTTATCTTACTCAATTCCAAAAAGTACCTTGTGTTAGAAAGTGAGTAGAATGACCATATTTGACTGAAAGAGCTGCTGTCAACCTGAGATTAATTTCTCAAGTCAAAGCTCTTTGTTTAGGATTTAATTAACGAAGAACTGACTCAATGGAGTTTTAGTTATATGCTTATTTAGCATGTTTGGGGGGTTAAATGATCCATTTGTAATCACTTGACTCATGTTTCAATTTATGACTGGTCATAGGTTTGGCGGAAGGGAGTGTGGATTTCCAGTGTCCTGGGAAGCCCTACACCACTTTGATGGCATCATGCAAGCATCATCCCAGTACAATTTGTGTGGTGATGAGAATCTGGAGATGCATTTTGTGGACTTGCAAAGACGGAGTGGGTTGGCTCCACCAGTGAACTGGACAGCTGCTGTTCAGAATTACATTTCCATGAAAAACATGTCTGGAGTGTAGAATACATTGCCCCACCAGCCCCCCAGAACCTTTTTTGTGTGTACAAGTTTCCAATGTAGGTTGAATATTATTTAGAATGCTGCAATTCTGAGTAGATAAGTCCAGTGAAATATTCAGCTTGTATCTTTGCATAAGTCATTAGACTGAAACCTTTCTTTGTTTAAATAAACATACAGCATATTCATGTATTTTGTAAAACATGTTTAGTGTTACATCCGTGTTATCAGTTGAATGGTCGATCGTCAGAAGATTATACACCTAATATTTTGGTAATTGATTTTAATTTTGAATATAAGCAGGTTCCAGCCTCTAAAATGTGAATATTTGCTGGATTAATTTGTTCTCTGTGAGGCTTCACTTTCTGACATTTTAAAGACCAAGGCGTGTCCGAAATCACTCTCATTCACTACTCCCTACTCCTTATATAGGGAATATTGAGTGATTTCAGACACAGCCCATAACAAATTGATGAATCAACAATAACATTCATTCATTGCATCAGTCACATACTGTATGCTACTGTTATTTCTGTTTTCACAGTGGATCTGAGAATAAAATCTTGTGAACCAGCTACAGCCGTGTCATCTTTGTAGCGAGTGTGTAACATATATGCCTTACGTAGAAAAACAAGTCCTTACGTTAAAATGAAACACTTTTAAACCATTTAATGAAGAGTCATTCAGCTTTACTCTTTCACAAAGTCCATGTAAAAACATGTTGATAAAATGGGCAAAACAAAATTGGCACATTTGCACAACAAGGTGCCTTTTGCAGTCTTTATTTACTGTTTATGTAAATATTTGTAAAACATCTTAACACATGTTCTGAACTCTTGATTTAACCACGGTCTACCTTACCTACCTAACGAGAATATAATAACAATACAATACAAATGTGTGGTGTTGTTCACATGTTAGATATGAAATAGGACAAATCTGCCATGAAAAATACTCACATCTCTCTTACGTCACAACATTTTGGTCTGACAGATCGCAACATTAAAACAACGGACTGTGTAGCTACTGTGTGTGGGAACATTAACTTTTACCACAAGTTATTTAATTGTTTAAAGGCACCCAAAGCCGGGGGAATTATTAATGCCAAAGTTCATGTTGGCTTTGAAGGCACCATAAGTGTCCAAAAGAGGAAGCTTTAAAATGTTGGCACAGGTATTTGCCATTGGGAATGTTGACGTTGTAGAACATAGGAACTGAAGGCGTGGCAGAGGACTCATACCAGCAGGAGGCACACATGGCACACCTTTAGCGAACATTAACACCTCCTCCAAGGTCACTGAGCTGTCATTTTCTAAAAAGTAGAGAACATTGGAATCAATTGACAGTAAATACTATCTACATCAACACCGGAACTCTTTATAATCTGTGTGTATAAAAATCAGACAAGAGCAAATTGACTAACCTTCACAATCGAGAAGATAATCTGCCCAGTAACTCATAGCTTTCTCTTCCTGAGCCCTTCTGTTGCTTCCCTGTTGACTAAATTCAGGCTGGAACAGATTTTCCATCTCTGCAGCAGACAGCTTCACATCGGCATGACAGAGAGCAGGGGTCAGGACCGTCGGATGCTGCTGCAGAGCTGTCAGAAACTGCAAACTTTCAAGTCCAGCCTTGAATCTAAAATACAATTAAAAGATGCATGCAAAGATAGAAGTAAGTAAGCAAGAAAATGGGACAACAGCAACACGTTTTTCATAATTATTTTAGCAATAACAATGAAATACAAAAACCTACCTTTCGATTGCAGTGTTGTTCCTGTGGATTATGTACCACTTCAGGTAATCCTCTACTATCATTTTTTTTTCTTCACATGACCTGACATGTCTGAAGCACCCAGCAGTCTGCAACATGGCACTGTTCCGTATCATCAAGTCCTGAAGGATCTCCACTGAGGGTGAATTCTGAATTTAAAAGAAGAGATAACAGAGTCCCACACATTTCAAATATGACACGTAATTATAAAAAATGGTAATGCCAGAAGTATATCTTGAAAGAATGGTTTAAGTGGACAAAACTCTCTCTTTACCTATTCTAGAATTTCACACCCTTCTCATACCTCTTGTAGGACTTTCCCTATCTCCTCATCTGTAATGTCTCCGACAGATGCCTTGAAACTGCTCTGCCCTGAGATGTAGCTGACCAGATCCTCTGACAGAAAATTAGGACCAGGTCCACCATGCACAATGGACACAGCAATCATCTTCCCTGCTAAATAATACTCATCCTCTCTGATAGCTGTCCAAGATAATGCAGAATAAAGAAATATTAAATCAGTTTCTATATTTGAAAACACTGCAAGGTTGAAATATGGGTTCTTTTAAAACATTATACACAAAACAGAACCTGTTGAATTGTAGACCAGGTAGCGGCTCTCCACAGGTCCATCAAATATGGGCCGTTTGTTCAGCTCTTTCATGAGAAGGGAGAGGAATTCTCTCTTGGGGCCACCTGTATCGAGACCTTCCTCAAACCTCCCTTCATCGTCAGAGAATTTCACCAGGATGTCTTTCTTTTCTGAGAATGTTGCCCTTTTGAATCCTCTGACTGCTCCATCCCAGATGTTCGAGCGACAGATGTTAAATCTGCTGACAGCTCGATGGTCAATCTCTAGGGCCAGGTTTGCAGTTATCTCAGAAAGTGATTGCTGGTCCACCCTGTCATCAGATAAATTATGACCATGTTAAATGGTACACCATAGCACACATTTTTGATCAGGAAAAATAACAACCACAGTTGAAGTAAGGGTAACTTTTCTCTTACTTTGTATCCTCTGGAATGTCATGACTGCACTCAACACTGTCTGAGTCATCCTTATCCTCTATTACAATGGGCGCATACAGCTGAGTATATTTGCTGAGAAATTGACATACACAAGTTTACATTGTTGATGTTTTCATATAAAACATACTTGAATTGTAGAAAGGAAAGTATAATACCTATAGCACGCAGTTTCCAGCACACCTCCTGATGTTCCTGGGCCCTCTTGTGAGTCAGAAAATAAGACCTGAATCACAAACCATAACAGGGATGGGACAGATAAGTTGAAGTATTTTAAATCATGGCTATCTGAGGGCTGATTTAGAAAGAAAAGACTATTCTAATGTACACAAACGTGGATCTCTGGGTCAGTGTGACACGTTATTTCATGTAGTTTAAGACATTAATTGTGTGACAATATTTCCAGACAAGGCTAAATGTGAACAAAAGACAATGTTTTGGAGCCACAATTACCGGAGCTGCTGAATCACTGCCTGACTCTGCAGGTTCCCATACCTGGAAGTAAAAAACAATATATCAGTGTGACACTTCAAATTTGACAGAACTAGAGCTTAACACATTTGAACATAAATATTGAATTCTATTATTCTAACAGAAAGTGTATGTGATTTGCGCCAGGGGGAATGATCCTTCTTACATTATTACTTTCAGTGAAAAACATACACATTATTATTGTGTGATTTTGCAGGGATCTGCACTAAATAAAGTTGTTTTCTTAAGTTTGTATAATATGTGTAAGCCAGGACGCTGCAACATTTACCGCAATTTAAAATGCTATTTTGGGACATGTTTCATCGTAAAAATATGCCGTCTATGTGAAATCTAGAAACATTTTCACTTCCAGATAGAATTTACAATATAAGCGATCTAAGATACAACAAATGTAGTACTCACTAATGTATCAGCTGCATTGAATTCTGCAGAAGTTGGACTCATGATGATCACCTCTGAATCCGATGAGTTGGATTCAGAGCTGGTTTCCTGAGCTGTGAAATACAAGAACAGGTATAAGAGGATTTTAGACTACTCAGAACAACAGAGTGCTTTCCTTGACAAACAAATCAATTTAAAAAGCTCTTTTTGGTTGGTAATTAATTTCACAATTACTTACAAGATGTAAAGAAATCTTCAGCTGTACAAATGTACAGTGTGATACGTTGGTAGGCCTTCCCCACTACCTCTTTGTACTCGTTTAGAGTGAAGGGTACTTCTGTTCCTGGTATATTAGTTATCTTTGTACCGTCAGGGTAGAGCAGTACGTAGGGACCACCATGTACATTTCTGTCGAAGGTCTTCATTTTTTGCTCAGCAGCTCTCTGCAATTCGTCCGCATCCGACTCTGGTCGCATCAAAAGGGGAAGTACTGTTCCTCTTACAGTCTTCAGTACACCATCTTTCAGCCTCATAAGGCCTACTGAAATCTACAGAGAAACAACGAAATAGGCGACTGTTAACTAGTTCAGTGACACTATAAATACATGACAGAATGGACTGTCGGCAAATTATTAGTCTATCTCAGCAAAAAAATGTACCTTCACAACCTTCAGGTTGTCTTTTGATGGTGTTTTTTTTTTCTTAAAACCTGCTCGTCTCTCCTTCTCTTTTACACTCCGGAAAGTCCGGAATAACTCCAGTGTGCTTTTTCCTGTAGCCTCTGCTTGAAATAAGAGTCCAATCAATCGTCAATGACAAAGAACAGAGAGACATACAGTGTTCTCACCCATACTCATAAGATATAGAGTGTACATTGCCTAAGCCTAATTCAAAAAATAAAAAAATAAAAATTACCTCCACTTGTGCCTGTTTTATCAACATCACACAGGAATTTGAGGTCCTTGCCACATGAACAGCAAAAGGCTGATTTAGAGTCCTGCTGCTGTCCACAAAAAGGACAATACATTATGACCTGCAAGAAAACAAATAAAAGTATCATTAGGTTGCTTTGCGCTTCAATTGCATGAACATCTTTCTATCTATCTATCTATCTATCTATATATAAAGCAAGAAATGTCCGTGTGTGTGTGTCTGTGTGTGTGTCTGTGGCTCGCATATCTCTCTGACTGTTTGTCAGATCGACCTAAGCTTTCGGATATGGCTTGCGGATTGCATGATGATTTGCATCCTTCATTTAGAATTTTTTGGGATTCATTTTTCTAAACCTTTATTTTTGACGAATCTACGCGCTCCGATCAGGTACGCCCCCCGGACAACATTGCAAGCAGCAATTATGGGAGCCAAACAATCGGTCCGCTTAGTACAGGCACAAGCTTTGAACGACCATGCCCCGAACGGGCACTGCACTAGTTTTTAAATAACACTAACACATTTGGAAAGACTAATCAGTACTACTTTCAACGCTGGCTTAATACAAGGAATCTCCCAAAATGGATTGCAAGTGTGTCTTAATCACGACATTCCCCACTGACAAGGGCAAGACAAGTTTCAGGCAGTTAAACACGCAAGAATACTGTGAGTGTGTGTGTGTGTGTGTGTGTGTGTGTGTGTGTGTGTGTGTGTGTGTGTGTGTGTGTGTGTGGTCTAGATTTAAAACGGTTCAAGCTGCACGGATAAATCGAGCAGAATCAAACAGTTTTTACAGACAAGCAAACAACTTGAAAATAGCTTTCTGCAGTTTTGATCAAAGCTATGTTCTACTAACATTATACACTACACACATAATCTGCTCCCACACACAAACTAACGTCATTTAAAGTCATAAATACGGCAGCGACAGATATTATCTACATCCTGTGTAACTTTAACATTATAAACTTACCCATGAGATGTTTCCCGGAGATCCCCCAGCCTTCTTCTTCTCTCGCATAAAAAAACGCATGTGCATCAGCAATAATAGTCCCCGGTAATTAACTTCCGTCGTATGTGCATCAGCAATAATAGTCCCCGGTAATTCACTTCCGTTGTGGCTTTTTTATTTGCATCGCGGCGTTTTTTATTTGCAGCGTTTTTTTTATTTGCAGCGGTTTTTTTATTTGCAGCGTTCTTTTATTTGCAGCACCCTGGCCTCTCAGGGCCACCGTAGGTTTTGCCTGACAATGCTTCTGCAACGGAGTGCTGAAGAAAAGTGGGAGTAGATGGTAGGGCGTACTTCCTATTTATACGGAAGAGAGCCCGGAGGTGCAACCCAGTCTCACGGCATTTCGTGTTCACCAACACGATTTTTAATCTATTGATTCGTGTTCACCAACACGATTTCCCCCTTTTTTTCGTGTCACACAGCACAATTTTAAAAGCAATGTATTTCTATTGGTAGTCTTTCCCCTTTTTTTTCGTGTTGCACAGCACGATTTTAAAAGCAATGTATTTCTGTTGGTAGTCTCACGGCATTACGTGTTATAGGAAGACCGGAAGCTGTGTGGTTCATAAAAACATGTTCTTACTCAATATCAAGCCACGATTATTGCTTTTATTTAAAATCGTATCATTTCGGACTTTTGTTGCCGTCTGTGAGGAAAAGAAATGGGGCTCATTTTTCCTTTTAATTTGTTATTCTTTTCAAAATAACACACTGTTATTTAGTGAAGGATTATTTGAATTATTTGAAGTATCAAAGTAACGTGGTATGACAGGAAAGTTAAATCTGGTATATTCCTTTTAATGCCACCTTATTTATATTCATGTGTGTTAAATTAGAAAGGACAAAGTATCTTTTCCCTCCCCCAATATATTGAGGTGAAGTCCTTGTGTATGGAGAGAGAGGTGAGAAGGGGACACCATATTTGGGAATAGTGCCAGATGCTGGAATGTTCCCCTCGTAAAAGAAGGGGGTGCTTACACAGGCTTGAAGCAGATGTGTGTGTGTGTGTTTTCATTGCAGTAAATAGATCTGCTACATGATTACTGGTCAACTATACCTCTGTTCTTATTCTTTCATGTGTGGGTACTAAATGGCTACAAACATTGTGGAGAAATTAGCTTAAACATCTTTTATTACTCTATATGAAATGGAAGCAGTTTTTATGACAGGGACGAGAGAGGTGGGGGAGGGACACATTCCGAAGAGGTTCAGCAGGTCAATTGTCAGGGGAATCGACTTGTTTTCAATAGAGGTGTGTGGTTAGTTACTTTGTGTTAATAATAGCAGTATGTGTAAAGGAAGCTGGAAATATACAATGTGAAACCTTTTATTTGAAGTAAAGATGTGAACAATAGCTCAAACAAATGGAGGGGCTATAGGTAAGCCTGTGAGAAGTTTGACTATTTGAAAAGCATCTCTAATACTGCTTAAGAGCATAGGTAATGTGTTCCTCGTTGTTATTGATATGAAAGTAATTAACATGTATTACGTATATTTAGCCAACTATAACAACTATATCTTAAAACATACTTTTAACTTGTGTGTGGCAGTCAGGAGGCGGGAAGATGGACTCAGGGACCAAGGGCCATAAAGGAGATGTGTGTGTGCTGGCTACAAGCTGCTGTGTCGCACTGATTGGGTGCGACAGGCCATGTGTTGGTCTCTGCCAATAAGATGACCTCTGGGGGAAAGCACGTACACCTCCTCCTCCTGTGTTTTAGTATGAAAGACTGTGTTTTCCTTTGGTTCGCGCTCTTGTTTTTCACCGGCCGTTCCTGAGACCTGTCTCACACGTGGTAGAACCTGAGCCCGGAGTACTCTGCAGAGTGCTTCGTGATTTCTTTGTATTTGTATTTTGTATCGTTACTGTATATCATTAAAAGCAGGATTATTGTTTAACTTGTATTCTGGTGTTTCTTAATCCCTCCTTTTTAACGAATTCACCCAGCTTATCAAACGACACGCGGAGACGAGGTTGGTTTTCAACATCCTCCAAATCTCCAACAAGTGGTGACCCGACGTTTCTGAGTGGGGTGTTTTCGGGGAAGAGACCACCAGCGGCAAGCGGACGAATGGTCCGGAGAAGAGGCCTAGAATAATCTCTGACAACTAAAACGAGGATCCTTCAATTGAAAGGTGAGCAGACAAGCCTGTTTCTGTCGAAGGTCTGTAATTGGCTAAACTAAATTTTAGAGTTGTCAGAGACATATTCCGGTGTCATAGTTGTTGCGGTGGAATATACAAATACATATTTTAGATAGGTAGGAAAGTTATATAACATAAAAGTGAATCAACGAGGTATGTAAGACGAAGGTGAAAGGCCCCGTACTTTTTTCAGAAAGGAGACGGCTGAAGACTCGTTGGGGGACGTCCAGTGACCGTTTTCAGACGGCATCCAGGAGACGAATCTGAATAACAATTCTTAGGTTCATAGGAATCGAAGTTGAGTTATAAGTAAAATCCAAAGGAGAGTAACGCAACCTTCAAAAAGCAATTTTGAAGTGACCGGACCTCATTAATCCTTTGTTCTGTGGGGGTTGAATCTGTGAATATTTACTGGTAACAAGGACAGTAAGTCAGATCAATAGATATGAAGTCTGTGAATATTTACTGGTAACAAGGACAGTAAGTCAGATCAATAGATATGAAGTCTGTGAATATTGACTGGTAACAGAAACAGCCTAAGTCAGATGAATAGATACGAAGTCATAATGAAGGGAAAATTTTAACGAGAGGAGCGTGAGTTAAGAGCTTACGAGGACAGTGGGTTCAAGCAAAAGAAAATTGAATAAAAGGATAGCAGAAGTGTTAATTGTTGAAAGAAGCCCCCCCTTTTCCAAAGGAGAGGCTGAGAGCTACAGCGGGGGAGAGAGAAGGGGGTGTCAGTATTTGTCTGTGAGAGTTCCCCCCACCCTTTTTCCTCTCGAGAGCAGCAGCAGCAGCCCGGAGTGTGTCTGCTTGCTTTTTTCTCTAGTGATCTGAAGTTGGAGCGAAATACATAGAAAATGAACAGATCAAGGTGTGATTTGAAGTGGTAGATATATTGAAATTAATAAACAATGATTTGCTGTTATTTAAATATAGTCTTTCACAACTGATTGATACCGTTGCATTGCGTTGTGAATTTCATGGTATTTATCATTAACTAAGGATTGTACTTAATTATACTTCAAGGAAAATTATGTTACATACAGTAACCTTAGGGGAAAGTAAAGAGAGATTTACTGAGAATATGAAGTACATTAAAGTTAAGGTTTTATTCAAATTAAATATGATAGGTGGATTTTTCCATCTAGAATACGACATGGAAAGAGGAACATTTGTTAGACATGAAATAACGAACTCATTGGAAGAAATATATATATTGTGAGGTTATTTAGGAGTTGTTATCATATACAGTTACTCTCAGTTGAGGGTTGTTTAAAGTAGATAGGAAACGGAAAACGTAAACGATTCACCACAATGGTGTTTTTTAGTTTATGAAGAAGAAGTAGACAGTAAAAATAAGGTTTTTGTAAATGTGTCAGTCAGAGGGAATCTGTTCATGTTTAAGCATGACAGAGGTCCTGCACGAGGTTTTGCTCCAGCCATCTCACACAGTTTCACAAAGGGGTGATTTGTGAGGGGCTGGAGCGGAGGCAGCTGCAGGGCGCAGTGAGACAGAAAGACAGGAGAAATGAGACGGTTTGAAGAAGTATAGAGAGAGTACAGGTTATATAGAGTTACTACTATTCTGGAAAATGTCATATTGTTTTGGGAGTAACATAAAATAAGAATATATTTACTAGATATAAGAACAACAGGCTTATCTAGGTTAACAGAACATTGCTATTAACCAGTTTCAGCTGCAACTATCCTGTCTTTGTTCTAAAGAGAACGTACGTTGCATTTACAATTAATATTAAGAAAGTTCACAATAGATACCATTAAAGACCGTTTGGGATTAATAGGACGAGTTTGTCATAAACATTCGTGCTTAGATGGAATAAAAGTGTTGAGAGATGTTCTCAAAAATGGGAGTTTTCACAATGCTTTTAGTTTTTATTGAAACAATTAAGTAATAAGGACAGAAAAATGTTCCGTGATGATTTATTTAGGTTTCAGCTTTAGTAATAATGAAGATTACATTTTGTAATAATTCCTTTAAGTGTTCCAAAATATATTCATTAACTGTAGTCAGATTACTTGTTTTAAATATATAGCGCTGGATACAGTTAGTTTTGTATTCTGTTACAAATGTAACCATGCTTGTAACACACAACTTAGATAAACAATTTGAAAAGAATAGAATAAGCAAGAAGATTAAAGATGAATCTATAGTGGTTAAGAAAAGTTTTTGTTTTGCCTATTAACTGAGAACTGAAGTAATGAAGAATAGGAAGACTGTTACCATTAATGGGTTTAACATTCACATGTTTCAGCATTCCTGACCATATAGACACTCAGCTGTTTTATTTTGTCACCCGCTGGGGGAGAGATTTACATTGAGTTTTTCTCAGTAGCTGATTTGCTGTGATTACAGCAGCATTGGATAGTTGTGCGCCACCTTTGGGTTGTACTCTGAATCAGGGTGTTGGTGAAAAGTTGCTCATTGCAAACAGAAGAACTGTGCAAAGAACACATCTCAGAGGAGGGTTTCAAAGTTTGCTTGTGCCTCGTTGTCAAGGCAACCGTGGTGTGAAGAGGTACTGCAGTTTTGGGGGATTTCTGCGGCACAGAGGACAACGTGTGTCTGCTGATTGTATCACATTGATCCAGAGGTCCCTTCCCCCTCAGGACATCACAATGCCAGAGAGAGTTTCCTTGGAGCCCACTGACCAGGGCCGGTTCTAGCTTTTTGGGGGCCCTGCCACTGACTACAGCTGAAGAGGACAATGAATCATTGACTGTTCTCAATTAGGGCTGCAACGATTAGTCGACATAATCGACGACGTCGATCATAAAAATTCGTCGACGCGGAATTTTAGTGTCGACGCGTCGTATAAAAACAATCAGAGAGCCGGTAACGTTAATTCAAAACTGCGCAAACGTTCATTTGTAACTGCAATGCACTACAGGAAGTGCTGGGGGCAGTATACTCTCCATTGTCTGCCATGACTGCATTCTGTACTAACAACAAAGAAGAAAGAATACGAACGATGGCGGAAAGGAGAGAGAATGAGGGTGATGAAGAGCTCAAAAAAGCGAGACCGAGAGTTTCGAAAGTGTGGGAGTATTTCACAGACGACAAGCCAAAGAAGTCAGTGAAATGCAGAATTTGTAAAGGGGAATTGGCATTCCACGGCAGCACTACAGTGATGCACGAGCATTTAAAACGCAAGCACCCTGGAACCGTGAGGACTGCTACTTTGGATCATGGGTAAGTTTGAGCAAGTTAGCCATAGTCATGTTTACGTTAGCTTACATGTTGGAAAACAGAACGTCTCATGGTTAATGCTTGCTAAGCAAACGCTATGTCAGTTATGTTGAGGCTGCGTGTCCACCAACGAGCTGCTAAACAGCGCCAAGCTTACAGCGTAGTAGAGCACACTAGAGCTTTATGGACGCTGTAATTAATTCCAAACTTAAAATAATAATTAACAAGGGTCTGCGAAATGACAAGAATAAAATGCGATTGAATTGATCCTGGGACTGGACAACAGGGTGACATTCACAGGTGTGCAGACTTGAGGTAGAACATGCACTGGAGCCCGGAAAAGGAGCCGTGCCCACAGGAAGCAGAGATGGAGGGTGTGACAGAAATAATCGTTAGATTAGTCGACTAATCGAAAAAATAATCGACCGATTAGTCGACTACCAAAATAATCGTTAGTTGCAGCCCTATTCTCAATATGACAAGATCTTGAGACAGGCTGGTCTCAGTCTGTTCAGACTCTGAAGAAATCATGCAATGATTTTACAGCATAACTGTGCAAGAGTTTATCAGAAGGTGGTGTAGAACGATATGCTTAATGTTTAGGAAAGGAGGCTGATTGTTTAATGATGGTCTGGAATGCTGAAAGGGTTAAGGTTTAATATCCTTGTTTGGCAAACAAGACATCTGATTATTATGTCACACATGATAATCTTGACATAGTGACTAGCTATGGGTAAACGTGTGGACGTTATACCATTATTATCATGAACTAAAAATAAATAGGGAAATAGTATCTGGTTAAAGATGAATGGATTTCATATCCTAGAGAGGAATAGTTATATTGTGAATACTTCACAAGGTATTTACTAATGTATTTTGAAGAACACACAAGAACACAGGTCCAGTTTTGTTTTTTTCTAGATTACATTTTCAATTACCAAAACTGTTCAGCTTAGGTCTAGCTTTAGACTTTGATAGTAAAAGAGTATTTAGGCTTATTTTTGTATATCTGACATTTTTTAAATATGTTGGCTATTCACTAGATAGAGAGATGGCATTACTCTCTATTTGTTAAGAACATTTCTGAAGATTAAATATTTGTTTCATTCCTAATATTCCTATTTAGGATGTAATTTGAGAGTAACAAGGCTGATGCTGAAATTGGGAAATATGTTAGTGGTTTACATGATGTAAACAAAACAAAAAAAAAGATTTTGTTTGTTCAACCTCCACTTAGATCTGAAACAGTAATAATGATCGATTTGGCCAAAGCTTAGTTTAACATCCTGATGTAACATTATGAGGTATGTTCACTTCTAAGGGTAAACAAATTGATAAAATGGATTATTATTATTATTGATTAATTTGGAATATTAATTCAAAAGGCCGTTTTCTGCAGGTTCACTTAAGAATGCCTTGCATGAACATTTGTCAGAACATTTGTTATTGTGTTTCCTAGGGGCGGTATATTAATAAAGTGTATTGATCATTTGTTTGTTAAACATCTGAAGAAAATGGTGCTGCGAACACGAGAAAAACTTTGTTGCATTGGTTGACATCAACACAATGATGTCACTAGTACAACTCCAGCTAGTAGAATATTAAAGTCTCTGCAGAGCACGACACATGGCCAATGAAACTGAGACCAAATGACCTTTGACCCTGACTGACAGTGTGACTTGAGAAAAGCACTATCAATGACTGACTCTGGGGCTGACCAAACTTGACTTTACAACCTGACAGTGTGGGTGTGAATGAATTTCTGCATGTGATCAGTGTAACTGCATGATTCTAAAACAATAACTAACCGAGCATGTTTTTAGACTAATACATTATTTTGGAGCTCCATGGGAAACACAGGTTTCCTACGATTTCACACATTTGGAAAAATGCACATGTGACCCGTTTCTAATTCCCACAGGAGTTGGCGGTTTGCAAATGTAAAACTCAAACTAAAATCTAAAGATTCTGTTTCTTTTAGGACTGCCAGCTGGAAATGAACACTTATTTTCCCTGGAGTGTTTACTGTGAAAAATGATGGATGTACTTTTGTGAATGATGTTTGGTATTTTCTTATAACCACTGGTTACCTGAAGGTTTTCTTCCCATACAGGATTTTATTACACATGTTTACATGTGTAAAAAGGGGGAGTGTGGGATATTTTCATTTAGGGACTGGAAGAAACCTGCCGCCCCAACTCAGATGTTCAATCTGACCATTGATTGACAGTTTTAGATTTAACCTGCTCCCTATCTGGGGATAAGATAATGTTTGATTAATGTTGACATGTTTCTAATATTGATTGAGTTATAACAGGTAACACAGATGCAGAATCAGTGGCCAAGGGCCTACTGAGAGAGATGTCATTCCAGAATGAGAATGAGAGGGTGAACTGTGATAATGAAAACAATTTTGTAATATTTCAACAGGTATTAAAGTAACTGAGGTTTGAAATGTAGAAAGAACATATTACAGCTAAGTTAAAACATAGTAATGTAATGAGATAGAATTTAATTTAGACAACATCTTGTAACTAGCCTGGTAAAGAAGTAAAAGCCATAGACTGTTTAGATCATTATGGGGATGTACATTTAATTTAAAGTCATAATAGAAAGACATTTGATGACAGTATGTTGGATTTCTGTATTCATTTTTCAGCTTGATAATATCCAAGCAGGGACAGGTAGAAGCAGTCTCGCCTGGAAATTATTCACTTTGTCAGTATCATGATTTTAGTTGTTTTTAATCCATAATATTAGTGTGTTCCATTACCAGAGACGTTAGCAGTTCATATTATATTTAGATTTTAAATGGGATCTCAAAGATTTCATTTATAATAACACAGATGCTTGTCAGGAATTCAGAGCTATTGAGATATGTTATTTAGTTCACCTGAAGATGTTGGGGTTTATTTTGTTGACACAGGCCAAGTATTAGAATTCTGAAGTGGCCTACCAGCGGTGGGTCAAACACCTGAGGGCCCAGAAGCACTGAGCGTAGACTGGAGGGGTGGGTATCAGATTTCTCCACACAGGTTGCTGACGCCAAAAGGGGGACCCGAGGAGCAGGAGGCCGACACAGCGGAGTTCGTCTGGCTGAAGGTCGTCAGGCCTACGTGACTCAACCCCAGGTTCTCCGGCCTCTACAGAGTGACCCAGAGGACATCTCATGCGGTCCGCCGAGGAGCAAAGGGGGACATCTGGTACTACTGGAGCCAGTGTGCGGCGAGGAACACTCCGGCTAGGACCTTGGAGGACATCAGGATGGACCTGGCTATCGTCAACGCGGACATCCCTACAGCAGACGACTTGGAAGCAGGCATCAGCGGACTGGAGGAGAAGGACCTCGCGGACATCCCTACAGCAGACGACTTGGAAGGAGGCGTCAGCGGGCTGGGGGACTTCTCGAGGCAGCAGAGGAGTCTACTTCTCTCTGATCAGATTAATCAGTTCCACCTTTGAAGGAAAGGCCGCATCTCCCCCTCCCTATCAGATGCCCTTGTTGGCGTATTCCGCTGAGGGGGGGGGGGGGGGCCTGATGATTCAACAACACGCAAGGATGCTGCTGTCTGGCACTCAGGCTCTCACTCTGATAGTTTCTTCACTGTCATTGGAGGTTGTTTTCTGTTCTCAAAGGTTTAATGAAGGGGGACAGACACAGTATTAAAGAAGGACAGTAGTTTTGTTTCAAATGTCTTATGTGTGTTGGTCTCGTTAATGCGAGACCAAAAAGGGGGAATTGAAGGATTATTTGAATTATTTGAAGTATTAAAGTAACGTGGTATGACAGGAAAGTTAAATCTGGTATATTCCTTTTAATGCCACCTTATTTATATTCATGTGTGTTAAATTAGAAAGGACAAAGTATCTTTTCCCTCCCCCAATATATTGAGGTGAAGTCCTTGTGTATGGAGAGAGAGGTGAGAAGGGGACACCATATTTGGGAATAGTGCCAGACGCTGGAATGTTCCCCTCGTAAAAGAAGGGGGTGCTTACACAGGCTTGAAGCAGATGTGTGTGTGTGTGTTTTCATTGCAGTAAATAGATCTGCTACATGATTACTGGTCAACTATACCTCTGTTCTTATTCTTTCATGTGTGGGTACTAAATGGCTACAAACATTGTGGAGAAATTAGCTTAAACATCTTTTATTACTCTATATGAAATGGAAGCAGTTTTTATGACAGGGACGAGAGAGGTGGGGGAGGGACACATTCCGAAGAGGTTCAGCAGGTCAATTGTCAGGGGAATCGACTTGTTTTCAATAGAGGTGTGTGGTTAGTTACTTTGTGTTAATAATAGCAGTATGTGTAAAGGAAGCTGGAAATATACAATGTGAAACCTTTTATTTGAAGTAAAGATGTGAACAATAGCTCAAACAAATGGAGGGGCTATAGGTAAGCCTGTGAGAAGTTTGACTATTTGAAAAGCATCTCTAATACTGCTTAAGAGCATAGGTAATGTGTTCCTCGTTGTTATTGATATGAAAGTAATTAACATGTATTACGTATATTTAGCCAACTATAACAACTATATCTTAAAACATACTTTTAACTTGTGTGTGGCAGTCAGGAGGCGGGAAGATGGACTCAGGGACCAAGGGCCATAAAGGAGATGTGTGTGTGCTGGCTACAAGCTGCTGTGTCGCACTGATTGGGTGCGACAGGCCATGTGTTGGTCTCTGCCAATAAGATGACCTCTGGGGGAAAGCACGTACACCTCCTCCTCCTGTGTTTTAGTATGAAAGACTGTGTTTTCCTTTGGTTCGCGCTCTTGTTTTTCACCGGCCGTTCCTGAGACCTGTCTCACACGTGGTAGAACCTGAGCCCGGAGTACTCTGCAGAGTGCTTCGTGATTTCTTTGTATTTGTATTTTGTATCGTTACTGTATATCATTAAAAGCAGGATTATTGTTTAACTTGTATTCTGGTGTTTCTCAATCCCTCCTTTTTAACAAATTCACCCAGCTTATCAAACGACACGCGGAGACGAGGTTGGTTTTCAACATCCTCCAAATCTCCAACATTAGTCAACAATAACACACAATTATCCTTGTTTTTATTTGTTTAATTCTATAATCTCGGGTTTTTTGCCGTCCTTCAGGAACTGAATTTCAAAATAAAAATAACCGGAAACAGACGTAGATCTATAAGGGACATTTCGAGCATCATCGAGTTTAGGATGGCCGAAGACACTACACTACCCATAATCCCCAATTAAAATGAACCGATTAAACATCTCTCTGACACAGTTTAAACGCATTTCAAGTGGAAGAATTGTTCGTGTCTCCTCTTCGTGTCTCGGGAAGCTGGAAGCTGTATTATTTTCAAAAAATAAAAATAAATATTCTTTTTAACCATAACGGGTACTTTACACAACATTGAGTCAAACTTATCCTTGTTTTAATCCTTGTTTTATTTATGTTAAATTGTTGTTGTTGTTTAATTTTCCATTTGATTTACTTTGGTTTAAGATATCATTATTTTTTATTTATTATTATCATGTTAGATGTTTAAACTTTTCTGCATTTTATAAGGCAATATATAGCTTTTTGTTTTTGTCCGTAGGCTACTTAGGTTATTAAAGAGTTATCGTGTCAAAATATAGGAAATGTATTAATATTTTATTGTATAATCGGTACAGGAAATTACATCATTCAGAGCACCAGCTATTGGCCAAAGACGCTGCCACCGGCATAGAGAGGCGAAGTCCCTCCCCTTCCGGGAGCCTCCATGGGACCCCGGAAGCGGAAAATTATACATTGAATTCAATGGAGAGAGAAAACGTATCTTTTGATCCCGTTTGAATTGTGCCACGAATGACACATATGATGTTTGTCAATTTAAAAGAACATTTTGCAAGTCAAAAAAATTAAAATGTGTCGTAAAACTGTGAAGTAACACATTTTTTTGTGTTAAGCCGCTCAGTGAACTACATGTCTCTGGTCCCGCACAATACGCGTCACCAACACAAAGATGACCGTCACATTGGCACATTTCACCTCATTCTTTCAGAATGAGAATAAAAGTATAAAACGAGGTGAAAATCACTACAAGTCTGGGCACGTTGAGAGCTGTACATACACGAAAGGGGAGTTAGTCGGTTCTGTAAGAGCCAGCATGCGGGACCGGCTTTACAAGGTTTCGGTGAGTAATATGAGTGCAATGTTTAAGGTTAATGTCAGTCAATAAGGAGGAGAATGAAAAAAAAGATGATGAACCACAGACCCGGCATATAATGACTGCAGTGTGCAGTGCTGTTTTAATTTATGTTACTGTTATCAATAGCATTAGTTGACTGAGAAAACCGTCAAGAAAAAAAGTTTAGCGATGTTACGAGTCGACTAGCATAATATGAACCACGGCTGTGATTGACAACCTGGACAGCCAGTCAGAAGCTAGAATGCCAACCTAGAGAGCCAATCAGAACCTAGAACGGGTGTACTGTATAGAGAGGCGAAGTCACGCCCATCTACTTCCGGTCCATGGGACCCCGGAAGCGAAAAATTATACATTGAATTCAATGGAGAGAGAAAACGTATCTTTTGATCCCGATTGAATTGTGCCACGAACTACACATATGATGTTTGTCAATCTTAAACAATCATTTCCATGTCAAAAAAGTCACATTTTGTCGTAAAACTGTTGAAATATAAGACTATGAAAAATACGCGACTACAAAGACTACAAATCCCAAATCCCATTCTGGGTCGCGCATGTGATGTCACAGGCGATAATGCTCCAAGTGGTTGCGAATCGTAATTAAAGCGAAGAAGAAGATTTCATAACTGATTTATTCCCTCCAATAAATATAAGAGATTGCTCCAATAAATTCACTTTTATAAGATGCCTGTGTGCTTTGTACCACGTTGTAATCACAAAAGTGATCATACCACTTGCTCGTTCTATCGCTTCCCCTCTTATGAAAGGACCAGGAGTCGCTGGATCAGACATATCAGGTAATATCATAGGTAATATACATGTTGTGGATGGAACATAGTCAAGTTAGCTACCTAGCTAGTAGTGAGCACGTTAGTTAGCATTACATTACTTAGCCTTGTCATGAAGTTATTATTTTATTACATGAAGTACACCAAAATGTTAAACAGTAAGAGTAGTCATCATGGTAAGTATTTCGTGAAACATTTGAAGAGTAGCCTACTGCGCCCTCCACCGGGTGCTAAGGAAGCAGTTCAGGGAGAGTCGAAGGAAGGCAGGCAGGCAGGGAGCTTTGCATGACATTCTTCTGGACATGTGTCATTGTGATGACAGTGAGGGTGAGTCAATCTGTTGGTTGGAAAGACAGTAGTTGAGCGATTACTGAGAGAAAATTATTAAAATAGATAATTATTCAGTGGTGTTACTTTAAAGTGTTGTTACTGACCTTTTTCTCTTTTATTTTCTTTACCTCACCTGTAACTGCTGAGACCCTAAGGAACATGCACACTGGACTGACCTGCTCTGGCAACCTGATTTCCACTGTACGTAATAGTATTTGGTTATGGTATATTATTTATATACATCAAAGGCACAATGCACCCCCCAGAGAGACACATGTATTGAGTGTGATATTTTGCATTGGTCATGTGAAATCATCTTTACATACTAGAAAACTGTAGGAGCGGCAACTTGTTTTGAAATTGAATTTTTAATATCCGATAATAAAGTTGATCTGTTTTCTTTATTCTTCTCTCTTCCCAGCTCCATCCATCACCGTTCTCTGTTCCTGCAGGTCCTGCTTGCTAATCAATGCTCATATGTTTTTACACAATTACAAATAAAGTCAATGTAATGTATGACATGAAGTTGTGCTTCATTCTGAGTCAATAATAAATTCATTCTGCCTTCAACTGCAAAATGATTGTGGACTGCACCGACATCCATGTAGCTGCCCCCCAGTAAGATGAACCAAGCAAAGCTGACACTCAACATACAGCTGTGCTCTTAAGTTGACATGAAGAATTTGTGAAATATTGGTAATTATTTGGAAAAAATGACTGACGATGCAGAAAACTTTTTTTATTTAGGAACAGTGGTCAGGTGAAGCATTTATCACTACATATGTGTCACACTTAAAAGGCCAAACACACTGGCCAAACACACCTCGTTTACAACTCCCCAGTTGACAGCCATGACTCCGTCTAAATTTTACCCCCCACGCACCCTCTTCATGAGGGACGCGCATGGAGTGGATGAAAGTCCCGACCTCAGCACAGCACCAAAATTGCTGGCTGTCAACCTGCCCTGCCTGTGTAACTACCACTGAGGATTTGTCTGCTGTCCTACGGTGGCTGTCTGGATGGCAGCTTAATGGTCTCTGCTCAGTCGCATTGAGGCAAGAATTGCCTCAAGCCCCCGACCCCCATGCTCCTTCACCCGCTCCGGCACGTTGAAAATGGCCTGATGTTGAGGCTGCAGCTCCGGCTCAGGTGACAAAAGCCATGCCACGCTGCGCCCCTCAGTGCAGACCTGAACCAGTCTACTTCCTCAGTGGCGATGTCTCTGGCCAGTGGGTTGTATGTCTCTTGCTGTTGGTAGAGTTGAGACACCGGCTGGACTACTTTTGAAGTGCCAGGCTTCCTCCACTGGCACTCAACTTCTGTGGAGCTGATCTGCCACATGGCAAATATTGCCAATGCTGCAGCGTGGCTGCATTTGTACATCCCCCGTGCACAACCACAGACAGCGCTCTGCATCGCGCCATCCTCTCCCATGTAGATCTGTACAAATAAAGTAAGTACCATGTTTGTTAACATGCTATAATAGATTGAATGAGCAATACAAGGATGGTCCGGATCTGGGGGTGGGAGGGTTTATTTTTCCATAGTTTTGTCCTCTTGTCTGATTATTGTTATTGTTTGTTTTTTCTGTATTTTTTGTAATTTGTGTTGTATTGGTTGTGATTGTACATTGTATTTTTTTAAATGTGTATTACATTTTTGAAAAACATTTGATAAAAAAAAAAGGATTTGGTCAGGATCTAGACTCAGTGTGTAGTTTATGAATTAATCAATGCTCTCTACATTAGGAAAACACATACCAGTGTACCAGAGGGAGTCACACACAGCTGTGCCTAGATAACCAAACAAATTGACAAGATAACCAAAATCCTTGAATCTACACACAGCAAATAAACTCAAATGACACAACGAGATGTAAAAAGGAGATCACACATATTGTCGATATAAAACTGGCCGCTTCAATCTGAAGAGCAACTAAAACAAAACACGGGAGTGTACCTTGTTCTTGTGAACACTAATGTTATCCATAGCATACACACCCGTATACAGTACACCCGTTCTAGGTTCTGATTGGCTCTCTAGGTTGGCATTCTAGCTTCTGACTGGCTGTCCAGGTTGTCAATCACAGCCGTGGGCATATTATACTAGTCGACTCGTAACATCGCTAAACTTTTTTTCTTTACGGTTTTCTCAGTCAACTAATGCTATTGATAACAGTAACATAAATTAACACAGCACTGCACACTGCAGTCATTATATGCCGGGTCTGTGGTTCATCATCTTCTTTTTCATTCTCCTCCTTATTGACTGACATTAACGTTAAACATTGCACTCATGTTACTCACCGAAACCTTGTAAAGCCGGTCCCGCATGCTGGCTCTTACAGAACCTACTAACTCCCCTTTCGTGTATGTACAGCTCTCAACATGCCCAGACTTGTAGTGATTTCACCTCGTTTTATACTTTTATTCTCATTCTGAAAGAATGAGGTGAAATGTGCCAACGTGACGGTCATCTTTGTGTTGGTGACGCGTATTGTGCGGGACCAGAGACATGTAGTTCACTGAGCGGCTTAACACAAAAAAATGTGTTACTTCACAGTTTTACGACACATTTAAATTTTTTTGACTTGCAAAATGTTCTTTTAAATTGACAAACATCATATGTGTCATTCGTGGCACAATTCAAACGGGATCAAAAGATACGTTTTCTCTCTCCATTGAATTCAATGTATAATTTTCCGCTTCCGGGGTCCCATGGAGGCTCCCGGAAGGGGAGGGACTTCGCCTCTCTATACGGGTGTGTATGCTGTGGATAACATTAGTGTTCACAAGAACAAGGTACACTCCCGTGTTTTGTTTTATTTGCTCTTCAGATTGAAGCGGCCAGTTTTATATCGACTATATGTGTGATCTCCTTTTTACATCTCGTTGTGTAATTTGAGTTTATTTGCTGTGTGTAGATTCAAGGATTTTGGTTATCTTGTCAATTTGTTTGGTTATCTAGGCACAGCTGTGTGTGACTCCCTCTGGTACACTGGTATGTTTTCCTAATGTAGAGAGCATTGATTAATTCATAAACTACACACTGAGTCTAGACCCTGACCAAATCCTTTTTTGTTGATCAAATGTTTTTCAAAAATGTAATACACATTTAAAAAAATACAATGTACAATCACAACCAATACAACACAAATTACAAAAAATTCAGAAAAAACAAACAACAATCAGACAAGAGGACAAAACTATGGAAAAATAAACCCTCCCACCCCCAGATCTGGACCATCCTTGTATTGCTCATTCAATCTATTATAGCATGTTAACAAACATGGTACTTACTTTATTTGTACAGATCTACATGGGAGAGGATGGCGTGATGCAGAGCGCCGTCTGTGGTTGTGCACGGGGGATGTACAAATGCAGCCACGCTGCAGCATTGGCAATATTTGCCATGTGGCAGATCAGCTCCACAGAAGTTGAGTGCCAGTGGAGGAAGCCTGGCACTTCAAAAGTAGTCCAGCCGGTGTCTCAACTCTACCAACAGCAAGAGGAGACATACAACCCACTGGCCAGAGACATCGCCACTGAGGAAGTAGACTTGTTCAGGTCTGCACTGAGGGGCGCAGCATGGCATGGCATGGCTTTTGTCACCTGAGCCAGAGCTGCAGCCTCAACATCAGGCCATTTTCAACGTGCCGGAGCTGGTGAAGGAGCGTGGGGTCGGGGGCTTGAGGCAATTCTTGCCTCAATGCGACTGAGCAGAGACCAGCAAGCTGCCATCCAGACAGCCACCGTAGGACAGCGGACAAATCCTCAGTGGCAGTTACACAGGCAGGGCAGGTTGACAGCCAGCAATTTTGGTGCTGTGCTGAGGTCGGGACTTTCATCCACTCCATGCGCGTCCCTCATGAAGAGGGTGCTTGGGGGGTACAATTTAGACGGAGTCATGGCTGTCAACTGGGGAGTTGTAAACGAGGTGTGTTTGGCCAGTGTGTTTGGCCTTTTAAGTGTGACACATATGTAGTGATAAATGCTTCACCTGACCACTGTTCCTAAATAAAAAAAGTTTTCTGCATCGTCAGTCATTTTTTCCAAATAATTACCAATATTTCACAAATTCTTCATGTCAACTTAAGAGCACAGCTGTATGTTGAGTGTCAGCTTTGCTTGGTTCATCTTACTGGGGGGCAGCTACATGGATGTCGGTGCAGTCCACAATCATTTTGCAGTTGAAGGCAGAATGAATTTATTATTGACTCAGAATGAAGCACAACTTCATGTCATACAATACATTGACTTTATTTGTAACTGTGTAAAAAAATAAAGCATTTATTAGCAAGCAGGACCAGCAGGAACAGAGAACGGTGATGGATGGAGCTGGGAAGAGAGAAGAATAAAGAAAACAGATCAACTTTATTATCGGATATTAAAAATTCAATTTCAAAACAAGTTGCCGCTCCTACAGTTTTCTAGTATGTAAAGATGATTTCACATGACCTATGCAAAATATCACAATCAATACATGTGTCTCTCTGGGGGGTGCATTGTGCCTTTGATGTATATAAATAATATACCATAACCAAATACTATTACGTACAGTGGAAATCAGGTTGCCAGAGCAGGTCAGTCCAGTGTGCATGTTCCTCAGGGTCTCAGCAGTTACAGGTGAGGTAAAGAAAATAAAAGAGAAAAAGGTCAGTAACAACACTTTAAAGTAACAACACTGAATAATTATCTATTTTAATAATTTTCTCTCAGTAATCACTCAACTACTGTCTTTCCAACCAACAGATTGACTCACCCTCACTGTCATCACAATGAAACACGTCCAGAAGAATGTCATGCAAAGCTCCCTGCCTGCCTGCCTTCCTTCGACTCTCCCTGAACTGCTTCCTTAGCACCCGGTGGAGGGCGCAGTAGGCCACTCTTCAAATGTTTCACGAAATACTTACCATGATGACTACTCTTACTGTTTAACATTTTGGTGTACTTCATGTAATAAAATAATAACTTAATGGTAAGGCTACTAAAAATGACAAGGCTAAGTAATGTAATGCTAACTAACGTGCTCGCTACTCGTCGCTACTAGCTAGGTAGCTAACTTGACTATGTTCCATTCACAACATGTATATTACCTATGATATTACCTGATATGTCTGATCCAGCGACTCCTGGTCCTTTCATAAGAGGGGAAGCGATAGAACGAGCAAGTGGTATGATCACTTTTGTGATTACAACATGGTACAAAGCACACAGGCATCTTGTAAAAGTAAATTTATTGGAGCAATCTCTTATATTTATTGGAGGGAATAAATCAGTTATGAAATCTTCTTCTTCGCTTTAATTACGAGTCGCAACCACTTGGAGCATTATCGCCTGTGACATCACATGCGCGACCCAGAATGGGATTTGGGATTTGTAGTCTTTGTAGTCGCGTATTTTTCATAGTCTTATATTTCAACAGTTTTACGACAAAATGCGACTTTTTTGACATGGAAATGATTGTTTAAGATTGACAAACATCATATGTGTAGTTCGTGGCACAATTCAAACGGGATCAAAAGATACGTTTTCTCTCTCCATTGAATTCAATGTATAATTTTCCGCTTCCGGGGTCCCATGGACCGGAAGTAGATGGGCGTGACTTCGCCTCTCTATTGCGATCCATCCTCTGACAAAGTAAGTTGGGTAACTAAAGTCTGATACATGTTTTGCTTTTTTTTAAGCCTTTACTCGCATGGTTCATCATACATACTGAACTGTTCTAAGTCTGAGAAATGCTTTCGCCATAATCAGCAAAGCAACATTAATGTGAAATTATTCTTGCGGGCGGCTAGCTAGCATAAGCTTAAACACCGCGGTGAATTTGGTTTTAGGTTGGATATTCGACGGACATTCGTGGAACCGCCAGCAGCGTCAGTTTCCCGGACCCACCAGCAGCGTCAGTTTAACGGAGAGATCTTCTCCACGAAACGAGGCTTTCACTTAGGGACCATCAACAAATGACTTTTACAATTACACAAGAAAAATGTTCTTTTTAATAAATCGACAGCTTCTCGATCATGATGCAAATGTGAAGCAAATTCACTCCAGAGCATACATTTATTGAACACACATTTTAATACTTTAAATACGTTTTATTAATATTTTGATGGAAACATTTGCTTATTTCTTCAATAACTTCCAGGTCATGTGACCTAATCACTCAAAAATCAATGTTGGGTCAAGGAACTACACTGGCTAAATAGGACACACCTCTTTTTATTGCATTTTACTACTTAAAATATTTTTATATTAATATTTTAATGCGAAAATGAGCTTATTTCTTCAATACCTTCCAGGTCATGTGACTGATTCACTCAAAATCAATGTTGGGTCAAAGAACTACACCGGCTGAATAGGACACACCTCTTTTTATTCCATTTTAACCCTCTAAATATTTTTATATTAATATTTTGATTGAAAAATGAGCTTATTTCTTCAATACTTTCCTGGTCATGTGACCGATTCACTCAAAATCAATATTGGGTCAAAGAACTACACTGGCTGAATAGGACACACCTCTTTTTATTGCATTTTAATATTTAAAATATTTTATATTAATATTTTGATTGAAAAATGAGCTTATTTCTTCAATACCTTCCAGGTCATGTGACCTAATCACTCAAAATCAATGTTGGGCCAAAGAACTACACTGGCTGAATAGGACACACCTCTTTTTATTGCATTTTAACCCAGTAAATATTTTTAAATTAATATTTGGATGGAAAAATGAGCTTATTTCTTCAATACCTTCCAGGTCATGTGACCTAATCACTCAAAATCAATGTTGGGTCAAAGAACTACACTGGCTGAATAGGACACACATCTTTTTATTGCATTTTAATACTTAAATAATTTGTATATTAATATTTTGATGCAAAAATTAGCTTATTTCTTCAATACCTTCCTGGTCATGTGACCTAATCACTCAAAATCAATGTTGGGCCAGATAAATAAATCAACAAAAAATATTAAATAAATAAAATAAAAACAAAAAACCTAGATCTTTCCTGACCTAATATTAATAATAATAATTCGCCCTACCCCAGTTTCACTCAGGAAGGTAAACAGTGCCTTTCTGGTAGCTCCCTCTCCTTCTCCTTCTGTTCCCAGAATACCAACCCCTCTCCCTCTCTGCCTCAATAACTTCATCCTTTAGTTTTTCTCTTTCAGCTTTATAGATATCACAATTAGGGATGTCCCGATCACCTTTTTTTAATCCCGCACCGATTCCGACCATTTGATTTTGACAATTTGCCCATACCGATTTTTCCCGATCCGATCTTTATGAAATGCATTAAGAGAAAAAAAAGAAAAAAAGCATTCAAGTTGTCCCTTAAGGTTATTTTTTTATTTAAATTGGATATTCTATCCAACATGGATATAGCTTCTTTTTTTCACAGCAGCATTGGATCAGTTCAGTTGTGCAGCATTGGATCAAAACAAAATAAAGCTTATCAGTACTCGTTAGCTTACTGCTACAATTAGACACTGCGCCCTGCCCACTCTGTTGCCAGATTTGAGAGAAATAGGTCTATGAAAACAAGCCCCAAAGAAGCAACACATACATGATGTTGTGTAATTTGGCCTCAGGATGAATTTAAGACTTGAACGTGATCATTTTTGTTTTGTAACATTGAATATAACATTTTAAAAAAGTATTTATAAAAATATGTTCTACATGTTCTTTAACTCCACAGTTCCCACACTTGTCACTGTCACTTTTCCCCATGATATACAGAGTACCATTCAAAGCTGTGGGATTTAGTCTGAGTCTATCATGATTTCCTCCCTTCTGTTTCTTTCTTTATAAATATTAATTGTAATTGTCTTTTGGACTTTGTGATACTCTTTGCCTTTCTGGTCTTCCTCCCACCTTTTCAGCCGGATCTCCATCCCTTTTTTCTTAATTACTGCTTTTCCTTCTCCAAGTTGAACTGTAATGTTATTTCCTTTTGTAGTGCACTTTTTGCTCATTTATCAGCACACTCGTTCCCTTTCCCCCCCTCATGTGCAGGCACCCAACAGAAGCGCAGATCTATACCGCCTCTCTGCAGTCTTAACAGGCTATGGTTCAGTTCTATGAGAATATCTTCTCTGACAGTTGTTGTTGACTGTATGCTTTTTAATATGGACAATGAATCTGTGCATATCACCACCCTATCTGGTCTGACCTCTTCAACCCACTGTAATCCTATTATTACAGCAAGCATTTCTGCTATACTGATAATTGATCAGACGCTCTTTTTGAGATTGATATTTTAAAGTCTGGGATGTATATACCAACTCCAACAAACTCTTCTTTGTTCTTAGATGCATCTGTGTACATTTGTAGGTAATTGTAGTACTTTTCATTCAGATACATACTTGTTTTAATTCCCACTTCATTTATTTGCCACTCTTTTTTCCTTTCTATGATACTCATATCTATTTTAGCTTCTGGGAAAAGCCATGGAGGAACACTGCTAAATGGGCTTGCTTTGGCAAACGTGATGGTCTCCACTCCATATGCCCTCGTTCTTTCCTTCCTGTCCAGCCAAACACACGTCCCTGGGCTTCTATGTCACATGACAGAGAAGCTGTTAAAACAAAATTGAGTGTGACATTCGGTCACATGACAGAGAAGCTATTGAAAAAATAAACAGAATTTTCCATACAAAAAATAATTAATATTAACCCTTGTATAGTGTTTCATTATTTATCTAAAGAAAAATAATATAATACATTATTTGTTCAAACTCACACTCAATGGTGTTGGCTAATTTTCTGTGAAGAACATATATCAGAACACATTTTCAATGACCACCCACTGTACACCCCCCCTACACATTTATATTACATACAGGATGTTCGGGGCTAACACAAGTGTGGAAATTGTGCGTGTGTGTGTGTGTGTGTGTGTGTGTGTGTGTGTGTGTGTGTGTGTGTGTGTGTGTGTGTGTGTGTGTGTGTGTGTGTGTGTGTGTGTGTGTCATCACAACTGATCAAGATGACCAAATTATTCTCTGCTCAGAGGGCCTTGCAAATGATTTTGGAAGAGAGAGAACCATTTGATGATGATGTAGAGGAAGAGGAAGGTGCATCAGAATGTGAGGGTCATATTTCTGAGAATTCTGAGTCCGACAGTGACTTTGAAGAACAGACTTAGATTGAGCATCTGCTAGTTAAAAAAAAGAAGACGAGCCACAGGACCAGCCGGTCAGCTGGCAAAACAACAAGTAGCACTTTAATAAATTAATCAAGGTTCAAGGTTTTTATTCGTACGAACATACAGTGTAGTTATCACGATGAACATCTTAGGTCACAGGCTCCTACATTGAAGCAATAAGCTCATTTTTCCATCAAAAATATTATTATAAAATATTTAGAGCGTTAAAATGCAATAAAAAGAGGTGTGTCCTATTCAGCCAGTGTAGTTCTTTGGCCCAACATTGATTTTGAGTGATTAGGTCACATGACCTGGAAGGTATTGAAGAAATAAGCTCATTTTTCAATCAAAATATTAATATAAAAATATTTAGAGGGTTAAAATGAAATAAAAAGAGATGTGTCCTATTCAGCGCGTGTAGTTCTTTGACCCAACATTGATTTTGAGTGAATCGGTCACATGACCTCGAAGGTATTGAAGAAATAAGCTCATTTTTGCATCAAAATATTAATATAAAATATTTAGTGGGTTAAAATGCAATAAAAAGAGGTGTGTCCTATTCAGCCCGTGTAGTTCTTTGACCCAACATTGATTTTGAGTGAATCGGTCACATGACCTGGAAGGTATTGAAGAAATAAGCAAATTTTTCCATCAAAATATTAATATAAAATATTTAGTGGGTTAAAATGCCATAAAAAGAGGTGTGTCCTATTCAGCCAGTGTAGTTCTTTGACCCAACATTGATTTTGAGTGATTAGGCCACATGACCTGGAAGGTATTGAAGAAATAAACTAATTTTTCAATCAAAATATTAATATAACAATATTTTAAGTATTAAAATGCAATAAAAAGAGGTGTGTCCTATTCATCCAGTGTAGTTCTTTGACCCAACATTGATTTTGAGTGGTTAGGTCACATGACCTGGAAGGTATTGAAGAAATAAGCTCATTTTTCAATCAAAAATATTAATATAAAATATATAGAGGGTTAAAATGCAATAAAACGAGGTGTACAGTATCCTATACAGCCAGTGTAGTTCTTTGACCCAGCATTTATTTTTGAGTGATTTGCTTCACATTCACTCGATCGGGAAGCTGTCGATTCATTAAAAAGAAAAATGTTCTTTTGTAATTGAAAAGTCATTTGTTGATGGTCCCCTCCGTTTCGCGGAGAAGATCTCCCCGGGGAAACTGATGCTGCTGGCGGGTCCGTGAATGTCCATCGAATATCCAACCTAAAACCAAATTCACCGCGGTAGCTTAAACTAGTTTAGCTACATTTATATCAGCAGTGGTGTGTGAAAAATATTTGTCTTAATTACGGCTACATACGTCGGTGTTAAAGTGTGAGTTATACGTTATCTTAATCGCTTTTGTTTTACACATGACAGTACTAACGCTGGCCGACATTTTAATATATGTTTCGGGGGGAGGGGCATAGTCCACGTCCATGTGCTTGTTACGCGTATGAAACAGGAAACACGTAAATGAACTCAGTCTGTCTAAAGTAGTTAAACCGTCACAATGTGCATTTAAAAAAACTAGTTTCACTACATAATTCACTTTTTCTGTTCTCTCCTGCAGCTCCCGTACCCACACCACAAACCCATAAACTGATCTACACCATCATAAAACCAACGGCACTATTAAAAGCCAAACTCAACCTATCTCCCTGTCTCCCTATCTAGCTCTCTTATATCTATCATCTATTTCTTTATTCACCCTGCTATCTATGCTGTGTACTTCTCTACTTTCCTGTGTTTGTCAGTTTGTCTGCCTGTCTGTCTGTTTGTTTGTAATCCCGCGTTAATCAGCCAGGTGGGTCTACAAAAAAGACATGTCCCTTCTGTCAGAACATTTTATTTTGTGCACATTGCCTTAAGGAGCAGCCAAAAAAGCCGCGGCTTGAGAAGAAGCTCAAGACGTTTGATGAGAAGCGAGGGGGTTGGGTGTCAGGGCGGAAAAAGAACCACAACATTGCTTCCATCAAGGATGAAGCCATCGTCTTGGTATGTACACTTTTTACTGTATGTTAAGGCCCGGACACACCAAGCTGACACCAAAGAACTGACACAGACGGACCCTGACTGTTTGCCAATATATTGGGCAAGGATCAAGTTGAATGTTGTTTTTATATACATTTATTTCTTAATGATGTTTGTATCTTATTAACCAATATACACTTTGATATCAACTTCAAATATAGATATTATTGCAAAGGTATTATTTAATATTCTCTTTTCTTTCAATTTTAAAACTACTCTTATCTTAACTTTCACAGCCAAGGGACACTATTTTAATTTAACTGCACATTTAAATAAACAGAGCACTTCCTTCACTTCCATGTTGTGTTCCATTCTTGCTTATGTACAAACTTTTAGACCTTAAAGGTAGGGTATGTAAGTTTGACAAACCGGCTCGAGATCGCTAGAATTTGAAAATACACAACCGGAGAAAATCTGCCCCTTCCTCACAGAGCCCCTCCTCCAACACACACGAACGCGCACATGACCAATGAGGGCAGAGATCAGTGTGTGCACAGATGGAAGGCTGACAGGCAGGTAGGCCATCCAGTTACTTTAGCCGGCTCAGATGATTGGTCGTGCTTTTTACAGTACCACGGCTTCACAGATGAATTTCTTTATGTATTTTTTGTCAAAGCACTTCAGATATTCATTGCTATCGGGATGTTAAGAGCATTCCATGGAATATAACAACAAGTGTATCTCGAGCCGGTTTCTCAAACTTACCTACCCCACCTTTAATAAGACTACATAATTGTATGTTACTACTCTATATTACTCTTACGACTGCAGCCACAACATACGTTTTACATCGTAGCACGCAATTTCAATTTCAACAGTGTCAAGCTATGCTTGGATTGTGTTACATTTTTAATTATGCAATAGTCATTGTAAGTGTTAATTGTTGAGTGGTCACACATTTGTATCTTATTGTACTTTAACTTTAAGATTATCAGGGTTTGAACTGGGACTCAGGATACTGATTTATTTGTATTTTGTGTTTGTCTATAAAAAAATTCTGCTTCTACTGTGTAACCCTTCCTGGTAAATACATGATTCTGCAAAAGCTTAACTCAGCATCTAGGTTTATGAATAGCATACAACTAGATGCTGTCATCAGTAATGTTATAGTTGTAGTTATATAGTTGTTGTTGATGTTTCCTTTCCATTTCTTTAAACAGTAAATATATTATTTTGTCATTACAGCTTGAGAAACTCCATGCCATTGGCTTTAAACCAGTGCTGCTTCTTGGCAAGGAGACCAGGAAAAAGGACGTCAAATGTGAAATCCTAACCCCTCGCTGCACACTGACCGCCTATGCCCAGGATTACCTTGACAAGATAGGCACTTTTTATGAGTACCTTTGTGAAGGTGAGATGCTTGCACTATATCTTCACAGTATTGTGTACACAAAATGTTTGTATCAATGGAGAGCTTAGCATTTCCTTATAACCAACACAGTTATATGGAATGAGTTTGGATCAACTCATTTAATAAAGTCAGTTAAGTTAGCAACAACTTACAGCGACTGTTTTCAATCCATCCAAATCTTGTGGGACAACAACTTGATCCAGTATTTATCCTTTGATACAGCCAGAAAGCAGTCATTCGAGCCATTTATTTGGGTTTGGCAAACTATATTTTTGTGAGACAACTAACACACATCTTTTCTACCTGTTAACTGTCACTATTTTTAGCTGCAAAGTATTACAAAAGTTGAAAGTAATTGCAAAGATGTTTAGGGTTATGGACAACGTTTGACGGTTTTTATTTTAGCAAACTACATACAATAAATACATTTTTAAACACTGAGTATGTAGCCTAATGAGACATGGCTTACTCTGCAGAGGGGAGTTGTGGACATTTAACTGTTATTTATCAGGAAATAGTTAGGCAAGTTTACGTGAATTTGAAAAACCATTTTGGGGTATTGTGCTACCACTTGCGCATTCATTGTATACAAATTGAAAGTTGTAAAGTTGTTAATGTCAAGGTAGTTAGGTTTGATGACTGAAATGTATGTTTAGGCTTGAGCCATCCCTTAAGCAATTTCCTTTTAGCAAACCGTTCCTAAACGGTTTCCTTTATCAACGCCCAAAGGGAGAAATATTTTGAGGTTAATGGTAAGAAAGAGCACAATACATGAAGACGATCCCAGTTGACCACATATTCAGTTTGGCAGTTCTGTATTAAGGTCATGTTTCTCGGGTTGTAAACAAAAGCAGTTATCCAGTGCATCCAGAGGTCCCTTTACATTACATTTATGTTTTTATCCAAAGCGACTTGCTACTTATTTGATTGCACTTATGCAAAACACGTTTGCGTCAGTCTCATAAATTCTGAACAAAATGTGTGGATGTAAATAATGTAAGGGAACATACATGCACACATCTATATGTTGTCTACCGACAAATTGACATGTCACATCACATGTAGAATGTAGACACAAATCGGAAGAATAATATCGCAAAAACAAAACCATAAATGGTTCACTGGATAAATACCACAATTTCTCTGCTATTAACTTTGACTGCACACAGTCCTATGACATGACGAGTATATTTTTGACCCTGTCTGGAAACATACCTTAAGCACGTTGTATTTCTTATTTCTAGATATATGAGTTAACTAGGGCCGGGACTTTAACGCGTTAATTAAGATTAATTAATTACACAAAAATTAACGCGTTAAAAAAATTAACGCATTTGAATCGCACTTATTGTTGCACCGCGGAACGTTTCTCACTGGATGAGTTTCAGGGGTACCGATTATACTGGAGCACCAACTAACGTTCATGACTTCAGACAACAACAAACCACAGTGAACAATAGTCAAACGTGAACGAAGAAGCTGATGAGACCGCTTTGGTTGGCCCCGTGAATGGGACATTTTGTTTTAAAAAACGGACGGATGGAAGCGTCAATAAGAGCACGGTTGTTTGCAAATTATGCAAAAAGGAATTCGCATATCACCGCAGCACAACAAGCCTCAAGTATCACCTCAATACAAAACATATAGCAGCTAGCGTGGAAGCTAGCGTGGACGTTAGCCCGACTCGGAGTACAAGGACACACACACAATTCGCGTTGATCAAACAGTGGCCTATGCAACAGAGAGATTTTATTTTTCATCAGGATATTGGAAGAATAGGAGGGATTGAGGTCAATCACTGGCACTTTTTTATTTTATTTTAAATGGTACACTTCATGTTGAACTATTTATTACGTTGTTGGTGCAACTGGCACTTTATGTTGAACTGTTTATTGTTTTGGCCAAGGTTATTGAGAGAGTTGGACTGAAATGTATTAGATTTTTTAAACCAACTGTTGGTAAATCAACAAAGTCTGTTATGGCCTCTGAAGCAACAGAGAGATGTTTTCTAATAGTCAGGGTTTCCAATGTTCTGAATGTACTTGAAAGTATTGTGTTTTACTTAAAAAACAAAGTGTTATAGTTTACAGAAGGTCTACCTACCTATAGGCTACCTGAATCTCTGAAATGTACTATATTCCTAAATATGCTATTGCTACACTTTATGGCAAAAATTGCACTTTTCTGTTGGTCTTTGTTAAGGACCACCTTGAAAAAAATAAACAATGTTTTGTTGCTTAAGCTTATGTATTCAATCATTATTCAATGGTATACTAAAATCCAGGTGAAAAAAAATTGCTTCTCACTGTTCTCAGGTCAGATATTTATATGTGATTAAAAATGCGATTAATTTCGATTAATTAATTACAAAGCCTCTAATTAATTAGATTAATTTTTTTAATCGAGTCCCGGCCCTAGAGTTAACCTCTTTGTCTTAAGCAAGTCAAGACCAACATTTGTTTAACTTGCACAGGTTGGACACAGGACTCCACTGGCCAGGGGGTCGCGGAAGATCCTGAGGAAGAGACAGTCACGCTGAACCTCACACCCTGTGACCCATCTGAACCAGAAAACAACTGGCAGGAGGCAGGGACCACAGAGAGCCTGGTGCCAGAGACAAGCACCGTGCAGGTGGAGGTGCTGAAGACCCCCCCCCCCCCCGTGAAGCAGTGCATCATAGAGGTGGGGCAGGAGGAGCAGCCGCAGCGCGATGATGTGAGACAGGCTACCACCACGGAGGGGCCAGGTAATAAAATAGATAGAGAGAATCGGAGGGATGAAACCCTCTTTAATGGTCACACATGCAGAGCACACAGCACACACAGTGACATTTGTTCTCTGAGATTTGCAGCTTTTATATTTATAAAAGTCAAGAGTGTTTTCCGATATTTTCCTAAAAAATGATTGTAGGTAACTTGTTGACAAGTCATGCTTCTACAATATCCCAAAGCACCTAATTGCACATCTTGCATTTTTGGGAATAATGATTGTTCCAATAGGTAAATAATAATAACAACAATAGCTTAATCTAAATAACAATTTCACCTACAATTTCATAAATATGAAAGGAAAATGGGATACTTGGGTATGTGTATATCCTTAGGTACTCGGATATAAATACATATTAAACGTTTAGAAAACCTTTTTCACACAAAAATGCAAAGCAACAGCAGGCTTACTTTACATTGGATAAATCACAAAATAAAACTCCTATGGGATTTGGTTTACACACAGAAAGGGTCTTACATTGTAGCGTTGGGCAGTAGGTCGATTACATCAAAAATGATTTGGCTCATGTCCATACATTGTACGAGAGGTTGATATCATTAATATTGTGGTCTACCTAAAGCAATCCCTGACCATAGGGGTAAACTTCGAAGCAACTCATGCAACAACGTCATGCAGCATATTTAAACTTTATACTCAAGAACTGCATTTAGATACGACACTTTCCCATAATGAACATACGGGGAATAAACTCAGGTTTTTGAATCAAAGTTAAATTCATTTAACGTTACAGCACAACATGTTAATATTTATCAAACTATTCCTTACACATAAAGAATGGAGTCAATTATATAGGCAAGACAACAAAACACCTAGACTTCATAGATCAACCTCAATTAAATCGCAATAACAAAAAAATATCTGTACCTAACACCTATTGCATCATGTGATGCTGCATTTGTGGGATGTATTTTGAAACTTGAGTTTAAGCTTAACTTGGTGTACTGTATGTATATAGTAATATTTCTTCTTCAACCCACAGCTGTCAGGACAGGGTCCGTGAGGGACACAGTACTTGGTCCTAGACGCAAAAAGAAAAAGTCAGGTATATTAACAGTATTAAGTATTTTGACTGATTATAAACATTTGCATGAGTCGAATTGATTGGTATTCTAATAAATCTATCGACATGTACTTTAGCAAAGTGCATGTAAACGCAGTGATTGATGCTTCTTCAGTGAGTTAACAATGCTATATTGTGACTAATAACTATAACTGATACATTATCCAAAAATCCAAAGGGCTTTAATTGTCTAATTAGACTAAAATAAATACAGTCATAGTTGATAAGGTGGTGATGAGAATGCTAGGCAGTAAAGGAAGCAGCAGTGCAGTATTTTCTTTGGTCATCTCAGGCTCAGCAGTGGTATGGCCATTCAAACAAGCATCCCATGTTAGGACTGAGGGCAGCTTGGTTCCATTTCAATGATGTATACAGTAACTTTTGACCAGTGATAACAGTGTGGTCACTTTTCATCGTGCAAGTCTGGTTGCTACTTAAGTGTTCATGGTTGTATTTATTTTATTTCTAATATGACTAATACTGTATGTGGAACCTGCTTTGATGTTCACAGATTGCTCCTACCACACTCGCCTAGAAACTTTCCCCATCAGGAGTGTAATAAAAGAAAGAATGAGAAAGGTTAGACGGGAATAAAAGTAATGCATAGGGTGTGCTTTATGATTTACAAACTTCCAACACAATTGTTTGCTAAATAGCTAATATGCGTTTGGTCTTTCCGAAATGAGAGATTTGTTTTCTTCTCTTGATAGGGAAAAGCAGAAATGTTGGTGGAGTGGGAGCCCTGTCCAGTATGGTATATATCTTCCAGTTACTTGGCTTCATGTCATCTGATGTAGTCCCATGTTGGAGAACAAACACATGATATTTAACAAATGCAAAACATCCAAATCTACCACCAGTCCTCTTATATATTTCACTGCTGTTATTCTGAAGCAGCTGAAGTAGTGTAGGAACAAACGATTGTTTAACTTCATTGTTGTTAATGTATGTGTTTTTGTTTGTTTTTATTGTTTGTTAGAACAGTTGTTTTCATTTCTATGTTCACTTTTTCTAAATGGTAAATGAAACATTTACTTATATAAATTGAGTTATAAGATGTTTGCTTCACACATGGTTTATGCTTTTCGGAAAGACGAAACCAGTAACTGTTACTAACATTATTCCATTCTGTTTTCAGTGGCCAGGAGTAGGCTCATTCCTGGCAGCCGAAGAATTCTCCGGGATAATGCATACAAATAAAATCTGTTATTTGAACATTACATTACATTACATTGCATTTAGCTGACGCTTTTATCCAAAGCGACTTACAATAAGTGCATTCGACCAGGAAGATACAACCTTTAAGAAAACAGAATCATATAAGTACATCAGGTTTCATAGAGCCAAACATTTCAAGTGCTACTCAACTGGCATTTAGAAAGCCAGCCCTTTATTAGTATATAAGTGCTTTGTTAGTAATTCTATCGCTCGAAGTGGAGTCGAAAGAGATGAGTTTTCAGTTTGCGTCGGAAGATGTGTAAGCTTTCTGCTGTCCTGATTTCAATGGGGAGCTCATTCCACCATTTTGGAGCCAGGATAGCAAACCCACGTGTTTTTGCTGACGGGAACTTGGGTCCCCCTCGCAGTGCGGGTGCAGCGAGCTGTTTGGCTGATGCAGAGCGGAGTGCACGTGCTGGGGTGTACGGTTTAACCATGTCCTGGATGTAGGAAGGGCCAGATCCATTCACAGCATGGTACGCAAGTACCAGTGTCTTGAAGTGGATTCTAGCAGTTACTGGAAGCCAGTGAAGGGAGCGGAGGAGCGGTGTGGTGTGGGAGAATTTGGGAAGGTTGAAGACCAGACGAGCCGCTGCATTCTGGATGAGCTGCAGAGGTCGGATGGCACATGCAGGTAGACCAGCCAGGAGGGAGTTGCAGTAGTCTAGGCGTGAGATGACGAGAGCCTGGACCAGAATCTGCGCTGATGTCTGGGTCAGCTGGGGATGTATCCTCCTGATGTTGTAAAGCGTGTATCTGCAGCAGCGGGTTGTAGCAGCGATGTTTGCAGTGAAGGACAATTTGTTATCTAGGACCACACCCAGATTCCTTGCAGTCTGAGTCGGGGAAACAACAGAGGTGCCGATGTTGATTGTTAGGTCAAGAGTGGGACAATCTTTTCCCGGAAGGAAGAGCAGTTCAGTCTTGTCAAGGTTGAGCTTGAGGTGATGAGCAGACATCCACCGAGAGATGTCTGCTAGGCAAGCAGAGATGCGTGCGACGACCTGGGTCTCTGAGCGGGGAAAGGACAGAATTAGTTGGGTGTCGTCAGCGTAGCAGTGGTATGAAAAACCATGCGGGCTAATGACAGACCCGAGCGAGTTTGTGTACAGGGAGAAGAGGAGGGGACCAAGAACCGAGCCCTGAGGGACCCCTGTAGTTAATTGACAAGGGTCGGACTCGGACCCTCTCCAAGTAACCCTGTAGGTGCGGTCGTTGAGGTATGAGGTGAGGAGGGAAAGTGCAGTGCCTGAAACTCCAAGTTCTTGGAGAGTGCGAAGGAGGATCCGATGGTTCACTGTGTCGAATGCAGCAGACAGGTCCAGAAGGATGATGACAGAGGAGAGGGAGGCTGCTTTAGCAGTGTGCAGTTCATCAGAGACAGCAAGGAGAGCAGTTTCTGTTGAGTGACCTGCCTTGAAACCAGACTGGTGCGGATCCAGAAGGTTGTTCTGATGGAACACCAGTTTTGTTTTTGCACGTTTGTTCTCTTGTTTATATGCTCCATTTGAGTCATATTTAATGTTTCTATTAGAAATAAGATGAAAACCTCCACCAAAATGCATTTGACTTTTTAGGAAATTACAGTTGAAATACTACATTATTTAATTGTCAGTGATAGGAACACAATAACCTATTTTAAGCATATTCATGTGTGAAATCTGGTACTTTGCCATCCACTGCCTTATCTAATTTGTTTAACTTCCGAAGTATAACGCTTTGGAGGTAGGCTTGCATATAAAGCGTCTTTGGGTTTCAGAAAAGCGCTCTAAAAATAAAATGTATTATTATTATATCATTTAATTATAGGCCTAATTAAAATGATCCTGATCTGGATCACTGGTTTTGCTATTACATTTGAAAGCTTTTGGGGACAAATGCTTGAGATATTAAAATGATAGTGATTACTTAGAATTTTCTTTTTCACTTATTGAAAACCACAACTCGAGTATCAGGATGGTCTTTATCTGGAAAGTTATCCACATCTCATCACCACGTTGTCACGGCGACCCTTTGTCACGTCACAGATACGGTACCCGAACTCAGATCGCCACCCAAACGATACTGCCGTTGCTAAGGAGGCAAAAGTGCAAATTTGTATTTTATATTTTTTTAAACACAGGGTTTGGTTTCGGATCGCGCCCGATTGACGGATTTCTGAAAGGGAATGGAGCCTATACGGCCGTCAACGCAAGACAATTCGAACGAGTCCACGCACACACGCCGGAAGAACTACAAATATGTCATCTCTGTGTACTTCGTAACGATTGTTGGGCACGTATCTAATGGGAATTGTAGTTTGTAGCACTGCTCTCATATCATTTCAATGGGTTAACTTTCTATTCTTCTGTGTTTTTGTATGTTTTGAGCTGAGGTGCCAACTCAACATACAATGTTGATGAAATGAATTAAATGTGGGGATGATTCATGGTTTTTGTGTTAATGTAATAGCAGTTAAAACAGGACCGGTCAAATTTGACCGCGAACACCAAAGTAAGGGGGGGAAACGAATACAATAGGAGGGTTTTAATGTAACCATTGCTTATGACATTGATGATATTTTAAATCAAAAAACATAAATGTGGAAGCTCTGGATGCCATACAAATGAATAGTTGATATTTTTTTAGGGCCACAACTTTGGCACTAGAGCATCTAGTGTTATCAAACGCATTTCAATGGTGAAGCTATCCAAACATATTGCATATGACAACATTTTCCACTACGATGAAAGGCGTGTAAGCCAACAAACCTTATTCTGGGTTCCATCATGGGTAACCCCACCCATCCTCTCCACCTGCAGCTGGACAGACAGATAACCCCCCCAACCTGGACAGACAGGAGCTCCTTCTCCAACAGACTGCTGCAGCTCCGCTGTCACAGGAACCGATACAGGAAAACATTCCTGCCCACTGCAATAACTCTGTACACAACACTTTCTCACTCCCAACCGGTCACATGTTGACGGACGGTCAACTCCTTGCAGTTTCAACACTAATTCGGCTGACTTTTATATTTGATCCAATCGGTATATTGGTATATTTACACCATAACGGTGCACAGCTGATAGAAAGGGACACCTAGTGGTTAAAGCACGTTATTGAAATGTATTATTGTATTATTAGATATTAATAGGAGACACAGACAGACAAACTAATAAGGCTTTATTCAAACATTAAAGAATACTTTAGGTTAAGGTCTTCTTTTGAATAAGAAAAAAGCTTTGGGGGTATACATATTAAGCCTGACAAAGTACTAATATATTGCTTTCCTGCAATGTTAACTACTGTATGTTTAAGCACTTATTTTAACTGATATTATACATATGTATTATACTCTTATAAGATATATGTAGATAGAATAAGAAATGTGCAGAATGACAGTTTAATGGTGGAGGAATACACACATATTGATAGATGTCTTGTGATGCACTGTTGAGGAACCTGTGACCCAAGTTGTTCATCTCCGGCCTTGTCACGTATTGAACAATCAATAAATAAAGAACACAGAATTATTAAATATGAAACACAGAATTTGTGTGATTATACTAAATGATTTACAAATAAACACCACTGCATATTTACAACTGTTACACATGCTGATGTAAGGCAAATGTTTCCAACTTGGGATCAATAAAGTATATCTTATCTTAAGATGATCGATGGCTTCTGCCATATTTGCAAAATGTGCCTCTGAACCTTGACAAGTGCATGTTTCAGGCTTATCAATGAACAACAGGAGGGGTCACAGACATAAGACCAGCTGTTAAATAAAGCTCTTCTGACCTTAGCTGGCATGTGGGTATATATTAATGCTGCCCATTATGTGCACAAGCAATTTTCACCCATTTATTAATTATATGTTTTAAATGTGAGTGTCTCCTATCCCCTAAACCTCCAGGGATGTACACAGTTTACTACTGGCAACTTCTTATTATGGGAAATACGAAAACCTCTTTTAACAATTCCCAGCAGAGACGTGCCATAGAACATGTTTCGAAACACACAATAGTGTGTAGTTACTACACAGTTACTACATTTGTAGTTCTGGGGACGGGGTGGGGGAGCGGGTGGACCCGTTCAAATCCAGTTTTGGACAGTCTGCCGTGGTTCCATCCCATTTCAAAGTGCTGTTCGACGCTCGGCGTAACCCTCGGCGCACACTCAAACATCCAATCAGAGCTTGAGGACTATCACAGGGTTTGTCCATGGTTATGGCTAGAAAGGATCCGTCTAGTGCAGGGGTTCTCAACCTTTTTTGGGCCAGCGCCCCCCTGTCCATTATCCAGGTCTCTTACCGCCCCCCATCAAAAAAAGTAGACTTATTTTCTTCCCTGAATATTAATGTTGACTAATATTCTGTGTTATATCATTTAAAAAGCATGTCACTGAATGCCAAATAATAGATTTGATTTAACTGGGCAGTTGGAATATCATTATCATTAGTTTACCAGAGAGCAGAAAAGCCATGTGAATGTGAATAAAAATGATATTTATGAGTGTTAAACAAACTCAGACAAGAGCAGAGACTACAAACAGACTGCTACGGAACAGCAGCAATTTCACACATGTCCAGTGCAGAACAAACAGTAGGCTACAAAACTGTACATTAGGCCTACAGAACTAACAGGTCGGAAAGGTGTTGCATTTCGCCAAATTGCGGGGGGGGGGAAGGTTAGTGTGAGCCCTGCGCTTGGTGGTTCTCATCTCCGCCAGTTTCTTCACTGCGGGTTGCAGAGAACTTAGTTTCAGTCGCAGTGCACCTGAGGCCGTCAAGTTCAAGCGATTGCGGTACTTGGACTGCATGTGGAGGACCTGGCTGAATCCCTGCTCCACGAGGTATGTGGTTGGGAAAGCCAGAAGAAGCAGCCTCGCTTTCTTCCAGAGAGCCGGGTAACGCTGAGAGTATTTGACCCACATGTTGCCCCAGCCAGAGGTGCGGAAAATAGCCTGGGCCTCATCATCACTCTGGATGTCGATGAGATGCTCCTGTATTGCTGGCTCGCATTCCGCCACGTCCGCCTGAAAGGGCTGCACCACCCAGGTGGGAACATCGAGGTCCAAAAGATCTCTGAAGCGGATCTTCAAGTCGGCATTCACCATCCACAGGTGGTCTGTGTAAATGAGGAGGCGCTCATCGGTAAGAGCCTCAGACACCTGCAATGAGTATAACCAGGAAATTGTTATCGGTGCAGAATGTTTCCATCCGATTTTAAATTGGTTATTTTATTGCTAATTAGTTTACTAATTGATGTTTCTTTATTCTCATAATACATTCAGAACATAAGTTATTTATACTAACCAGGAACAAAAATATAGTGTTGCATAGAGTAGCCTACATTTATTACATGTATTATTTATTATTATCATTATTTAGTAGCCTAGGCTAGATCACCTTGGTCAACAGCGGGAAATGAGCAAACTGCCTCCTGCCTATGCTCTGCCGGTATAGATCCAGCCTGGAGGTGAGACTGTGGATGACCGCCTTGCTCTGGATCAGAGTAACTCCTTTTCCTTGGAGCTTCAGCGTGACTTCATTCATTTTGCCAAAGAAGTCTGCGAGGTACATGATGTCGCAGCGGCTGGATGACACCTGTTCCCCGAGAGCTGCATCCACCTCCTCCAGGAACTCCACGATGCTGTCAAACAGCTCACAAAAACGAGCAAGGCAGTTTCCTTTTGAGACCCAGCGGACATCAGTGTGGATAAGAAGACGCTCAAAGGTCTCATCATTTTCCTGACACAGCTGTCGGAACAATCTGTTATTCAGGGCGTGGGCTTTTATTTTGTTTATTGCCTTTACTGCAACATTGAGAGACTCGTGGAGAGGTGGACTTTTAGATTTGGCCACAAGGTTGTGGCGGTGCAAGACACAGTGGACTGTGAGGACATGCGGGTCCTGCTCCTTCAGCAGAGTGGTGAAGCCACGGTACCTGCCAACCGCACCGAAAGTAGCACATGCAAGGATGTTGTTGATCGGGATTGACTTCTCCTGTAGATAAGCATCCAGTGCATTAAAAATGGTATGGCCCTTGGTGTCTGTGACCAGATATTTGGAAAATAAAAATTCCTCAGCCATCTCCTGACTGTTGGAGGTGCTATAGCGGACATAGGCCATCAACAGAACATTTTTGTCAGAAGTGGTTGTCTCATCCAGCTGAAGGCTGAATGGAGTTTCCCGCAGGATGGCACACAGCTGCTCCTCTGTATCAGCGCCCATTTCATCAATCCTGCGTGCTACGGTGTCATTACTGAGTGGGATGGATTTCAGCACCTGTGTGGGATCACGCTCCATCACAGTAGATATGACCTCTTTGATGGCAGGGAGTACTAACTTCTCTCCGATTGTGAACGGCTGCCCACATTTGGCTATCAGCAAGGAGATGTTATATGACGCTATTAGCCCGCTGTCAGTCTGGGTGGTCTTCCTAGCGAAGAGACTGCTGATGGTGCTCCTACCATGTTTCTCTTTGAGGGCCTGGAAGAACCGTCGCTCCTTATCTGCCTTATCCGGGTGGATCTTGGTAAGGTGCTCCTTTAAACGTGAGGGTTTCATTCCCTCATTGGAAAATACATGTTCGCAAAGTAAACACATTGGGAGTTGTGCATTGTTAGGAGACGGTATGAAGCCATAGCTAAGATATTCAATAGAGTACTGTCTACATTTTATCTTTTTCGCGGCCATTTTGCTGATGTGATATGATTTTTGTTGTTTTATGATGCTAATATTTAGGGGGGGGGGGGGGTAGTGGTGGGGGTAGTGGTGGGCCAGTTGGTGACATGACAAGACATCGTGCCGGGAGCGGACCGGAAGTCGTTGTAATTTTGAACAAACAGAGCTCTGTGTGGAGCAGCCTGGCTAGCCAGCTCTTCCATGTCGTAGCAGACATAGAAACGGGTATTATTTTCATAAACTGACCACTTAGTTCGAATCTGTTAGTGGAATTTGTCATATCAAAACATATCAAAATTTAACAAAGTGACACAGATTATTAACAGTCGCGATCCCAAAATTACAACGACTTCCGGTCCGCTCCCGGCTGCTTTTTGTAGGGGACATTCGTAAATGCGCTCAGAGCGCTCCGAGCGTCCCCGTTCCACAGTCCAGAGCGCTGCGCTCTGAGCGCTCACAGCTGGGTGTTCTGGCGGAACAGACGGGTTGTCCGAGCGGACTGACCGTTCGTGCATTTACGAACGTACCCGTAATAACACTGCTGACAGCTGACCAATCGCAAGCAGAGTTGTGGTTTCCTATAGCAACAAAAGATGCTGACAGCTGCTTTTTGTACAGGAAAAGACGCTGTGGCCAGCGTTTTTCATGACAAAAAGACATTATGCGTGAACGCCCCCCAAGAACACCTCAACGCCCCCCTTTCAAAAATATTGCTTCCAGCGCCCCCCGATGTTCTCTGAACGCCCCCTGGGGGGCGGTACCGCCCCCGTTGAGAACCAGTGGTCTAGTGTAAATATGACGTCACGTTCTCGTTGTAACTCTCGTTGTAATCGGAGCGGCTCGGAAACACATCTACAGAAGTAACATGATGCAACATACACATTAATGCAGCAGCAATATTAATAGAGAAACATCAGACTTAATAGTAAAACACTGCAAGGGAACATTTTATTGCATCAGGAACTATCTTGGGACTTTTACTGCGACAACGTTGACTTGCCTGTGAATAAAAAATAAACCATAGTGTTGGTGATCTACAGTGTTGTCATTCTTCTTTGAACACCAACAAGACCGCTAACACCCTATTTCAACAATCACACTCCCTGTCATTGACATTGATAGATAGTTTAGCTTCTCACCATCATTTGCTGTGGCCCACTGATGTTAACGATCGTAACTGAAAGGCTGCCTGCCAAACGTAAACATTCAGCCACGTGACATTCAGCCAAACTCTCGCGAGAGTTTTACACAAGACGGATCCTTTCGAGCCATAACCTTTGTCCATGGATGGGTTTGTCAAGCGAAGCGGAGAGAATACTTACTTCCGGGTGTAAAATTCTCTAAAGCAAATGAGCTGCTCCGACCCTTGGTCCTGACGGACTGCAACTTGTGTTTATTAATCAAACAAATAAATACACACAAGGATAATTATGTGTTGTTGAGTAAATAACCGTGTGGTTTAGAAAATAATACAAAATTAGAATGAAAAAATGATGAAAGAATACATTTCAGTTTTATGAGCCCCTACTCTCCCCATAACTGACGGCAACAAAAGTCCTACATTATTCAATTAAAATAAAGTAAAAACAATAAGTGTGGCTTGATATTGAGTAAGAAAAAGGTTGATAAACGCTGTGAGAATAGATCTGAAGAGAGCATTTCGCCTCGATCCCAACGTGTCTATTACCAACGTTCAGGGAGCTCTATGCAAGTCGGTGACGGGGAGGGGCCCTGACCGTCCGTCAACATGTGACGGGTTGGGAGTGAGAACGTGTTGCTGTACAACAAATCACCTCTGGCTGGAAGAGAACTCTCTGCTCCATAGTTTCTCTCTTCACTTTACATTTGACATATTCAGTGTAATATTTAATATTCCATCTGTCACATAGTTATGTGAATATAATACCTTGCATATCTTGTTATTGCTCATTTGTAAATTCAACATGTATATTTTCTTCTTTATTTCTTGTCTTTTTATTTGTATTGTATAATGCCATGTGTTTTAATGCTGCTGCAACGCAAAGATTTCCCAAATTGGGATCAATAAAGTTCTATCTTATCTTAAACCAACAACCAGTGTTCCGGATGAGGATCATCTCTTTACAAAAATATTCAAGTGCTAACCCATATTGTTACTTCTAAATGAATTTATTTCCAAACGCATTATAATGCAGTGTGATGTAAACAACAAAAAGTACCACAGAGGTATGCTTAATTTATATTTATTCATCAACCAACCACATCAATAACATTGTTTTTAAAACAATAAAATGGTCCTCTCTGGCAATGGTTTACTTATGTGTTTCACCACAATACAAGTAAAAGGCCACCATAAGGGTGTATGTCTTGACTCTAGAGCGTTGGGGTTAGTCTAACATGAAAAGCATGGACAACAGAACATAAAATCAAGTCATGCAAACGGTTATAACATACAGTATTAAGAAATCATACAACACAACCATTTTTTATGATTTAACTATGTATATTAAACATGTACATTCTATGTGTAAATCAAATATAACAATTTATAACAATGTATTATTTGGTTTTGAGAACAACAATGAGGTGATTCACCAAATAAACTATTTGTTGTTTATATCAATGTCCCTAATTATACATCCTAAAAGACTGTGCATTGTACATGTTGATTGAAGTACTTCAATCAATCAGGTTAATAGCTGGAGACCAAAAAGGAAATATAACTGACAAAGCAATTAAAGCAAGTAACGCAAAAGAAACAAAAATGAACAATTAGAGGAAAGCTGTTATTGGCCTGCGGTGTAACAGGTGCAGTCATATAAAGTTAATGACAGGTAAATCCTATAAGAGATCGAAAATAATAATGCATAGGCATCCCGTTCTGGAAAAAAAGGGAAAGACCTCCTGCTCTTGGACAATGATGTGCTCACCAAGTTGTATGGTAACCAGCAAGATATACTTGGAGATTTAGGAATTTACATTCTAGTGTTTCAAAAAGGATCAAAAGTGAATGGTTCATTGCTCAGGATGCATTCCAGGGACGCTGAGCATTTTCTTCAATACAATTTAAGTTGTGTACAAGTGAAATGTTTGGCCTGATGCTGCGGCATAGGGAAAAGTCATATGGTCAACATATTCAAGGGTGATCTTCCATTGAGGAGTATGAATACAATCTCTAAATATAAAGTCAGTAAAGTATTTACATTTCTGATAGCACATCAAGTCTTGGCGGATATTTGTGCTTGAGAGCAGCAGCAATCTGGGGAAATACAGAGAAACAAAAAAAGAGGGGCAGATCAGAAACCAAATTTGAGGTTTTTGAATACACAATGTATGTTTAGCATGAATGAATACAAAAGTAACAGCAACATGTCTAGGTTGAGGCTAAATCAACAAAGATACTGTACATTAATTCATAAGTAAATTACCTAAATGATGTTTCCTTCTTCATCTTGACTGGTGTCTGGACTGCTTAGGCCACTTTGACTTTCCTCTTCATGTTGAAGGAAACAAGCATCAGGACCTAAAGCAGTCTTGTACTGCTCAGTACCACCTGCAACCTCTCCAACGCCTCAGCATGCTTCCTTCTTAGGGTGCACCCAAGTCCTCCATTCCCCTTGTCTACATCTGAAAATACACAAAATATTGTTATATGGACATACTATAAAGTAAGATTGCTTCATGAGGCCAGAGCACTTCAATGGAGTATATTCTCTCCCATGTACATATAAAGATGATTGTCACTGTCAAGGGACTTCATTATGTAAAATGGCCGAGTCGAATGGGCAAAGGCCATTATACTCCATCCAATTTCTGTGACCAAGAATGATTTGGGCTGACTTTTTTTCCTTTAAAACTCATACTTTACAAGGTAGGTTAAGTTTTGCTTTCAACTTACCTTCCTCAGCCACCTTATTTTTTAGAGCAACTGCCATGTTCTGCAACCATGTGCAATGCTGCGCCATCTCCCACAATAGGATGCCTTTCTCCTCTTGCAGTCTCCGTGTAAGCATGACTTGATCAAGTATCTTTTTCTTGGCTGTAAAGTTAGCTAAAATCCAATCACAGTTATGTATATACATGAATCACATTTTCATTATAGCATAACAATATGTTTAAAACTCCAAACATGTACTTTCAAAATAATCACATGTATACACAATAAGAAAACTGAAGATATACCCTTAAAGACCCTGTGAAGTGTGCGCCTGTGCATGATCTGTTATGCTAATACGTATAGTAATGAGCAAAATTGTCCATTGGAACCCATATCAAAGGATGTTGGAATAGCAACGAATTTGACGAGTTTTGAATTTGCCGGGGAAATCTGCAGTCGACCTTCGCCTTCGTGGGTGTGGCTTGCGATCTACTGCGTGACGTCACGAGATGGACGCCGCCGCACTGTTTACATTCACCACCGTTCGTTTTTTCTCTTTTTCAAAGTCGAATTTCTCAACGTTTTTGAGCTAGTATTTTCCTGGAAAGTGTGTCGGAGTCGACTGGAAGTGATTGCCAATCGAGAAAACCTGACAATTGAGGCGACAGTGAAGAAAGAGGGATGAAAAACACAGGGGAAACGATGCATTGCCGCTGGCTGTAGTAATGTCAAGTCTGCCGAAGTGGCGATGTTTCTGTTCCCAAAAGATGAAGGTGAGCCTGGCTGGTGTCATTGTTTCGTAGATTCTTTGATTGATCATGATAAATAAAGGCCACTGGTCGATTCGAGAGAGAGAGAAAGAGAGACTGAGAGAGTTACAGGGTTGTCGTTAGCATCTGGTGCTAGCTCGGAGCTAACGAAGATTAGCTGTTTCAACAATAAGGAGAGGGAGAGTGCTCTCCTGTGGGACTGAGAGAGATAACGTCAGCTCAGGGAGGTAAACTGTAGCCTAAGTTATCTCAGTGGGTTTGGTCATCTATGTAAACAAATATTTCCATCTATGTAATATTAGTTGTATAAAATAGGTTAAGAAATCCTTCCAATGTTTTTTGATTATTGAAATATATGTTTCATATGAGTGTTGAGAGCTGTATCCATAAATCTCTTAATGTTGCCCTCAAAGTGCACCAGATTGATCACTTTCCTCATCTATCCTGTCCGAAAAGCTGTCCAAATGAATAATTTCTCTCACACTAGTATCACTTTCCAAAGTCTCCGCCATGTTTACAATCGCAACTGGGTACATCTTATGACGTCACAGCCACTATCGTCTGCAACTTCCGTTAGGCTCAGACGGCAAAATTAATCATTCATTCATTCATTAATTATGAATTATTAAACATTATTTTAGACATTGTTGGAGATTTGGAGGATGTTGCAAACCAACCTCGTCTCCGCGTGTCGTTTGACAAGCTAGGTGAATTCGGGAAAAGGGAGGGATTAAGAAACACCAGAATACAAGTTAAACAATAATCCGGTTTTAATGATACAAGGTAACGATACAAAATACAAATACAAAGAAATCACGAAGCACTCTGCAGAGTACTCCGGGCTCAGGTTCTACCACCCGTGTCAGACAGGTCTCAGGAACGGCCGGTGAAAAACAAGAGCGCGAACCAAAGGAAAACACAGTCTTTCATACTAAAACACAGGAGGAGGTGTACGTGCTTTCCCCCAGAGGTCATCTTATTGGCAGAGATCAACACATGGCCTGTCGCACCCAATCAGTGCGACACAGCAGCTTGTAGCCAGCACACACACATCTCCTTTATGGCCCTTGGTTCCTGTGTCCATCTTCCCGCCTCCTGACTGCCACACACAAGTTAAAAGTATGTTTTAAGATATAGTTGTTATAGTTGGCTAAATATACGTAATACATGTTAATTACTTTCATATCAATAACAACGAGGAACACATTACCTATGCTCTCAAGCAGTAAAAAGTACCGCACACTCATTTAGCCTGCAGCTCTTTCAGACACTTGAGCTATTGTTCTTTAAGAATATTCCCTGCAGAATCTTTATTTCAAATAAAAGGTTTCACATTGCATATTTCCAGCTTCCTTTACCCATACTGCTATTATTAATACAAAGCAATCAACCACACACATATATTTAAAACAAGTAGATTTCCCTGATCATTTGACATGCTGCTTCCATTTCCCATAGAGTAATAAAAGATGTTTAAGCTAATTTCTCCACAATGTTTGTAGCCATTTAGTACCCACACATGAAAGAATAAGAACAGAGGTATAGTTGACCAGTAATCCTGTAGCAGATCTATTTACTGCAATGAAAACACACACACATCTGCTTCAAGCCTGTGTAAACACACCCTTTTTTTACGAGGGAAACATTCCAGAGTCTGGCACTATTCCCAAATATGGTGTCTCCTTCTCACCTCAATATATTGGGGGAGGAAAGGATACTTTGTCCCTTCAAATTTAACACACATGAACATATATAAGGTGACACCAAAATGAATATACCAGATTTTACTTTCCTGTCATACCCCGTTACTTTAATCCTTCAAATAATTCAAATAATCCTTCAATTTCCCCCTTTTGGTCTCGCATTAACGAGACCAACACACATAAGACATTTGAAACAAACTACTGTCATTCTTTGATACTGTGTCCGTCCCTCTTCATTAAACCTTTGAGAACAGAAAACAACCTCCAATGACAGTGAAGAAACTATCAGTGAGAGCCTGAGTGCCAGAAAGCAGCATCCTTGCGTGTTGTTGAATCATCAGGCCCCCCCCCCTCAGCAGAATACGCCAACAAGGGCAGCTGATAGGGAGGGGGAGATGTGGCCTTTCCTTCAAAGGTGGAACTGATTAATCTGATCAGAGAGAAGTAGACTCCTCTGCTGCCTCGAGAAGTCCCCCAGCCCGCTGACGCCTCCTTCCAAGTCGTCTACTGTAGGGATGTCCGCGAGGTCCTTCTCCTCCAGTCCGCTGATGCCTGCTTCCAAGTCGTCTGCTGTAGGGATGTCCGCGTTGATGATAGCCAGGTCCGTCCTGATGTCCTCCAAGGTCCTAGCCGGAGTGTTCCTCGCCGCACACTGGCTCCAGTAGTACCAGATGTCCCCCTTTGCTCCTCGGCGGACGGCATGAGATGTCCTCTGGGTCACTCTGTAGAGGCCGGAGAACCTGGGGTTGAGTCACGTAGGCCTGACGACCTTCAGCTAGACGAACTCCGCTGTGTCGGCCTCCTGCTCCTCGGGTCCCCCTTTTGGCGTCAGCAACCTGTGTGGAGAAATCTGATACCCACCCCTCAAGTCTACGCTCAGTGCTTCTGGGCCCTCAGGTGTTTGACCCACCGCTGGTAGGCCGCTTCAGAATTATAATACTTGGCCTGTGTCAACAAAATAAACCCCAACATCTTCAGGTGAACTAAATATCTCAATAGCTCTGAATTCCTGACAAGCATCTGTGTTATTATAAATGAAATCCTTGAGATCCCATTTAAAATCTAAATATAATATGAACTGCTAATGTTTCTGGTAAAGAAACACACTAATGTTATGGATTAAAAACAACTAAAATCATGATACTGACAAAGTGAATAATTTCCAGGCGAGACTGCTTCTACCTGTCACTGCTTGGATATTATCAAGCTGAAAAATGAATACAGAAATTCAACATACTGTCATCAAATGTCTTTCTATTATGAATTTAAATTAAATGTACATCCCCATAATGATCTAAACAGTCTATGGCTTTTACTTCTTTACCAGGCTAGTTACAAGATGTTGTCTAAATTAAATTCTATCTCATTACATTACTATGTTTTAACTTAGCTGTAATATGTTCTTTCTACACTTCAAACCTCAGTTACTTTAATACCTGTTGAAATATTACAAAATTGTTTTCATTATCACAGTTCACCTTCTCATTCTCATTCTGGAATGACCTCTCTCAGTAGCCCCTTGGCCACTGATTCTGCATCTGTGTTACCTGTTATAACTCAATCAATATTAGAAACATGTCAACATTAATCAAACATTATCTTATCCCCAGATATGGAGCAGGTTAAATCTAAAACTGTCAATCAATGGTCAGATTGAACATCTGAGTTGGGGCGGCAGGTTTCTTCCAGTCCCTAAATGAAAATATCCCGCACTCCCCCTTTTTACACATGTAAACATGTGTAATAAAATCCTGTATGGGAAGAAAACCTTCAGGTAACCAGTGGTTATAAGAAAATACCAAACATCATTCACAAAAGTATATCCATCATCTTTCACAGTAAACACTCCAGGGAAAATAAGTGTTCATTTCCAGCTGGCAGTCCTAAAAGAAACAGAATCTTTAGATTTTAGTTTGAGTTTTACGTTTGCAAACCGCCAACTCCTGTGGGAATTAGAAACGGGTCACATGTGCATTTTTCCAAATGCGTGGAATTGTAGGAAACCTGTGTTTCCCATGGAGCTCCAAAATAATGTATTAGTCCAAAGACATGCTCGGTTAGTTATTGTTTTAGAATCATGCAGTTACACTGATCACATGCAGAAATTCATTCACACCCACACTGTCAGGTTGTAAAGTCAAGTTTGGTCAGCCCCAGAGTCAGTCATTGATAGTGCTTTTCTCAAGTCACACTGTCAGTCAGGGTCAAAGGTAATTTGGTCTCAGTTTCATTGGCCATGTGTCGTGCTCTGCAGAGACTTTGATATTTCAGCATAGGCCAGTATCCTTTGTCTACAAAAATCAGTCATATATGGAGCGCCATCATTTATCAATTCACGATTACCACTTTAAGTCAGATATCTCTAACTTGTCATCGGGACGGCTGCTTCCCACATTTCCTGCAACTTGGTACAAAACTCACTTCATAATAGTACTACTACTACTGCAATTTATTTACACCTAAGTAGTACTAAAATGTCTAAGAAATCTAATTCAGAAACTTGTGTACATAACTATTATCTTAAGTCAAAACATTACTAGGATCTGTGTAGCTCTGCATTTCATAGCTCATTATACTCATTTATCTTCAATTCCGGTCTACTTAAAAACAATGTTAAACTCTTTAGCAGTGTGTGGAACCTTGGGTGTCCGAACATGCAACCATCACCCTTTACTCTATCAAGGATTAAAAACAGTTTCCATCCTAAAGCCCTCCTATGGTAATAACTATGCCACAATGGTGAAATCAATATTGTAACAAATGAAATCACTGCTTTATTCACACATGAATAAAAATCTCTTGAAGAATAATTTATTAATATGATGGAAAGATTGAAGAATATGGTTCTACACTGTGCTACTCCAAAACACCCCCTGCTTAAAGTGTAGTGCATATTTCCCTCATGTCTCCCCCTTTAACCCTCAGTGTGTTTTTAGGATGATTTTCTCATTTTACATTAATAGTTTCCTCTTTACTGCTATTTTGAATTTACCAATCGATTAATTCATGGTTAATACCTCTTTTTATCTTTACTTATTTATCAAGTCAATTCAAGTTCTTTAAATGTGGTGTCTTCTATGCGCGTTTTGTGAATAAGTGTGTTTATGTGTAAACTCACTCATTCCCGTTCTCCTTTTCTCCTCCCCTGGTTGTCTCAAGCCGTGACCCCGACCTCCTCACTTCAAATCGACTATGCCAACTCCTCTGATTCTGTCTTCTCTTCAGTCCATCAGCTCTTGAATCCATCCGCTGTAACTGTTTTAGGCAGCCTTTGGCCCAGTCACATCTGCAGCCCACATCATGCCACTGTTCTTTGCACTGCTTAGCATTTCATCTCCCCTTTACAGCCTCTCTGCTGCTTCCTGGAGGGCGGATTCTGCTCTCATGTCCCCCACTCTGCTCCTGTGCCAAATCTCGTGGCTCAGCTTCATGCCCTGTCTGAGGGACTGATGAGAGTATTTCTGTATGTCAGCAAGCGGTTTGGTTCTGGATGCCTCAGGTGGAGACGGTTCAGCTCCGGTTCTCTGTCTGTTTGATGGAGAAGGAGGAGCCTCCTTTTGGGTTGGGTCTTTTGTCTGCTTGGAGGGACGGGGTCGTAGCCTTTCTAACTCAGAGGGGGAGTCCAGGTCCCGGGACGCATTATCCATAAGAAATCTAGCACACTGAGATTGAATCAATCCAACCCTTTCCACTCTGTCTCTTTCTAATCATACTATCTGTCTTAGTTGCTAAACGCCATCTAAACAACACCATTAATGTCTACTAATGATATTACAAAAACTCCCTCTATAAATCGTTTCATCCATTGTTACATATCTACCCAACCTGACTCTTTCAGGAAACCATTTTCTTCCATAAATTGAAATACCTGTTTCAAGCATTACATATTTCACACACTACGAAAGAACATCTCCATACTTTCTCCAATATTTTAAATCCCACTGTTACTTAGAACAATAGTAAACCTGCAGAGCACACTGATCAGATCACAGTAATATAATTTGACCCAAGTGTAGGCCCATGTCTACTTTCCATTTTACTTATTACTTTTGGTGAATATTTATTTATACTGTCTAAATTCCTTGTCTATGATGTGCAAAAAGTTAGAGTATAAAAATGTGTTTTTCTCAATGTATTTACACTCCACGGATTCTTGAGTTTACTCATCTCCTGGTGTTGTCGTTCCTAAAAATGTTAGCAAACACAAAACTCCCACTACAACCTTTATAGATAAATTGATCTAGCAAAATGAACTCTTTTCTAATTCAAAATGTGACAAAAGAACAATGATTTGTCTTTCACAAGATGGTGGTCTAACAGAATGACTCTTGACCTCATGGGGTCAAATAGATTTAGCCATGAGGCGGCTGACTTTAAAATGAACTGGGACAAAGAAACCACATGCATGTGGGTACATTATAGTCTAGAAATATAACACAAAACAACACGACTTAAAAATAATAACAATTCAAATGACTTCTGGTGAAAAGCATGAAGAACAAAACAACTTAATCTACTCTCAATGTTCATGTACACCATCACTGTGTATTTAATCAGTTGTTACCGGTTGTATCCTTAATCAAACTATTTCACCATCTTCACTTATTTTAGGTTACTCATTCAACAATATGACATTCTCCCGAATAGTAGTTAACTTTATATAACTTTTACTCTCTATATTTTAGCAACAACCTTACTTTTCTCTCTCTCTCTGTCTACTCTCCAAAACATCTCATTTCTCCTGACCACAAGTTTCTCATAAATCACCCCTTTGTGTAACCGTGTGAGATGGCTGGAGTAAAACCTCGTGCAGGACCTCTGTCATGCTTAAACATTAACAGATTCCCTCTGACGAACTCACAAAAATCTTCTCTTTACTTTCTACTCTTTTGTTCCTGTATTTAATATAATTTTCCCCTTGGAATATAATTAAGTACAATCCTTTGTTAATGACAAATACCATGAAATTCACAACGCAATGCAACGGTATCAATCAGTTCTCAAAGACTATATTTAAATAGCAGCAAACCATTGTTTCTTATTTATTTCAATATATATCTACCACTTCAAATCACACCTTGATCTGTTAATTTTCTATGTATTTCACTCCAACTTCAGATCACTAGAGAAAAAAGCAAGCAGACACACTCCGGGCTGCTGCTGCTGCTCTCGAGAGGAAAAAGGGTGGGGGAACTCTCACAGACAAATACTGACACCCCCTTCTCTCTCCCCTGCTGTAGCTCTCAGCCTCTCCTCTGGAAAAGGGGGGCTTCTTTCAACAATTAACACTTCTGCTATCCTTTTATTCAATTTTTCTGCTTGAACCCACTGTCCTCGTAAGCTCTTAACTCACGCTCCTCCCGTTGAAATTCTCCTTTCATTATGACTTCGTATCTATTCATCTGACTTAGGCTGTTTCTGTTACCAGTAAATATTCACAGACTTCATATCTATTGATCTGACTTACTGTCCTTGTTACCAGTAAATATTCACAGACTTCATATCTATTGATCTGACTTACTGTCCTTGTTACCAGTAAATATTCACAACACACCAAAGGATATAGTGAGGCCCGGTCACTTCAGAATGACTTTCTGAAGTTTGCGTTACTCTCCTTTGGATCACTTATAACAAATAACTCATCTCCAGCCCCGTCGAGCTGTGGATTCGTTATTTTGGGTCAGTCTTATATGGAGACTTAATACAACCAACTGACTACTCTTAGACAGTCTAACTGTGGGGACTCAATACCACCACTTCCAAGCCAGGGACTTTAATACCCTTCTGGCCTGTCGGAACTTGATATCCGATTTTAACTGTGGGGACTCTTATACCTCCACTTCCAAGCCAGGGACTTTAATACCCTTCTGGCCTGCCGAAACTCAATATTCGGTTTTAACAACTAAAACACGCATTTGCATCGTTAAAAAACACTGTAAACTTCGTCTGACAACCCTAAAATTTGGAATATGGTCAAATCACAGGTTTCGAATTAAATCGTGTCTGCTCACCTGGTAGCCTATTGTACAGAGCTCTGTTTGTAGTTGTCAGAAGAGGCCGAGATGTTTAGCCCTGGACTATTCCGTCCTCTTGCCGCTGGTGGTCTCTTCCCCGAAAACACCCCACTCAGAAACGTCGGGTTCACCATTTGTTGGAGATTTGGAGGATGTTGCAAACCAACCTCGTCTCCGCGTGTCGTTTGACAAGCTAGGTGAATTCGGGAAAAGGGAGGGATTAAGAAACACCAGAATACAAGTTAAACAATAATCCGGTTTTAATGATACAAGGTAACGATACAAAATACAAATACAAAGAAATCACGAAGCACTCTGCATAGTACTCCGGGCTCAGGTTCTACCACCCGTGTCAGACAGGTCTCAGGAACGGCCGGTGAAAAACAAGAGCGCGAACCAAAGGAAAACACAGTCTTTCATACTAAAACACAGGAGGAGGTGTACGTGCTTTCCCCCAGAGGTCATCTTATTGGCAGAGATCAACACATGGCCTGTCGCACCCAATCAGTGCGACACAGCAGCTTGTAGCCAGCACACACACATCTCCTTTATGGCCCTTGGTTCCTGTGTCCATCTTCCCGCCTCCTGACTGCCACACACAAGTTAAAAGTATGTTTTAAGATATAGTTGTTATAGTTGGCTAAATATACGTAATACATGTTAATTACTTTCATATCAATAACAACGAGGAACACATTACCTATGCTCTCAAGCAGTAAAAAGTACCGCACACTCATTTAGCCTGCAGCTCTTTCAGACACTTGAGCTATTGTTCTTTAAGAATATTCCCTGCAGAATCTTTATTTCAAATAAAAGGTTTCACATTGCATATTTCCAGCTTCCTTTACCCATACTGCTATTATTAATACAAAGCAATCAACCACACACATATATTTAAAACAAGTAGATTTCCCTGATCATTTGACATGCTGCTTCCATTTCCCATAGAGTAATAAAAGATGTTTAAGCTAATTTCTCCACAATGTTTGTAGCCATTTAGTACCCACACATGAAAGAATAAGAACAGAGGTATAGTTGACCAGTAATCCTGTAGCAGATCTATTTACTGCAATGAAAACACACACACATCTGCTTCAAGCCTGTGTAAACACACCCTTTTTTTACGAGGGAAACATTCCAGAGTCTGGCACTATTCCCAAATATGGTGTCTCCTTCTCACCTCAATATATTGGGGGAGGAAAGGATACTTTGTCCCTTCAAATTTAACACACATGAACATATATAAGGTGACACCAAAATGAATATACCAGATTTTACTTTCCTGTCATACCCCGTTACTTTAATCCTTCAAATAATTCAAATAATCCTTCAACATGAACAGGCACAATGATATGTAAGGAATGAAACTGCCATTTCATTTTGGTGCAAAAACATGCACTTCACTGGGTCTTTAAACTAAATGAACGTTCTAACACTCTACATGATATGTGCATAACTCAGCAAGGTATACCTTCATATAACAGAACTTCAAATGAATTATTATGAAATATCTGAAACTGACCCATGCCATGAACTTCCCACGGCCACAGCGCGGACATGATGCTCTCTCCAGAGAGGGAATGCTCCACCGCAGCAACATCTATGCCTCTGGCAGAGTCGTGTACCAGCTGGTTGTACTTCAGTACCTCCTCATTAAGGCGCTTTTTGTCGTCTGCAAGCTTCCTTCGAAGTCGATGGCGAAGCTTGCTGCTGTCTGAAAAAGACATGAAGTAGTGGGATAGGGATATGTGACAAACTATATTTGCAAATGCAAAAAATATATATAATTCAGTAGGTTGAATCTGCAACCTAAAACATTATATTGTTATACCATTCTGTCGGTAAAGGGATTGCTTCCACTGCCTCACACTTAGGTAAAGCCCCTCAATGCTTTGCTGCAGTGCTGTTTGAAGGATGTCTTCAGAAGTACCCGATGTTTCTGATGTTCCTGTAGAAATAATATTGGCAGTAAAATGTACTGTTACACAACACGTAACGGTTTTGAGAAACAAAGTTGTGCAACATATTTAACACCTTTTAACACAAATTGATGGTACAACTATGGAAACTGGAACATATCAGAGATAAACATGGACACATAGTTGGCTTGCTATTGCTTGAAGATTATGTCCCTGTCTACTGAAATCCAGTGAGGGTCCCATTACGTGGCATGAAAAATCAGCCTTATTGCCTTAAAATTGGCTGCTCTTTAGGATCAAATCTGTAAATTCAAACAGTCATGGACAATGATATGTAGCTGGTGTTATCTCGTCGTGATTACTAGATGCCCATTCCTTCACGTCGGAAATCCACGTCGACACCATGTCATCTGAGACACAATGTAGCTCCGTCTTGAGTTCCTCAAGACTTGCAGTCTCTTCCAGGAGCCTCTTACTAGTCTGATAAACAGTAGACGATGGACATTTATCAAGATTAAAACTTGCTATGATTAACAACAAGCCATGTGCAAATGACAAAGGACACAACAACACCTTTAATAGGAGGCTCACCTTCACATGTCTTGTGGAAAGTGCCTGATGAAGGGGGTCACCTTTTTTCCTGTTCCATCCCATTGCATGCACTGTGTGAGCATGTCCAGTCGTGCTTTTGAAAGCAACAATGAAGTTATGATGTGTCATCTAAAAAAGTATGCAATAATAGGGCAAAACCTTCCACTCACCTGCTTTGGACATGTATTTTGTTGTCAGGGCACAACGGGACAGGTAGCTGTTGACCTGCTCCACCTCTTCCCCAGCGGTCATCCTTGCTCCCTCCTGGTTCTTCCCACTACATATAATCTGATGGTAAAAGGTTGCTGGAATTGTTGTGCAAAGAGGCTACATACTACTATACTAAACAGTATAGCTTAGATATTTACTACTTCAGTATTATAAATATAAAAAATATAAATGTACGTGATACAAACATATTTCACATACCTCGCATTTGGTAGCATGGGCTCGAGCATGCATTACACTGAGGAATGGCTTCATGGTGGTCAGCTCCTGGAGAGCAGGAAGGACACTTGCAGCTTTCTCCATGTACGGCCAGTACTTGCAAGCCACATCCATGGCGAAGAACTTGGCTTTGGCTGGCATGAGTTCCTTTTGAAGATACAGGGGGTAGGCGAATATCTCCCCCCTGTACATATTTAAGGCCTTCAAAAGAAACCCATGGCGACATACAGCCACCTCCATCCCTTCTTCATCCAGCTTCAAAGCCTTCCTTGACGTCTCCCTCGCTGCTGTCCACTGGGAGTCCCAACATGTGCCTCTTCCCTGGGTCTAAGACACACATTACATCATGACAAATCAGTTAAAAGCAATGGAATCACGATCTACAACATTTGTTTTAATTATCTGATTTTGGAGTAGATGGTAAGGAGAAGTAGCTGAATTTGAAGAAAGTCAGGGTCGGATATACATGGCTATTTTTGTGATATACCTATAAGGTAAAATAACGAATAAAAACTTGCATTTTTCAGTGATCTCTGTATTTTGTCGACAAATGCAGCCACCGCGCTGTCTTCTGCTACAAAGAGCCCATTCAAAAAGGCGCTGCCATCAGAACTGAGGAAAAAAAGATTAGCAAATATATCCATGAAATATAAACAGTAATCAAAAAAGTTAAATAACAACATTGTAAAAACAGCACCTTCCACTTCGCCGAAAGCGATACAGCTTCCTGTTTCCATCGGCAGAAACAGCCAACATCTCCGGCGTGCAGGCAGGGCAGATGAAAGGAGCACCACAGCAGAGCTGGTCTTCCTCATACGAGGCATAGGAGAACTCCAGAAAGCTGCGCTGCAGTGCATCTCCGTTGAGACTGGAAGATAATTACATATATTGCTGTGATTTTGTCTATTTACGGAAATGTTATAATGTATAATGTGGTAAAGAATATTTACACTTACTCTTCCTCCACACTTTGTGCGATGCTCCAGCAGCTTTGCAAAGGCCTGTCTGGAGAATCCCAGAGAGATGACCTTGAGCTCTTCAAAGGAGCTCAGGAGGTCCAAGGTGTAAAGTGTGGAAATACTGACCGAAGTTGGCCAGTATCCACTCTTAAGGAGGACTTTCATGTCGGGGGTCCACTGCTGCTGGCAAGTTTGACAGAGATATAGTGGCAGATGCAAGTCATAACGCCCTTGGAACAAGTAAATAAACATAATTAAGACACATTTTACAACAGTTCCATCTACAAATAGTCAAAGATGAACAGATATTACATGAAGGTTTTACTCCAAGTGGAAGCACAATGCCTCAGCCCAACAGTAAACATATAACAACAATTCAATAGAAATCCAAATATATATATATTTGTTTACCATTGATGGTAATTAAAATCACTGGTTTGCCTGGTACCACAGTGAAGTTTGTGCCTTTACAGGAGCAGTTGGGTGCCTTCACAGTTGGCAATATGCAAGCTGTCAAAAAAAAAAGAAAAGCACTAATTACCATTATATGCTGGCTGAAGAGACATGTGAACATCAAAATGCAAGTTTGAGAGAGCATACCTTGGTCATGGGTGTCATATCCACCTTCCACTCTAACAACACACGTTGTTGGACTAATTGGTTTAAAAAAAACCTTCATTAAACTGTCCCTGTTGTGGAGTGGCTGGTTCTTGTGATGAAGTACATCACAGTCTCCACAGAACCACTCCTCGGGGAGACACTCTCTACACCAGGCCTATTCAACTGGCGGCCCGCGGGCCGGATGCGGCCCAGAACCAACTCCCGAGTGGCCCAGCCTCCCGTAGCCAAATTCCTACAATAGTACAGACCATGAACGCAACACTCCGCGTTGCATAGAAACCACCAAACCACAACGCAGCACGTTTTTTGAAAGTGCACCTAGTGGTGCTAGTAACGGTGGTCCTATGATAGCAACTCTAAAACATGTCCCTCTCAACTCTGAAGCGTAAACAGAGACAAAACGGTAATTGATCTTGTGGAGCAGATCCAAGTCAAGCTGGACCTTTTCGCTACCGACTTGAGCACGGGTCGGATGCTGCATTTTCCGACGCTCCCCAAACACATCACATCTCCGGCACAAATCACGGATGTGATGACAGATTTCATTGCGAGGTTGAAAGAGAACTTTGCCGGTCGATTGGATGAACTTGCTCTGCCCACAGACGTGATGATGGGCTTTGCCAGAGACCCCTTCACTGTTGCAATAGAGGGGGACGTATCAACCGGAGCAAAGGAAGTGGTCCCCTGCATCGACAAGGGGAAATATACACTGGAGCTTATTGACATGCAGCGCACTAACGGGCCAGCGAAGTTTTGGAGTGATGTCAAAAAACAGCAGTTCCCTAACGTTCAGAAAGTAGCGATCTGTGTGCTCAGTATGTTTGGATCAACATACACATGTGAATCAAGCTTTTCACACATGAACTCAATCAAAAGTAGCACTCGCTGCTCCCTGACTGACAGCACTCTTCACCAATGTCTTAGGATTGCATTGACATCCTATGAGCCAAAAATCACTGCTCTTGTTCAAAACAAAAAATGTCCCTTCTCCCATTTAGAAAGTCAGCGATGACAAATCACAAATGAGGTGATAGTAAGCACCTAGAGTAGTTTACTATAGTAGACGTGTTGTGTAGTATTCATTCATATAGTTACCCGTATCCCTTTGTATGGGTTTGTGCACTGAAGGGTTTGACAGTTCTTTCTGTATTCATTTAAGTGCACTTTGTAATGTGTCTGGGTCAAATGTGACCAAAACGTATGATTTTTTTGTTGTTACTTGAAAAGTGAAAAAATATTGCTACAGTACTACCTCTTTGTGTTGCATTGGAGCTCTTTAGCTGTTTTTTTTGTATGTGAGGACATTTATTAAGACTGCTATTATTGTATTCAGTAAATGCACTTTGTGATGTGCCTGGTTAAAAAAAAAGAACCTGAATATTTGACTTCTAAAGCAAACAAATGTAATGCTACAACTGTGCACTTTTTTTCAGATTCTGTTAAATTAATGCTAATTTGTTGTGTTTTTATGCACTTTTTGACCTACCTTTGTTAGATGAACAATGAATAAAAATTGCATGTTTTTCATCGCAGTAATATGTGTTGGTTTAAAATGTGTCACTACCCGCTTTTTACAGGCCGCTGAATGTCTGGCCCAGCTGAATTTTGTAGTTATAAAATCTGGCCCAACTGAATGTGTAGTTGAATAGCCCTGCTCTACACCTTGGGAGGAAATACCAAATTATTCTAATATCCTAGAATTACTTTCATTTTCATGTGGGTTTTCTCTAGGTATCCAGCTTTCTAACATCCCAAAAGTCATGCATGTTAGCTGAAAAGCAGGGCACTGAGCATTAATACTGACAAATAAAAATTAGGTAAAGTAATTTAAATAAAGGTAAATGTTATCTCACCTAATAACAGCCGGCTCGTGGCAGAGGCCACACAGGGGATGACCAACAGCCTCTTTTTCTAGAAGGCATTGTAGGTGGTGTGGTCTCGCTTCTTTCCAGCGCTCTGAGGCTTTCTGCTGCCGAAAAGACCAGGATGAGGCAGAGCTTCTTTGAGGCTCAGGAGGAGGACATGAGGAAAGAATGTCAGAGAGTCTCTCCATATTCTTTTCTGTGAACAGAATGGGAAACTTTAACTGTAAATGACTATATTTAAGATGAACACTAAAAATCAAGGATCATTTCTTTGCTCAGTAAGGAACTGGCCAATATCTTTACTGAATTACATTCCTCGTTTGAGTCCTGAACTGTCAGTTGTGTATAAGGTTATTTTCTCTCACTAACACAATTTATTTAGAAATTGATTTTAGTTTTAAACTTAAAGCCATTTTTGTGATTTACCAAATTCATGTTGTGCTGAAGGTTCAGTACGCAGAACCTCCACACTGGAAGACTGGAAGCCCTCAGTCGGGGGGGATGTGACTGTAAAACATCACACAGAGGGTTAACAACAGATAACTGATGATTTGTATTATCTACCTATTGTTTAAAAGCTTGTGAAATTAAATAAAGCATAGTTCTTATGACACCACAGTGGGAATGTCTCCGACTGTAGTGTCACTATGCGTTTATATATTGGAATTATTGTAGACCCTCAACAAGCAATTACTGTGTTTTTTCGATTTTACAACAACTTACTTAGTAAATTCATAAAAATGTAAAAATAATTGGGATTTCAACCTGTAGCTGAGCCTTGGCGTCGCCCTCCACGCCTCCCTCTCGGCTTGCCACGTCCTACACAGCCCCTTTTAGGGGACTGTAAAGTGTCTCCTACAGAGCGTGCCCGTTTCCTCTCCTCAGCTGCTTTCTGTGACCAAGTAACAACTCATGTAAGGTTGCTGATAAACTGATACCATATGACAGTGGACAAATAAAAGTAAATTCATTCACTTGAAGAACATTTTTGCTTCAAGTTTTTCCTACCATATACAACTAATGAAGTAAAACAAGTTGAACAAGCTTTATTTAGTAAGCCTCTGCCCCCCATGATGTAATGATGAACCGTTTTGCAAAGGCCCTTTACATTGATCCAAAATCCAGTTACTCTTGGCCTGTTCAGCATTTTTTGGATAACAGATAGTGCCAAATTCAAGTGGGAAATGAATAAGGTCATATGGGTTAAAACACCAACCTTAGCTTCAGCTAGCATGTGTTCATGCTTCAGCTCAAGAGCCATGCGTTTCCCTTCTTTGGATGTGGGATTATTGGGGTCTGGGTTGTGTTTTGTTGCCATTGCAACACAGCCAGCCAGACAGACGGACAGACACAACAGATATGCAACAGCTGCTGTATGAGACAAACAGAGATAGAGAGACAGATTGTAAGATTGAGATGGATAGATGAAGAAATAGATAATGAATGATAGAAAAAGGTAGGTAGATAGACAGAGAGATAGGTTGAGTTTGGCTCTTAAAAGTGCCGTTGGTTTTATGATGGTGTAGATCAGTTTATGGGTTTGTGGTGTGGGTACGGGAGCTGCAGGAGAGAACAGAAAAAGTGAATTATGTAGTGAAACTAGTTTTTTTAAATGCACATTGTGACGGTTTAACTACTTTAGACAGACTGAGTTCATTTACGTGTTTCCTGTTTCATACGCGTAACAAGCACATGGACGTGGACTATGCCCCTCCCCCCCAAACATATATTAAAATGTCGGCCAGCGTTAGTACTGTCATGTGTAAAACAAAAGCGATTAAGATAACGTATAACTCACACTTTAACACCGACGTATGTAGCCGTAATTAAGACAAATATTTTTCACACACCACTTATGAGCTGATATAAATGTAGCTAAACTAGTTTAAGCTTATGTTGAACGTGAGCTAGCTAGCTAGCCGCCCGCAAGAATAATTTCACATTAATGTTGCTTTGCTGATTATGGCGAAAGCATTTCTCAGACTTAGAACAGTTCAGTGTGTATGATGAACCATGCGAGTAAAGGCTTAAAAAAAAGCAAAACTGTATCAGACTTTAGTGACCCAACTTACTTTGTCAGAGGATGGATCGCAATGCCGGTGGCAGCGTCTTTGGCCAATAGGTGGTGCTCTGAATGATGTAATTTCCTGTACCGATTATACAATAAAATATTAATACATTTCCTATATTTTGACACGATAACTCTTTAATAACCTAAGTAGCCTACGGACAAAAACAAAAATGTATATATTGCCTTATAAAATGCAGAAAAGTTTAAACATCTAACATGATAATAATAAATAAAAAATAATGATATCTTAAACCAAAGTAAATAAAATGGAAAATTAAACAACAACAACAATTTAACATAAATAAAACAAGGATTAAAACAAGGATAAGTTTGACTCAATGTTGTGTAAAGTACCCGTTATGGTTAAAAAAAATATTTCTTTTTTTTTTTTTTTGAAAATAATACAGCTTCCAGCTTCCCGAGACACGAAGAGGAGACACGAACAATTCTTCCACTTGAAATGCGTTTAAACTGTGTCAGAGAGATGTTTAATCGGTTCATTTTAATTGGGGATTATGGGTAGTGTAGTGTCTTCGGCCATCCTAAACTCGATGATGCTCGAAATGTCCCTTATAGATCTACGTCTGTTTCCGGTTATTTTTATTTTGAAATTCAGTTCCTGTAGGACGGCAAAAAAGCCCGAGATTATAGAATTAAACAAATAAAAACAAGGATAATTGTGTGTTATTGTTGACTAAATAACAGTGTGTTATTTTGAAAAGAATAACAAATTAAAAGGAAAAATGAGCCCCATTTCTTTTCCTCACAGACGGCAACAAAAGTCCGAAATGATACGATTTTAAATAAAAGCAATAATCGTGGCTTGATATTGAGTAAGAACATGTTTTTATGAACCACACAGCTTCCGGTCTTCCTATAACACGTAATGCCGTGAGACTACCAACAGGAATACATTGCTTTTAAAATCGTGCTGTGCAACACGAAAAAAAAGGGGAAAGACTACCAATAGAAATACATTGCTTTTAAAATCGTGCTGTGTGACACGAAAAAAAGGGGAAAATCGTGTTGGTGAACACGAATCAATAGATTAAAAATCGTGTTGGTGAACACGAAATGCAGTGAGACTGGGTTGCACCTCCGGGCTCACTTCCGTATAAATAGGAAGTACGCCCTACCATCTACTCCCACTTTTCTTCAGCACTCCGTTGCAGAAGCATTGTCAGGCAAAACCAGTTCTTTTAAGAGCTACTTGCCGATTTGTTTTTCTGGTAAGATGGAGACTGTGCAGGAAAGTCAAGGTGCCTCGTATAAGGGTCGGGTTACATTATGAGCTTTGACAGGCACTCACAGTGTGAGTCCTGCCTGGGATTAGAGCACGCGAACGCTGCTCTCACTCCCAGGGTATCATGCTCGCATTGTGCCCGTCTCCCGCTGGCCCTCAGACAGCAGAGAGCGGACGCTCTCGCGGCTGCGGCCGCCGAGGACGATTGGCCCGTCCAGGGGGAGTACTCCGGGGACAAAGCCCTTGACTTCCTGGATCCGAGTGGCGGGCGCGAGTCGGACGACTACGTCCCCTCCATTCAGGGATCACCATGTGGTTCCCCCGCCCTGTCTCCCTCTCCATCTGCGGGGGAGACGGGGCGGTGACCCGGTGTCAGCCCGGTAGCCGAGCCTAGGTTCGGCTGCCGGGCTGACGCCGGGTCAACGGGTCCCTCTATCCACCATCACGGCTCTGCCGTTGATAGGCGGTATTCTCCAGGAGCTCCCGGAGATCATCGGAAAGGCAGTCGGCTAATGAGATCTCCCTGTTCCCCCGGTTCAGGAGAGCTCTCCTCCAGATGACATAACAAAAGCTGCATAAGCGGCTGTGAGGCAGCAGAGCTCACGGCTCAAACCAGCTGTCTTTTAAACCTGTCGGTTAATTAGACAGGCCGGGTTTGTTTCCTATGTCATATATACCTCCTACACACACCTCCGCTCATTCCTCAAGCAGGTTTGAGCGTGAACCTCAATGTCCGTTTTACGAGTTTCCTCCTAAACGGCGACATGGTGAGAGCCGCTGTGCAATACAGCGTGTGGAGGTGCATAAGCCAGCTGTTTGCTACCTGTCGGTTAGCAGACAGCGGGGCTCGCGGCACAAGCCAGCTGTAATTAACCAGTCGGTTATTAGAAAGCAGGGCTTGACGGTTAAACCTGATGCTCCTAACCTTTCCGTTATAACAGCACGGTTTGTCCTCTATCCCAGGATACAGGAAGTCCTGTCATCCCAGGAACAGTGTCTCGTGCTCCATGCAGAGCGGCAGGAACTCGGGTTAAAGAAAGCCTTTCTCCAGGGTTCCTCAAGGGGAAGAAAATCGGGGTTTTTACTCCCGCTATTTTCTGGTCCCGAAGGAGACGGGGCGGGGGGAATGAGACCCATCCTTGATCTGTCAGTGTCCAACAAGGGAATGGCCTTTTCCCATGCTGACGATCAAACAGGTGCTGGAGTGTGTTCACCAGGGAGGTTCACATCCATAGTCCTGAAGGATGCTTACCTTCACGTAACCATCATCCAGAAACACAGCAAATTCCTGCGTTTCTCATTCCTGGCTCCACGCACTTTGTTCAAAGTGGGTGGAGACGGCTGGAGCAGCTACTCAGAATGGGGATGAGAGTTATTTTACCTGGACGACCGGCTGTGGCTGGCTCGCTCCAGGGAGGAAGCGGTTTTTCAGACGATACAGCTCGTATCTCATCTGTCAAACCTGGGTTTCATTATCAACTGGAAGAAGAGCTGTCCTCTTCCCTCCCAGACATTTAACTGGGAGTGGAATTGAACTCAGCCCGCATGAGAGCGCGACTCTCACAGCAGAGAATGGAGAAAGTGACAGCTCTCCTCCCGTGCAGCTGCTAACCTGTCGGTTATAGCAGCACGGTTTTTCCTCTGTCCCAGATGTGCCTATACTACACGCGGTCGTAATGAGCCCAGGGCTGTTATTACGCTCTGTGTGAACAGCACTGCACACACCTCCGCTCAATCCTCAGCAGGTTTGAGCGTGATCACGCGCCTCAATGTCCAGTTTACGAGCCTTCTCCTAAACAGAGACAGGATGAGAACTCACTACCCCAATCCATCAGAGATTCTTCCTCCCTCACAGCATTCAAAATATCACTCAAAACCCACCTGTTCAACACTGCATTCAACCATTGAACAACCCGCCCCCCCTATTTTCTATTTTGTTTATCTCTTTTTGTATTTCTTTGTTTTTGTTGTTGTCTTTTCTTAATTTCATGAAAAGCGCTATAAAAGTCCCAAGTATTATTATTATTAGTCTGACTCTGTGTTTGAGTCTTTAGTCTGTGTTTCAGTCTTCTCTCTGTGTTTCAGTCTTTAGTCTGACTCTGTGTTTCAGTCTTTAGCCTGAGTCTGTGTTTCACTCTTTAGTCTGTGTTTCAGTTTTTAGTCTGACTCTGTGTTTCAGTCTTTAGTCTGTGTTTCAGTCTTCTCTCTGTGTTTCAGTCTTTAGTCTGAGTCTGTGTTAAAGTCTTTAGTGTGAGTCTGTGTTTCAGTCTTTAGTCTGACTCTGTGTTTCAGTCTTTAGTCTGACTCTGTGTTTCAGTCTTTAGTCTGACTGTGTTTCAGTCTTTAGTCTGACTCTGTGTTTCAGTCTGTGTTTCAATCTTTAGTCTGACTCTGTGTTTCAGTCTTTAGTCTGTGTTTCAGTCTTTAGTCTGACTCTGTGTTTCAGTCTTTAGTCTGAGTCTTTGTTCAGGTCTTTAGTGTGACTCTATGTTAAAGTCTTTAGTCTGACTCTGTCTTTCAGTCTTTACTCTGACTCTGTGTTTCAGTCTTTAGTCTGTGTTTCAATCTTTAGTCTGAGTCTGTGTTTCAGTCTGTGTTTCAGTCTTTAGTCTGTGTTTCAGTCTTTAGTCTGACTCTGTGTTTCAGTCTTTAGTCTGAGTCTGTGTTAAGGTCTTTAGTGTGACTCTATGTTGCAGTCTTTAGTCTGAGTCTGTGTTTCAGTCTTTAGTCTGACTCTGTGTTTCAGTCTTTAGTCTGTGTTTCAATCTTTAGTCTGAGTCTGTGTTTCAGTCTGTGTTTCAGTCTTTAGTCTGAGTCTGTGTTTCAGTCTTTAGTCTGACTCTGTGTTTCAGTCTTTAGTCTGACTCAGTGTTTAAATCTTTAGTCTGAGTCTGTGTTTCAGTCTTTTGTCTGACTCTGTGTTTCAGTCTTTAGTCTGAGTCTTTGTTTCTGTCTTTAGTCTGTGTTTCAATCTTTAGTCTGAGTCTGTGTTTCAGTCTGTGTTTCAGTCTTTAGTCTGAGTCTGTGTTAAGGTCTTTAGTGTGACTCTATGTTGCAGTCTTTAGTCTGAGTCTGTGTTTCAGTCTTTAGTCTGACTCTGTGTTTCAGTCTTTAGTCTGTGTTTCAATCTTTAGTCTGAGTCTGTGTTTCAGTCTGTGTTTCAGTCTTTAGTCTGAGTCTGTGTTTCAGTCTTTAGTCTGACTCTGTGTTTCAGTCTTTAGTCTGACTCAGTGTTTAAATCTTTAGTCTGAGTCTGTGTTTCAGTCTTTTGTCTGACTCTGTGTTTCAGTCTTTAGTCTGAGTCTTTGTTTCTGTCTTTAGTCTGTGTTTCAATCTTTAGACTGTGTTTCAGTCTTTAGTCCGTGTTTCAGTCTTTAGTCTGACTCTGTGTTTCAATCTTTAGTCTGACTCTGTGTTTCAGTCTTTAATCTGTGTTTCAGTCTTTAGTATGAGTCTGTGTTTCAGTCTTTATTCTGAGTCTGTGTTTCAGTCTTTAGTCTGAGTCTGTGTTTCAGTCTTTAGTCTGACTCTGTGTTGCAGTTTTAAGTCTGAATCTGTGTTTCAGTCTTTAGTATGAGTCTGTGTTTCAGTCTTTAGTCTGAGTCTGTGTTTCAGTCTTTAGTCTGAGTATGTGTTTCAGTCTTTAGTCTGACTCTGTGTTGCAGTTTTTAGTCTGAATCTGTGTTTCAGTCTTTAGTCTGACTCTGTGTTGCAGTCTTTAGTCTGACTCTGTGTTTCAGTCTTTAGTCTGACTCTGTGTTTCAGTCTGACTCTGTTACAGTCTTTAGTCTGAGTCTGTGTTTCAGTCTTTAGTCTGTGTTTCATTTTTTACTCTGACTCTGTGTTTCAGTCTTTAGTCTGACTCTGTGTTTCAGTCTTTAGTCTGACTCTGTGTTTCAGTCTGACTCTGTTACAGTCTTTAGTCTGAGTCTGTGTTTCAGTCTTTACTCTGAGTCTGTGTTTCAGTCTTTACTCTGACTCTGTGTTTCAGTCTTTAGTCTGACTCTGTGTTTCAGTCTTTAGTCTGAGTCTGTGTTTCAGTCTTTAGTCTCTGTTTCAGTCTTTAGTCTGACTCTGTGTTTCAGTCTGTGTTTCAATCTTTAGTCTGACTCTGTGTTTCAGTCTTTAGTCTGACTCTGTGTTTCAGTCTTCAGTCTGTGTTTCAGTTTTTAGTCTGAGTCTGTGTTTCAGTCTTTAGTCTGACTCTGTGTTTCAGTTTTTAGTCTGACTCTGTGTTTCAGTCTTCAGTCTGTGTTTCAGTTTTTAGTCTGAGTCTGTGTTTCAGTCTTTAGTCTGACTCTGTGTTTCAGTCTTTAGTCTGACTCTGTGTTTCAGTCTTTAGTCTGAATCTGTGTTTCAGTCTTTAGTCTGTGTTTCAGTCTTTAGTCTGAGTCTATGTTTCAGCCTTTAATCTGATTTTGTGTTAAAGTCTTTAGTCTGAGTCTGTGTTTCAGTCTATATTCTGACTCTGTGTTTCAGTCTTTAGTCTGTGTTTCAGTCTTCTCACTGTGTTGCAGTCTTTAGTCTGAATCTGTGTTTCAGTATTTAGTCTGACTCTGTGTTTCAGTCTTTACTCTGAGTCTGTGTTTCAGTATTTAGTCTGACTATGTGTTGCAGTCTTTAGTCTGACTCTGTGTTTCAGTCTGACTCTGTTACAGTCTTTAGTCTGAGTCTGTGTTTCAGTCTTTAGTCTGAGTCTGTGTTTCAGTCTTTACTCTGAGTCTGTGTTTCAGTCTTTAGTCTGTCTCTGTGTTTCAGTCTTTATTCTGAGTCTGTGTTTCAGTCTTTAGTCTGACTCTGTGTTTCAGTCTTTAGTCTGACTCTGTGTTTCAGTCTTTAGTCTGTGTTTCAGTCTTTAGTCTGAGTTTCAGTCTTTAGTCTGACTCTATGTTTCAGTCTTTAGTCTGACTCTGTGTTTCAGTCTTTATTCTGAGTCTGTGTTTCAGTCTTTAGTCTGACTCTGTGTTTCAGTCTTTAGTCTGACTCTGTGTTTCAGTCTTTATTCTGAGTCTGTGTTTCAGTCTTTAGTCTGACTCTGTGTTTCAGTCTTTATTCTGAGTCTGTGTTTCAGTCTTTAGTCTGACTCTGTGTTTCAGTCTTTAGTCTGTGTTTCAGTCTTTAGTCTGAGTTTCAGTCTTTAGTCTGACTCTATGTTTCAATCTTTACTCTGACTCTGTGTTTCAGTCTTTAGTCTGACACTGTGTTTCAGTCTGTATTTCAATCTTTAGTCTGACTCTTTGTTTCAGTCTTTAGTCTGTGTTTCAGTCTTTAGCCTGTCTCTGTGTTTTAGTCTGAGTCTGTGTTTCAGTCTTTAGTCTGTGTTTCAGTCTTTAGTCTTTGTTTCAGTCTTTAGTCTGACACTGTGTTTTAGTCTGTATTTCAATCTTTAGTCTGACTCTGTGTTTCAGTCTTCAGTCTGTGTTTCAGTCTTTAGTCTGACTCTGTGTTTCAGTCTTTAGTCTGAGTCGGTGTTTCAGTCTTTAGTCTGAGTCTGTGTTTCAGTCTTTAGTCTGAGTATGTGTTTCAGTCTTTAGTCTGACTCTGTGTTTCAGTTTGTGTTTCAATCTTTAGTCTGACTCTGTGTTTCAGTCTTTAGTCTGTGTTTCAGTCTTTAGTCTGACTCTGTGTTTCAGTCTTTAGTCTGAGTCTGTGTTAAGGTCTTTAGTGTGAGTCTGTGTTTCAGTCTTTAGTCTGAGTCTGTGTTAAGGTCTTTAGTGTGAGTCTGTGTTTCAGTCTTTAGTGTGAGTCTGTGTTTCAGTCTTTAGTCTGAGTCTGTGTTTCAATCTTTAGTCTGAGTCTGTGTTTCAGTCTTTAGTCTGAGTCTGTGTTTCAGTCTTTAGTCTGAGTCTGTGTTTCAGTCTTTAGTCTGACTCTGTGTTGCAGTTTTTAGTCTGAATCTGTGTTTCAGTCTTTAGTATGAGTCTGTGTTTCAGTCTTTAGTCTGAGTCTGTGTTTCAGTCTTTAGTCTGACTCTGTGTTGCAGTCTTTAGTCTGTGTTTCAGTCTTTAGTCTGTGTTTCAGTCTTTAGTCTGACACTGTGTTTCAGTCTGTATTTCAATCTTTAGTCTGACTCTTTGTTTCAGTCTTTAGTCTGTGTTTCAGTCTTTAGCCTGTCTCTGTGTTTTAGTCTGAGTCTGTGTTTCAGTCTTTAGTCTGTGTTTCAGTCTTTAGTCTTTGTTTCAGTCTTTAGTCTGACACTGTGTTTTAGTCTGTATTTCAATCTTTAGTCTGACTCTGTGTTTCAGTCTTCAGTCTATGTTTCAGTCTTTAGTCTGACTCTGTGTTTCAGTCTTTAGTCTGAGTCGGTGTTTCAGTCTTTAGTCTGAGTCTGTGTTTCAGTCTTTAGTCTGAGTATGTGTTTCAGTCTTTAGTCTGACTCTGTGTTTCAGTCTGTGTTTCAATCTTTAGTCTGACTCTGTGTTTCAGTCTTTAGTCTGTGTTTCAGTCTTTAGTCTGACTCTGTGTTTCAGTCTTTAGTCTGAGTCTGTGTTAAGGTCTTTAGTGTGAGTCTGTGTTTCAGTCTTTAGTCTGAGTCTGTGTTAAGGTCTTTAGTGTGAGTCTGTGTTTCAGTCTTTAGTGTGAGTCTGTGTTTCAGTCTTTAGTCTGAGTCTGTGTTTCAGTCCTTAGTCTGAGTCTGTGTTTCAGTCTTTAATCTGAGTCTGTGTTTCAGTCTTTAGTCTGAGTCTGTGTTTCAGTCTTTAGTCTGACTCTGTGTTGCAGTTTTTAGTCTGAATCTGTGTTTCAGTCTTTAGTATGAGTCTGTGTTTCAGTCTTTAGTCTGAGTCTGTGTTTCAGTCTTTAGTCTGACTCTGTGATGCATTCTTTAGTCTGAATCTGTGTTTCAGTCTTTAGTCTGACTCTGTGTTTCAGTCTGACTCTGTTACAGTCTTTAGTCTGAGTCTGTGTTTCAGTCTTTACTCTGACTCTGTGTTTCAGTCTTTAGTCTGACTCTGTGTTTCAGTCTGTGTTTCAATCTGACTCTGTGTTTCAGTCTTTAGTCTGACTCTGTGTTTCAGTCTTCAGTCTGTGTTTCAGTTTTTAGTCTGAGTCTGTGTTTCAGTCTTTAGTCTGACTCTGTGTTTCAGTCTTTAGTCTGACTCTGTGTTTCAGTCTTAAGTCTGAATCTGTGTTTCAGTCTATATTCTGACTCTGTGTTTCAGTCTTTAGTCTGACTCTGTTTTTCAGTCTTAAGTCTGAATCTGTGTTTCAGTCTATATTCTGACTCTGTGTTGCAGTCTTTAGTCTGAATTTGTGTTTCAGTATTTAGTCTGTCTCTGTGTTTCAGTCTTCTCACTGCGTTTCAGTCTTTAGTCTGACTCTGTGTTGCAGTCTTTAGTCTGAATCTGTGTTTCAGTATTTAGTCTGACTCTGTGTTTCAGTCTTTACTCTGACTCTGTGTTTCAGTCTTTAGTCTGACTCAGTGTTTAAATCTTTAGTCTGAGTCTGTGTTTCAGTCTTTTGTCTGACTCTGTGTTTCAGTCTTTAGTCTGAGTCTGTGTTTCAGTCTTTAGTCTGTGTTTCAATCTTTAGACTGTGTTTCAGTCTTTAGTCTGTGTTTCAGTCTTTAGTCTGACTCTGTGTTTCAATCTTTAGTCTGACTCTGTGTTTCAGACTTTAATCTGTGTTTCAGTCTTTAGTATGAGTCTGTGTTTCAGTCTTTAGTCTGAGTCTGTGTTTCAGTCTTTAGTCTGAGTCTGTGTTTCAGTCTTTAGTATGAGTCTGTGTTTCAGTCTTTAGTATGAGTCTATGTTTCAGTCTTTAGTCTGAGTCTGTGTTTCAGTCTTTAGTCTGAGTATGTGTTTCAGTCTTTAGTCTGACTCTGTGTTGCAGTTTTTAGTCTGAATCTGTGTTTCAGTCTTTAGTCTGACTCTGTGTTGCAGTCTTTAGTCTGACTCTGTGTTTCAGTCTTTAGTCTGACTCTGTGTTTCAGTCTGACTCTGTTACAGTCTTTAGTCTGAGTCTGTGTTTCAGTCTTTAGTCTGTGTTTCAGTCTTTACTCTGACTCTGTGTTTCAGTCTTTAGTCTGACTCTGTGTTTCAGTCTTTAGTCTGATTCTGTGTTTCAGTCTGACTCTGTTACAGTCTTTAGTCTGAGTCTGTGTTTCAGTCTTTACTCTGAGTCTGTGTTTCAGTCTTTACTCTGACTCTGTGTTTCAGTCTGTGTTTCAATCTGACTCTGTGTTTCAGTCTTTAGTCTGACTCTGTGTTTCAGTCTTCAGTCTGTGTTTCAGTTTTTAGTCTGAGTCTGTGTTTCAGTCTTTAGTCTGACTCTGTGTTTCAGTCTTTAGTCTGACTCTGTGTTTCAGTCTTAAGTCTGAATCTGTGTTTCAGTCTATATTCTGACTCTGTGTTTCAGTCTTTAGTCTGACTCTGTGTTGCAGTCTTTAGTCTGAATCTGTGTTTCACTATTTGGTCTGTCTCTGTGTTTCAGTCTTCTCACTGCGTTTCAGTCTTTAGTCTGACTCTGTTTTGCAGTCTTTAGTCTGACTCTGTGTTGCAGTTTTTAGTATGAGTCTGTGTTTCAGTCTTTAGTCTGAGTCTGTGTTTCAGTCTTTAGTCTGACTCTGTGTTGCAGTCTTTAGTCTGAATCTGTGTTTCAGTCTTTAGTCTGACTCTGTGTTTCAGTCTGACTCTGTTACAGTCTTTAGTCTGAGTCTGTGTTTCAGTCTTTACTCTGACTCTGTGTTTCAGTCTTTAGTCTGACTCTGTGTTTCAGTCTGTGTTTCAATCTGACTCTGTGTTTCAGTCTTCAGTCTGTGTTTCAGTTTTTAGTCTGAGTCTGTGTTTCAGTCTTTAGTCTGACTCTGTGTTTCAGTCTTTAGTCTGACTCTGTTTTTCAGTCTTAAGTCTGAATCTGTGTTTCAGTCTATATTCTGACTCTGTGTTGCAGTCTTTAGTCTGAATTTGTGTCTCACTATTTAGTCTGTCTCTGTGTTTCAGTCTTCTCACTGCGTTTCAGTCTTTAGTCTGACTCTGTGTTGCAGTCTTTAGTCTGAATCTGTTTTTCAGTATTTAGTCTGACTCTGTGTTTCAGTCTTTACTCTGACTCTGTGTTTCAGTCTTTAGTCTGACTCAGTGTTTAAATCTTTAGTCTGAGTCTGTGTTTCAGTCTTTTGTCTGACTCTGTGTTTCAGTCTTTAGTCTGACTCTGTGTTTCAGTCTTTAGTCTGTGTTTCAATCTTTAGACTGTGTTTCAGTCTTTAGTCTGACTCTGTGTTTCAATCTTTAGTCTGACTCTGTGTTTCAGACTTTAATCTGTGTTTCAGTCTTTAGTATGAGTCTGTGTTTCAGTCTTTAGTCTGAGTCTGTGTTTCAGTCTTTAGTCTGAGTCTGTGTTTCAGTCTTTAGTCTGACTCTGTGTTGCAGTTTTTAGTCTGAATCTGTGTTTCAGTCTTTAGTATGAGTCTGTGTTTCAGTCTTTAGTCTGAGTTTGTGTTTCAGTCTTTAGTCTGAGTATGTGTTTCAGTCTTTAGTCTGACTCTGTGTTGCAGTTTTTAGTCTGAATCTGTGTTTCAGTCTTTACTCTGACTCTGTGTTGCAGTCTTTAGTCTGACTCTGTGTTTCAGTCTTTAGTCTGACTCTGTGTTTCAGTCTGACTCTGTTACAGTCTTTAGTCTGAGTCTGTGTTTCAGTCTTTAGTCTGTGTTTCAGTCTTTACTCTGACTCTGTGTTTCAGTCTTTAGTCTGACTCTGTGTTTCAGTCTTTAGTCTGATTCTGTGTTTCAGTCTGACTCTGTTACAGTCTTTAGTCTGAGTCTGTGTTTCAGTCTTTACTCTGAGTCTGTGTTTCAGTCTTTACTCTGACTCTGTGTTTCAGTCTGTGTTTCAATCTGACTCTGTGTTTCAGTCTTTAGTCTGACTCTGTGTTTCAGTCTTCAGTCTGTGTTTCAGTTTTTAGTCTGAGTCTGTGTTTCAGTCTTTAGTCTGACTCTGTGTTTCAGTCTTTAGTCTGACTCTGTGTTTCAGTCTTAAGTCTGAATCTGTGTTTCAGTCTATATTCTGACTCTGTGTTTCAGTCTTTAGTCTGACTCTGTGTTGCAGTCTTTAGTCTGAATCTGTGTTTCACTATTTAGTCTGTCTCTGTGTTTCAGTCTTCTCACTGCGTTTCAGTCTTTAGTCTGACTCTGTGTTGCGGTCTTTAGTCTGACTCTGTGTTTCAGTCTTTATTCTGAGTCTGTGTTTCAGTCTTTATTCTGAGTCTGTGTTTCAGTCTTTAGTCTGACTCTGTGTTTCAGTCTTTATTCTGAGTCTGTGTTTCAGTCTTTAGTCTGACTCTGTGTTTCAGTCTTTAGTCTGTGTTTCAGTCTTTAGTCTGAGTTTCAGTCTTTAGTCTGACTCTATGTTTCAATCTTTACTCTGACTCTGTGTTTCAGTCTTTAGTCTGACACTGTGTTTCAGTCTGTATTTCAATCTTTAGTCTGACTCTTTGTTTCAGTCTTTAGTCTGTGTTTCAGTCTTTAGCCTGTCTCTGTGTTTTAGTCTGAGTCTGTGTTTCAGTCTTTAGTCTGTGTTTCAGTCTTTAGTCTTTGTTTCAGTCTTTAGTCTGACACTGTGTTTTAGTCTGTATTTCAATCTTTAGTCTGACTCTGTGTTTCAGTCTTCAGTCTGTGTTTCAGTCTTTAGTCTGACTCTGTGTTTCAGTCTTTAGTCTGAGTCGGTGTTTCAGTCTTTAGTCTGAGTCTGTGTTTCAGTCTTTAGTCTGAGTATGTGTTTCAGTCTTTAGTCTGACTCTGTGTTTCAGTTTGTGTTTCAATCTTTAGTCTGACTCTGTGTTTCAGTCTTTAGTCTGTGTTTCAGTCTTTAGTCTGACTCTGTGTTTCAGTCTTTAGTCTGAGTCTGTGTTAAGGTCTTTAGTGTGAGTCTGTGTTTCAGTCTTTAGTCTGAGTCTGTGTTAAGGTCTTTAGTGTGAGTCTGTGTTTCAGTCTTTAGTGTGAGTCTGTGTTTCAGTCTTTAGTCTGAGTCTGTGTTTCAATCTTTAGTCTGAGTCTGTGTTTCAGTCTTTAGTCTGAGTCTGTGTTTCAGTCTTTAGTCTGAGTCTGTGTTTCAGTCTTTAGTCTGACTCTGTGTTGCAGTTTTTAGTCTGAATCTGTGTTTCAGTCTTTAGTATGAGTCTGTGTTTCAGTCTTTAGTCTGAGTCTGTGTTTCAGTCTTTAGTCTGACTCTGTGTTGCAGTCTTTAGTCTGTGTTTCAGTCTTTAGTCTGTGTTTCAGTCTTTAGTCTGACACTGTGTTTCAGTCTGTATTTCAATCTTTAGTCTGACTCTTTGTTTCAGTCTTTAGTCTGTGTTTCAGTCTTTAGCCTGTCTCTGTGTTTTAGTCTGAGTCTGTGTTTCAGTCTTTAGTCTGTGTTTCAGTCTTTAGTCTTTGTTTCAGTCTTTAGTCTGACACTGTGTTTTAGTCTGTATTTCAATCTTTAGTCTGACTCTGTATTTCAGTCTTCAGTCTATGTTTCAGTCTTTAGTCTGACTCTGTGTTTCAGTCTTTAGTCTGAGTCGGTGTTTCAGTCTTTAGTCTGAGTCTGTGTTTCAGTCTTTAGTCTGAGTATGTGTTTCAGTCTTTAGTCTGACTCTGTGTTTCAGTCTGTGTTTCAATCTTTAGTCTGACTCTGTGTTTCAGTCTTTAGTCTGTGTTTCAGTCTTTAGTCTGACTCTGTGTTTCAGTCTTTAGTCTGAGTCTGTGTTAAGGTCTTTAGTGTGAGTCTGTGTTTCAGTCTTTAGTCTGAGTCTGTGTTAAGGTCTTTAGTGTGAGTCTGTGTTTCAGTCTTTAGTGTGAGTCTGTGTTTCAGTCTTTAGTCTGAGTCTGTGTTTCAGTCCTTAGTCTGAGTCTGTGTTTCAGTCTTTAATCTGAGTCTGTGTTTCAGTCTTTAGTCTGAGTCTGTGTTTCAGTCTTTAGTCTGACTCTGTGTTGCAGTTTTTAGTCTGAATCTGTGTTTCAGTCTTTAGTATGAGTCTGTGTTTCAGTCTTTAGTCTGAGTCTGTGTTTCAGTCTTTAGTCTGACTCTGTGATGCATTCTTTAGTCTGAATCTGTGTTTCAGTCTTTAGTCTGACTCTGTGTTTCAGTCTGACTCTGTTACAGTCTTTAGTCTGAGTCTGTGTTTCAGTCTTTACTCTGACTCTGTGTTTCAGTCTTTAGTCTGACTCTGTGTTTCAGTCTGTGTTTCAATCTGACTCTGTGTTTCAGTCTTTAGTCTGACTCTGTGTTTCAGTCTTCAGTCTGTGTTTCAGTTTTTAGTCTGAGTCTGTGTTTCAGTCTTTAGTCTGACTCTGTGTTTCAGTCTTTAGTCTGACTCTGTGTTTCAGTCTTAAGTCTGAATCTGTGTTTCAGTCTATATTCTGACTCTGTGTTTCAGTCTTTAGTCTGACTCTGTTTTTCAGTCTTAAGTCTGAATCTGTGTTTCAGTCTATATTCTGACTCTGTGTTGCAGTCTTTAGTCTGAATTTGTGTTTCAGTATTTAGTCTGTCTCTGTGTTTCAGTCTTCTCACTGCGTTTCAGTCTTTAGTCTGACTCTGTGTTGCAGTCTTTAGTCTGAATCTGTGTTTCAGTATTTAGTCTGACTCTGTGTTTCAGTCTTTACTCTGACTCTGTGTTTCAGTCTTTAGTCTGACTCAGTGTTTAAATCTTTAGTCTGAGTCTGTGTTTCAGTCTTTTGTCTGACTCTGTGTTTCAGTCTTTAGTCTGAGTCTGTGTTTCAGTCTTTAGTCTGTGTTTCAATCTTTAGACTGTGTTTCAGTCTTTAGTCTGTGTTTCAGTCTTTAGTCTGACTCTGTGTTTCAATCTTTAGTCTGACTCTGTGTTTCAGACTTTAATCTGTGTTTCAGTCTTTAGTATGAGTCTGTGTTTCAGTCTTTAGTCTGAGTCTGTGTTTCAGTCTTTAGTCTGAGTCTGTGTTTCAGTCTTTAGTATGAGTCTGTGTTTCAGTCTTTAGTATGAGTCTATGTTTCAGTCTTTAGTCTGAGTCTGTGTTTCAGTCTTTAGTCTGAGTATGTGTTTCAGTCTTTAGTCTGACTCTGTGTTGCAGTTTTTAGTCTGAATCTGTGTTTCAGTCTTTAGTCTGACTCTGTGTTGCAGTCTTTAGTCTGACTCTGTGTTTCAGTCTTTAGTCTGACTCTGTGTTTCAGTCTGACTCTGTTACAGTCTTTAGTCTGAGTCTGTGTTTCAGTCTTTAGTCTGTGTTTCAGTCTTAAGTCTGAATCTGTGTTTCAGTCTATATTCTGACTCTGTGTTTCAGTCTTTAGTCTGACTCTGTGTTGCAGTCTTTAGTCTGAATCTGTGTTTCACTATTTGGTCTGTCTCTGTGTTTCAGTCTTCTCACTGCGTTTCAGTCTTTAGTCTGACTCTGTTTTGCAGTCTTTAGTCTGACTCTGTGTTGCAGTTTTTAGTATGAGTCTGTGTTTCAGTCTTTAGTCTGAGTCTGTGTTTCAGTCTTTAGTCTGACTCTGTGTTGCAGTCTTTAGTCTGAATCTGTGTTTCAGTCTTTAGTCTGACTCTGTGTTTCAGTCTGACTCTGTTACAGTCTTTAGTCTGAGTCTGTGTTTCAGTCTTTACTCTGACTCTGTGTTTCAGTCTTTAGTCTGACTCTGTGTTTCAGTCTGTGTTTCAATCTGACTCTGTGTTTCAGTCTTCAGTCTGTGTTTCAGTTTTTAGTCTGAGTCTGTGTTTCAGTCTTTAGTCTGACTCTGTGTTTCAGTCTTTAGTCTGACTCTGTTTTTCAGTCTTAAGTCTGAATCTGTGTTTCAGTCTATATTCTGACTCTGTGTTGCAGTCTTTAGTCTGAATTTGTGTCTCACTATTTAGTCTGTCTCTGTGTTTCAGTCTTCTCACTGCGTTTCAGTCTTTAGTCTGACTCTGTGTTGCAGTCTTTAGTCTGAATCTGTTTTTCAGTATTTAGTCTGACTCTGTGTTTCAGTCTTTACTCTGACTCTGTGTTTCAGTCTTTAGTCTGACTCAGTGTTTAAATCTTTAGTCTGAGTCTGTGTTTCAGTCTTTTGTCTGACTCTGTGTTTCAGTCTTTAGTCTGACTCTGTGTTTCAGTCTTTAGTCTGTGTTTCAATCTTTAGACTGTGTTTCAGTCTTTAGTCTGACTCTGTGTTTCAATCTTTAGTCTGACTCTGTGTTTCAGACTTTAATCTGTGTTTCAGTCTTTAGTATGAGTCTGTGTTTCAGTCTTTAGTCTGAGTCTGTGTTTCAGTCTTTAGTCTGAGTCTGTGTTTCAGTCTTTAGTCTGACTCTGTGTTGCAGTTTTTAGTCTGAATCTGTGTTTCAGTCTTTAGTATGAGTCTGTGTTTCAGTCTTTAGTCTGAGTTTGTGTTTCAGTCTTTAGTCTGAGTATGTGTTTCAGTCTTTAGTCTGACTCTGTGTTGCAGTTTTTAGTCTGAATCTGTGTTTCAGTCTTTACTCTGACTCTGTGTTGCAGTCTTTAGTCTGACTCTGTGTTTCAGTCTTTAGTCTGACTCTGTGTTTCAGTCTGACTCTGTTACAGTCTTTAGTCTGAGTCTGTGTTTCAGTCTTTAGTCTGTGTTTCAGTCTTTACTCTGACTCTGTGTTTCAGTCTTTAGTCTGACTCTGTGTTTCAGTCTTTAGTCTGATTCTGTGTTTCAGTCTGACTCTGTTACAGTCTTTAGTCTGAGTCTGTGTTTCAGTCTTTACTCTGAGTCTGTGTTTCAGTCTTTACTCTGACTCTGTGTTTCAGTCTGTGTTTCAATCTGACTCTGTGTTTCAGTCTTTAGTCTGACTCTGTGTTTCAGTCTTCAGTCTGTGTTTCAGTTTTTAGTCTGAGTCTGTGTTTCAGTCTTTAGTCTGACTCTGTGTTTCAGTCTTTAGTCTGACTCTGTGTTTCAGTCTTAAGTCTGAATCTGTGTTTCAGTCTATATTCTGACTCTGTGTTTCAGTCTTTAGTCTGACTCTGTGTTGCAGTCTTTAGTCTGAATCTGTGTTTCACTATTTAGTCTGTCTCTGTGTTTCAGTCTTCTCACTGCGTTTCAGTCTTTAGTCTGACTCTGTGTTGCGGTCTTTAGTCTGACTCTGTGTTGCAGTTTTTAGTCTGAATCTGTGTTTCAGTCTTTAGTATGAGTCTGTGTTTCAGTCTTTAGTCTGAGTCTGTGTTTTAGTCTTTAGTCTGAGTCTGTGTTTCAGTCTTTACTCTGACTCTGTGTTTCAGTCTTTAGTCTGACTCTGTGTTTCAGTCTGTGTTTCAATCTGACTCTGTGTTTCAGTCTTTAGTCTGACTCTGTGTTTCAGTCTTCAGTCTGTGTTTCAGTTTTTAGTCTGAGTCTGTGTTTCAGTCTTTAGTCTGACTCTGTGTTTCAGTCTTTAGTCTGACTCTGTGTTTCAGTCTTAAGTCTGAATCTGTGTTTCAGTCTATATTCTGACTCTGTGTTTCAGTCTTTAGTCTGACTCTGTTTTTCAGTCTTAAGTCTGAATCTGTGTTTCAGTCTATATTCTGACTCTGTGTTGCAGTCTTTAGTCGGAATTTGTGTTTCACTATTTAGTCTGTCTCTGTGTTTCAGTCTTCTCACTGCGTTTCAGTCTTTAGTCTGACTCTGTGTTGCAGTCTTTAGTCTGAATCTGTGTTTCAGTATTTAGTCTGACTCTGTGTTTCAGTCTTTACTCTGACTCTGTGTTTCAGTCTTTAGTCTGACTCAGTGTTTAAATCTTTAGTCTGAGTCTGTGTTTCAGTCTTTTGTCTGACTCTGTGTTTCAGTCTTTAGTCTGAGTCTGTGTTTCAGTCTTTAGTCTGTGTTTCAATCTTTAGACTGTGTTTCAGTCTTTAGTCTGTGTTTCAGTCTTTAGTCTGACTCTGTGTTTCAATCTTTAGTCTGACTCTGTGTTTCAGTCTTTAATCTGTGTTTCAGTCTTTAGTATGAGTCTGTGTTTCAGTCTTTAGTCTGAGTCTGTGTTTCAGTCTTTAGTCTGAGTCTGTGTTTCATTCTTTAGTCTGACTCTGTGTTACAGTTTTTAGTCTGAATCTGTGTTTCAGTCTTTAGTATGAGCCTGTGTTTCAGTCTTTAGTCTGAGTCTGTGTTTCAGTCTTTAGTCTGAGTATGTGTTTCAGTCTTTAGTCTGACTCTGTGTTGCAGTTTTTAGTCTGAATCTGTGTTTCAGTCTTTAGTCTGACTCTGTGTTTCAGTCTTAAGTCTGAATCTGTGTTTCAGTCTATATTCTGACTCTGTGTTTCAGTCTTTAGTCTGACTCTGTGTTGCAGTCTTTAGTCTGAATCTGTGTTTCACTATTTAGTCTGTCTCTGTGTCTCAGTCTTCTCACTGCGTTTCAGTCTTTAGTCTGACTCTGTGTTGCAGTCTTTAGTCTGAATCTGTGTTTCAGTATTTAATCTGACTCTGTGTTTCAGTCTTTACTCTGACTCTGTGTTTCAGTCTTTAGTCTGACTCAGTGTTTAAATCTTTAGTCTGAGTCTGTGTTTCAGTCTTTTGTCTGACTCTGTTTTTCAGTCTTTAGTCTGAGTCTGTGTTTCAGTCTTTAGTCTGTGTTTCAATCTTTAGACTGTGTTTCAGTCTTTAGTCTGTGTTTCAGTCTTTAGTCTGACTCTGTGTTTCAATCTTTAGTCTGACTCTGTGTTTCAGTCTTTAATCTGTGTTTCAGTCTTTAGTATGAGTCTGTGTTTCAGTCTTTAGTCTGAGTCTGTGTTTAAGTCTTTAGTCTGAGTCTGTGTTTCAGTCTTTAGTCTGAGTCTGTGTTTCAGTCTTTAGTCTGACTCTGTGTTGCAGTTTTTAGTCTGAATCTGTGTTTCAGTCTTTAGTATGAGTCTGTGTTTCAGTCTTTAGTCTGAGTCTGTGTTTCAGTCTTTAGTCTGAGTATGTGTTTCAGTCTTTAGTCTGACTCTGTGTTGCAGTTTTTAGTCTGAATCTGTGTTTCAGTCTTTAGTCTGACTCTGTGTTGCAGTCTTTAGTCTGACTCTGTGTTTCAGTCTTTAGTCTGACTCTGTGTTTCAGTCTGACTCTGTTACAGTCTTTAGTCTGAGTCTGTGTTTCAGTCTTTAGTCTGTGTTTCAGTCTTTACTCTGACTCTGTGTTTCAGTCTTTAGTCTGACTCTGTGTTTCAGTCTTTAGTCTGACTCTGTGTTTCAGTCTGACTCTGTTACAGTCTTTAGTCTGAGTCTGTGTTTCAGTCTTTACTCTGACTCTGTGTTTCAGTCTGTGTTTCAATCTGACTCTGTGTTTCAGTCTTTAGTCTGACTCTGTGTTTCAGTCTTCAGTCTGTGTTTCAGTTTTTAGTCTGAGTCTGTGTTTCAGTCTTTAGTCCTACTCTGTGTTTCGGTCTTTAGTCTGACTCTGTGTTTCAGTCTTAAGTCTGAATCTGTGTTTCAGTCTATATTCTGACTCTGTGTTTCAGTCTTTAGTCTGACTCTGTGTTGCAGTCTTTAGTCTGAATCTGTGTTTCACTATTTAGTCTGTCTCTGTGTTTCAGTCTTCTCACTGCGTTTCAGTCTTTAGTCTGACTCTGTGTTGCAGTCTTTAGTCTGAATCTGTGTTTCAGTATTTAGTCTGACTCTGTGTTTCAGTCTTTACTCTGACTCTGTGTTTCAGTCTTTAGTCTGACTCAGTGTTTAAATCTTTAGTCTGAGTCTGTGTTTCAGTCTTTTGTCTGACTCTGTGTTTCAGTCTTTAGTCTGAGTCTGTGTTTCAGTCTTTAGTCTGTGTTTCAATCTTTAGACTGTGTTTCAGTCTTTAGTCTATGTTTCAGTCTTTAGTCTGACTCTGTGTTTCAATCTTTAGTCTGACTCTGTGTTTCAGTCTTTAATCTGTGTTTCAGTCTTTAGTATGAGTCTGTGTTTCAGTCTTTAGTCTGAGTCTGTGTTTCAGTCTTTAGTCTGAGTCTGTGTTTCAGTCTTTAGTCTGACTCTGTGTTGCAGTTTTTAGTCTGAATCTGTGTTTCAGTCTTTAGTATGAGTCTGTGTTTCAGTCTTTAGTCTGAGTCTGTGTTTCAGTCTTTAGTCTGAGTATGTGTTTCAGTCTTTAGTCTGACTCTGTGTTGCAGTTTTTAGTCTGAATCTGTGTTTCAGTCTTTAGTCTGACTCTGTGTTGCAGTCTTTAGTCTGACTCTGTGTTTCAGTCTTTAGTCTTACTCTGTGTTTCAGTCTGACTCTGTTACAGTCTTTAGTCTGAGTCTGTGTTTCAGTCTTTACTCTGACTCGGTGTTTCAGTCTTTAGTCTGACTCTGTGTTTCAGTCTTTAGTCTGACTCTGTGTTTCAGTCTGACTCTGTTACAGTCTTTAGTCTGAGTCTGTTTTTCAGTCTTTACTCTGAGTCTGTGTTTCAGTCTTTACTCTGACTCTGTGTTTCAGTCTTTAGTCTGACTCTGTGTTTCAGTCTTTAGTCTGAGTCTGTGTTTCAGTCTTTAGTCTCTGTTTCAGTCTTTAGTCTGACTCTGTGTTTCAGTTTGTGTTTCAATCTTTAGTCTGACTCTGTGTTTCAGTCTTTAGTCTGACTCTGTGTTTCAGTCTTTAGTCTGACTCTGTGTTTCAGTCTTTAGTCTGAGTCTGTGTTTCAGTCTTTAGTCTCTGTTTCAGTCTTTAGTCTGACTCTGTGTTTCAGTTTGTGTTTCAATCTTTAGTCTGACTCTGTGTTTCAGTCTTTAGTATGAGTCTGTGTTTCAGTCTTTAGTATGAGTCTGTGTTTCAGTCTTTAGTCTGAGTCTGTGTTTCAGTCTTTAGTCTGAGTATGTGTTTCAGTCTTTAGTCTGACTCTGTGTTGCAGTTTTTAGTCTGAATCTGTGTTTCAGTCTTTAGTCTGACTCTGTGTTTCAGTCTTTAGTCTGAGTCTGTGTTTCAGTCTTTAGTCTCTGTTTCAGTCTTTAGTCTGACTCTGTGTTTCAGTTTGTGTTTCAATCTTTAGTCTGACTCTGTGTTTCAGTCTTTAGTATGAGTCTGTGTTTCAGTCTTTAGTATGAGTCTGTGTTTCAGTCTTTAGTCTGAGTCTGTGTTTCAGTCTTTAGTCTGAGTATGTGTTTCAGTCTTTAGTCTGACTCTGTGTTGCAGTTTTTAGTCTGAATCTGTGTTTCAGTCTTTAGTCTGACTCTGTGTTGCAGTCTTTAGTCTGACTCTGTGTTTCAGTCTTTAGTCTGACTCTGTGTTTCAGTCTGACTCTGTTACAGTCTTTAGTCTGAGTCTGTGTTTCAGTCTTTAGTCTGTGTTTCAGTCTTTACTCTGACTCTGTGTTTCAGTCTTTAGTCTGGCTCTGTGTTTCAGTCTTTAGTCTGACTCTGTGTTTCAGTCTGACTCTGTTACAGTCTTTAGTCTGAGTCTGTGTTTCAGTCTTTACTCTGACTCTGTGTTTCAGTCTGTGTTTCAATCTGACTCTGTGTTTCAGTCTTTAGTCTGACTCTGTGTTTCAGTCTTCAGTCTGTGTTTCAGTTTTTAGTCTGAGTCTGTGTTTCAGTCTTTAGTCTGACTCTGTGTTTCGGTCTTTAGTCTGACTCTGTGTTGCAGTCTTTAGTCTGAATCTGTGTTTCACTATTTAGTCTGTCTCTGTGTTTCAGTCTTCTCACTGCGTTTCAGTCTTTAGTCTGACTCTGTGTTGCAGTCTTTAGTCTGAATCTGTGTTTCAGTATTTAGTCTGACTCTGTGTTTCAGTCTTTACTCTGACTCTGTGTTTCAGTCTTTAGTCTGACTCAGTGTTTAAATCTTTAGTCTGAGTCTGTGTTTCAGTCTTTTGTCTGACTCTGTGTTTCAGTCTTTAGTCTGAGTCTGTGTTTCAGTCTTTAGTCTGTGTTTCAATCTTTAGACTGTGTTTCAGTCTTTAGTCTATGTTTCAGTCTTTAGTCTGACTCTGTGTTTCAATCTTTAGTCTGACTCTGTGTTTCAGTCTTTAATCTGAGTCTGTGTTTCAGTCTTTAGTCTGACTCTGTGTTGCAGTTTTTAGTCTGAATCTGTGTTTCAGTCTTTAGTATGAGTCTGTGTTTCAGTCTTTAGTCTGAGTCTGTGTTTCAGTCTTTAGTCTGAGTATGTGTTTCAGTCTTTAGTCTGACTCTGTGTTGCAGTTTTTAGTCTGAATCTGTGTTTCAGTCTTTAGTCTGACTCTGTGTTGCAGTCTTTAGTCTGACTCTGTGTTTCAGTCTTTAGTCTTACTCTGTTTTTCAGTCTGACTCTGTTACAGTCTTTAGTCTGAGTCTGTGTTTCAGTCTTTACTCTGACTCTGTGTTTCAGTCTTTAGTCTGACTCTGTGTTTCAGTCTTTAGTCTGACTCTGTGTTTCAGTCTGACTCTGTTACAGTCTTTAGTCTGAGTCTGTTTTTCAGTCTTTACTCTGAGTCTGTGTTTCAGTCTTTACTCTGACTCTGTGTTTCAGTCTTTAGTCTGACTCTGTGTTTCAGTCTTTAGTCTGAGTCTGTGTTTCAGTCTTTAGTCTCTGTTTCAGTCTTTAGTCTGACTCTGTGTTTCAGTTTGTGTTTCAATCTTTAGTCTGACTCTGTGTTTCAGTCTTTAGTCTGACTCTGTGTTTCAGTCTTCAGTCTGACTCTGTGTTTCAGTCTTTAGTCTGAGTCTGTGTTTCAGTCTTTAGTCTCTGTTTCAGTCTTTAGTCTGACTCTGTGTTTCAGTTTGTGTTTCAATCTTTAGTCTGACTCTGTGTTTCAGTCTTTAGTCTGACTCTGTGTTTCAGTCTTCAGTCTGTGTTTCAGTTTTTAGTCTGAGTCTGTGTTTCAGTCTTTAGTCTGAGTCTATGTTTCAGCCTTTAATCTGATTTTGTGTTAAAGTCTTTAGTCTGACTCTGTGTTTCAGTCTTTAGTCTTACTCTGTTTTTCAGTCTGACTCTGTTACAGTCTTTAGTCTGAGTCTGTGTTTCAGTCTTTACTCTGACTCTGTGTTTCAGTCTTTAGTCTGACTCTGTGTTTCAGTCTTTAGTCTGACTCTGTGTTTCAGTCTGACTCTGTTACAGTCTTTAGTCTGAGTCTGTTTTTCAGTCTTTACTCTGAGTCTGTGTTTCAGTCTTTACTCTGACTCTGTGTTTCAGTCTTTAGTCTGACTCTGTGTTTCAGTCTTTAGTCTGAGTCTGTGTTTCAGTCTTTAGTCTCTGTTTCAGTCTTTAGTCTGACTCTGTGTTTCAGTTTGTGTTTCAATCTTTAGTCTGACTCTGTGTTTCAGTCTTTAGTCTGACTCTGTGTTTCAGTCTTCAGTCTGACTCTGTGTTTCAGTCTTTAGTCTGAGTCTGTGTTTCAGTCTTTAGTCTCTGTTTCAGTCTTTAGTCTGACTCTGTGTTTCAGTTTGTGTTTCAATCTTTAGTCTGACTCTGTGTTTCAGTCTTTAGTCTGACTCTGTGTTTCAGTCTTCAGTCTGTGTTTCAGTTTTTAGTCTGAGTCTGTGTTTCAGTCTTTAGTCTGAGTCTATGTTTCAGCCTTTAATCTGATTTTGTGTTAAAGTCTTTAGTCTGAGTCTGTGTTTCAGTCTATATTCTGACTCTGTGTTTCAGTCTTTAGTCTGTGTTTCAGTCTTCTCACTGCGTTTCAGTCTTTAGTCTGACTCTGTGTTGCAGTCTTTAGTCTGACTCTGTGTTTCAGTCTTTAGTCTGAGTCTATGTTTCAGCCTCTAGTCTGATTTTGTGTTAAAGTCTTTAGTCTGAGTCTGTCTTTCAGTCTATATTCTGACTCTGTGTTTCAGTCTTTAGTCTTTGTTTCAGTCTTCTCACTGCGTTTCATTCTTTAGTCTGACTCTGTGTGGCAGTCTTTAGTCTGAATCTGTGTTTCAGTATTTAGTCTGACTCTGTGTTTCAGTCTTTACTCTGAGTCTGTGTTTCAGTATTTAGTCTGACTCTGTGTTGCAGTCTTTAGTCTGACTCTGTGTTTCAGTCTGACTCTGTTACAGTCTTTAGTCTGAGTCTGTGTTTCAGTCTTTAGTCTGAGTCTGTGTTTCAGTCTTTAGTCTGAATCTGTGTTTCAGTCTTTAGTCTGACTCTGTGTTTCAGTCTGACTCTGTTACAGTCTTTAGTCCGAGTCTGTGTTTCAGTCTTTACTCTGAGTCTGTGTTTCAGTCTTTAGTCTGTCTCTGTGTTTCAGTCTTTATTCTGAGTCTGTGTTTCAGTCTTTAGTCTGACTCTGTGTTTCAGTCTTTAGTCTGACTCTGTGTTTCAGTCTTTAGTCTGTGCTTCAGTCTTTAGTCTGAGTTTCAGTCTTTAGTCTGACTCTATGTTTCAGTCTTTAGTCTGACTCTGTGTTTCAGTCTTTATTCTGAGTCTGTGTTTCAGTCTTTAGTCTGACTCTGTGTTTCAGTCTTTAGTCTGACTCTGTGTTTCAGTCTTTATTCTGACTCTGTGTTTCAGTCTTTAGTCTGACTCTGTGTTTCAGTCTTTAGTCTGACTCTGTGTTTCAGTCTTTAGTCTGTGTTTCAGTCTTTAGTCTGAGTTTCAGTCTTTAGTCTGACTCTATGTTTCAGTCTTTACTCTGACTCTGTGTTTCAGTCTTTTGTCTGACTCTGTGTTTCAGTCTTTAGTCGTTGTTTCAATCTTTAGTCTGAGTCTGTGTTTCAGTCTTTGTTTCAGTATTTAGTCTCAGTCTGTGTTTCAGTCTTTAGTCTGACTCTGTGTTTTAGTTTTTAGTCTGACTCTGTGTTTCAGTCTTTAGTCTGACTCTGTGTTTCAGTCTTTAGTCTGAGTCTGTGTTTCAGTCTTTAGTCTGAGTCTGTGTTTCAGTCTTTAGTCTGTGTTTCAGTCTTTAGTCTGTGTTTCAGTCTTTAGTCTGACACTGTGTTTCAGTCTGTATTTCAATCTTTAGTCTGACTCTTTGTTTCAGTCTTTAGTCTGTGTTTCAGTCTTTAGCCTGTCTCTGTGTTTTAGTCTGAGTCTGTGTTTCAGTCTTTAGTCTGTGTTTCAGTCTTTAGTCTTTGTTTCAGTCTTTAGTCTGACACTGTGTTTTAGTCTGTATTTCAATCTTTAGTCTGACTCTGTGTTTCAGTCTTCAGTCTGTGTTTCAGTCTTTAGTCTGACTCTGTGTTTCAGTCTTTAGTCTGAGTCGGTGTTTCAGTCTTTAGTCTGAGTCTGTGTTTCAGTCTTTAGTCTGAGTATGTGTTTCAGTCTTTAGTCTGACTCTGTGTTTCAGTCTGTGTTTCAATCTTTAGTCTGACTCTGTGCTTCAGTCTTTAGTCTTTGTTTCAGTCTTTAGTCTGACTCTGTGTTTCAGTCTTTAGTCTGAGTCTGTGTTAAGGTCTTTAGTGTGAGTCTTTGTTTCAGTCTTTAGTCTGAGTCTGTGTTAAGGTCTTTAGTGTGAGTCTGTGTTTCAGTCTTTAGTCTGAGTCTGTGTTTCAGTCTTTAGTCTGAGTCTGTGTTTCAGTCTTTAGTCTGAGTCTGTGTTTAAGTCTTTAGTCTGACTCTGTGTTGCAGTTTTTAGTCTGAATCTGTGTTTCAGTCTTTAGTATGAGTCTGTGTTTCAGTCTTTAGTCTGAGTCTGTGTTTCAGTCTTTAGTCTGAATCTGTGTTGCTGTCTTTAGTCTGACTCTGTGTTTCAGTCTTTACTCTGACTCTGTGTTTCAGTCTTTAGTCTGACTCTGTGTTTCAGTCTGTGTTTCAATCTGACTCTGTGTTTCAGTCTTTAGTCTGACTCTGTGTTTCAGTCTTCAGTCTGTGTTTCAGTTTTTAGTCTGAGTCTGTGTTTCAGTCTTTACTCTGACTCTGTGTTTCAGTCTTTAGTCTGACTCAGTGTTTAAATATTTAGTCTGAGTCTGTGTTTCAGTCTTTTGTCTGACTCTGTGTTTCAGTCTTTAGTCTGAGTCTGTGTTTCAGTCTTTAGTCTGTGTTTCAATCTTTAGACTGTGTTTCAGTCTTTAGTCTGTGTTTCAGTCTTTAGTCTGACTCTGTGTTTCAATCTTTAGTCTGACTCTGTATTTCAGTCTTTAATCTGTGTTTCAGTCTTTAGTATGAGTCTGTGTTTCAGTCTTTAGTCTGAGTCTGTGTTTTAGTCTTTAGTCTGAGTCTGTGTTTCAGTCTTTAGTCTGACTCTGTGTTGCAGTTTTTAGTCTGAATCTGTGTTTCAGTCTTTAGTATGAGTCTGTGTTTCAGTCTTTAGTCTGAGTCTGTGTTTCAGTCTTTAGTCTGAGTATGTGTTTCAGTCTTTAGTCTGACTCTGTGTTGCAGTTTTTAGTCTGAATCTGTGTTTCAGTCTTTAGTCTGACTCTGTGTGGCAGTCTTTAGTCTGACTCTGTGTTTCAGTCTTTAGTCTGACTCTGTGTTTCAGTCTGACTCTGTTACAGTCTTTAGTCTGAGTCTGTGTTTCAGTCTTTAGTCTGTGTTTCAGTCTTTACTCTGACTCTGTGTTTCAGTCTTTAGTCTGACTCTGTGTTTCAGTCTTTAGTCTGACTCTGTGTTTCAGTCTGACTCTGTTACAGTCTTTAGTCTGAGTCTGTGTTTCAGTCTTTACTCTGAGTCTGTGTTTCAGTCTTTACTCTGACTCTGTGTTTCAGTCTGTGTTTCAATCTGACTCTGTGTTTCAGTCTTTAGTCTGACTCTGTGTTTCAGTCTTCAGTCTGTGTTTTAGTTTTTAGTCTGAGTCTGTGTTTCAGTCTTTAGTCTGACTCTGTGTTTCGGTCTTTAGTCTGACTCTGTGTTTCAGTCTTAAGTCTGAATCTGTGTTTCAGTCTATATTCTGACTCTGTGTTTCAGTCTTTAGTCTGACTCTGTGTTGCAGTCTTTAGTCTGAATCTGTGTTTCACTATTTAGTCTGTCTCTGTGTTTCAGTCTTCTCACTTTGTTTCAGTCTTTAGTCTGACTCTGTGTTGCAGTCTTTAGTCTGAATCTGTGTTTCAGTATTTAGTCTGATTCTGTGTTTCAGTCTTTACTCTGACTCTGTGTTTCAGTCTTTAGTCTGACTCAGTGTTGAAATCTTTAGTCTGAGTCTGTGTTTCAGTCTTTTGTCTGACTCTGTGTTTCAGTCTTTAGTCTGAGTCTGTGTTTCAGTCTTTATTCTGTGTTTCAATCTTTAGACTGTGTTTCAGTCTTTAGTCTGTGTTTCAGTCTTTAGTCTGACTCTGTGTTTCAATCTTTAGTCTGACTCTGTGTTTCAGTCTTTAATCTGTGTTTCAGTCTTTAGTATGAGTCTGTGTTTCAGTCTTTAGTCTGAGTCTGTGTTTCAGTCTTTAGTCTGAGTCTGTGTTACAGTCTTTAGTCTGACTCTGTGTTGCAGTTTTTAGTCTGAATCTGTGTTTCAGTCTTTAGTCTGACTCTGTGTTGCAGTCTTTAGTCTGACTCTGTGTTTCAGTCTTTAGTCTTACTCTGTGTTTCAGTCTGACTCTGTTACAGTCTTTAGTCTGAGTCTGTGTTTCAGTCTTTAGTCTATGTTTCAGTCTTTACTCTGACTCTGTGTTTCAGTCTTTAGTCTGACTCTGTGTTTCAGTCTTTAGTCTGACTCTGTGTTTCAGTCTGACTCTGTTACAGTCTTTAGTCTGAGTCTGTTTTTCAGTCTTTACTCTGAGTCTGTGTTTCAGTCTTTACTCTGACTCTGTGTTTCAGTCTTTAGTCTGACTCTGTGTTTCAGTCTTTAGTCTGAGTCTGTGTTTCAGTCTTTAGTCTCTGTTTCAGTCTTTAGTCTGACTCTGTGTTTCAGTCTGTGTTTCAATCTTTAGTCTGACTCTGTGTTTCAGTCTTTAGTCTGACTCTGTGTTTCAGTCTTCAGTCTGTGTTTCAGTTTTTAGTCTGAGTCTGTGTTTCAGTTGTTAGTCTGAGTCTGTGTTTCAGTCTTTAGTCTGACTCTGTGTTTCAGTCTTTAGTCTGACTCTGTGTTTCAGTCTTTAGCCTGTGTTTCAGTCTTTAGTCTGAGTCTATGTTTCAGCCTTTAATCTGATTTTGTGTTAAAGTCTTTAGTCTGAGTCTGTGTTTCAGTCTATATTCTGACTCTGTGTTTCAGTCTTTAGTCTGTGTTTCAGTCTTCTCACTGCGTTTCAGTCTTTAGTCTGACTCTGTGTTGCAGTCTTTAGTCTGAATCTGTGTTTCAGTATTTAGTCTGACTCTGTGTTTCAGTCTTTACTCTGAGTCTGTGTTTCAGTATTTAGTCTGACTCTGTGTTGCAGTCTTTAGTCTGACTCTGTGTTTCAGTCTGACTCTGTTACAGTCTTTAGTCTGAGTCTGTGTTTCAGTCTTTAGTCTGAGTCTGTGTTTCAGTCTTTAGTCTGAGTCTGTGTTAAGGTCTTTAGTGTAAGTCTGTGTTTCAGTCTTTAGTGTGAGTCTGTGTTTCAGTCTTTAGTCTGAGTCTGTGTTTCAGTCTTTAGTCTGAGTCTGTGTTTCAGTCTTTAGTCTGAGTCTGTGTTTAAGTCTTTAGTCTGACTCTGTGTTGCAGTTTTTAGTCTGAATCTGTGTTTCAGTCTTTAGTATGAGTCTGTGTTTCAGTCTTTAGTCTGAGTCTGTGTTTCAGTCTTTAGTCTGACTCTGTGTTGCAGTCTTTAGTCTGACTCTGTGTTTCAGTCTTTACTCTGACTCTGTGTTTCAGTCTTTAGTCTGACTCTGTGTTTCAGTCTGTGTTTCAATCTGACTCTGTGTTTCAGTCTTTAGTCTGATTCTGTGTTTCAGTCTTCAGTCTGTGTTTCAGTTTTTAGTCTGAGTCTGTGTTTCAGTCTTTACTCTGACTCTGTGTTTCAGTCTTTAGTCTGACTCAGTGTTTAAATATTTAGTCTGAGTCTGTGTTTCAGTCTTTTGTCTGACTCTGTGTTTCAGTCTTTAGTCTGAGTCTGTGTTTCAGTCTTTAGTCTGTGTTTCAATCTTTAGACTGTGTTTCAGTCTTTAGTCTGTGTTTCAGTCTTTAGTCTGACTCTGTGTTTTAGTCTGAGTCTGTGTTTCAGTCTTTAATCTGTGTTTCAGTCTTTAGTATGAGTCTGTGTTTCAGTCTTTAGTCTGACACTGTGTTTTAGTCTGTATTTCAATCTTTAGTCTGAGTCTGTGTTTCAGTCTTTAGTCTGAATCTGTGTTTCAGTCTTTAGTCTGAGTCGGTGTTTCAGTCTTTAGTCTGAGTCTGTGTTTCAGTCTTTAGTCTGAGTATGTGTTTCAGTCTTTAGTCTGACTCTGTGTTTCAGTCTGTGTTTCAATCTTTAGTCTGACTCTGTGCTTCAGTCTTTAGTCTGTGTTTCAGTCTTTAGTCTGACTCTGTGTTTCAGTCTTTAGTCTGAGTCTGTGTTAAGGTCTTTAGTGTGAGTCTTTGTTTCAGTCTTTAGTCTGAGTCTGTGTTAAGGTCTTTAGTGTGAGTCTGTGTTTCAGTCTTTAGTCTGAGTCTGTGTTTCAGTCTTTAGTCTGAGTCTGTGTTTCAGTCTTTAGTCTGAGTCTGTGTTTAAGTCTTTAGTCTGACTCTGTGTTGCAGTTTTTAGTCTGAATCTGTGTTTCAGTCTTTAGTATGAGTCTGTGTTTCAGTCTTTAGTCTGAGTCTGTGTTTCAGTCTTTAGTCTGAATCTGTGTTGCAGTCTTTAGTCTGACTCTGTGTTTCAGTCTTTACTCTGACTCTGTGTTTCAGTCTTTAGTCTGACTCTGTGTTTCAGTCTGTGTTTCAATCTGACTCTGTGTTTCAGTCTTTAGTCTGACTCTGTGTTTCAGTCTTCAGTCTGTGTTTCAGTTTTTAGTCTGAGTCTGTGTTTCAGTCTTTACTCTGACTCTGTGTTTCAGTCTTTAGTCTGACTCAGTGTTTAAATATTTAGTCTGAGTCTGTGTTTCAGTCTTTTGTCTGACTCTGTGTTTCAGTCTTTAGTCTGAGTCTGTGTTTCAGTCTTTAGTCTGTGTTTCAATCTTTAGACTGTGTTTCAGTCTTTAGTCTGTGTTTCAGTCTTTAGTCTGACTCTGTGTTTCAATCTTTAGTCTGACTCTGTATTTCAGTCTTTAATCTGTGTTTCAGTCTTTAGTATGAGTCTGTGTTTCAGTCTTTAGTCTGAGTCTGTGTTTTAGTCTTTAGTCTGAGTCTGTGTTTCAGTCTTTAATCTGTGTTTCAGTCTTTAGTATGAGTCTGTGTTTCAGTCTTTAGTCTGACACTGTGTTTTAGTCTGTATTTCAATCTTTAGTCTGAGTCTGTGTTTCAGTCTTTAGTCTGAATCTGTGTTTCAGTCTTTAGTCTGAGTCGGTGTTTCAGTCTTTAGTCTGAGTCTGTGTTTCAGTCTTTAGTCTGAGTATGTGTTTCAGTCTTTAGTCTGACTCTGTGTTTCAGTCTGTGTTTCAATCTTTAGTCTGACTCTGTGCTTCAGTCTTTAGTCTGTGTTTCAGTCTTTAGTCTGACTCTGTGTTTCAGTCTTTAGTCTGAGTCTGTGTTAAGGTCTTTAGTGTGAGTCTTTGTTTCAGTCTTTAGTCTGAGTCTGTGTTAAGGTCTTTAGTGTGAGTCTGTGTTTCAGTCTTTAGTCTGAGTCTGTGTTTCAGTCTTTAGTCTGAGTCTGTGTTTCAGTCTTTAGTCTGAGTCTGTGTTTAAGTCTTTAGTCTGACTCTGTGTTGCAGTTTTTAGTCTGAATCTGTGTTTCAGTCTTTAGTATGAGTCTGTGTTTCAGTCTTTAGTCTGAGTCTGTGTTTCAGTCTTTAGTCTGAATCTGTGTTGCAGTCTTTAGTCTGACTCTGTGTTTCAGTCTTTACTCTGACTCTGTGTTTCAGTCTTTAGTCTGACTCTGTGTTTCAGTCTGTGTTTCAATCTGACTCTGTGTTTCAGTCTTTAGTCTGACTCTGTGTTTCAGTCTTCAGTCTGTGTTTCAGTTTTTAGTCTGAGTCTGTGTTTCAGTCTTTACTCTGACTCTGTGTTTCAGTCTTTAGTCTGACTCAGTGTTTAAATATTTAGTCTGAGTCTGTGTTTCAGTCTTTTGTCTGACTCTGTGTTTCAGTCTTTAGTCTGAGTCTGTGTTTCAGTCTTTAGTCTGTGTTTCAATCTTTAGACTGTGTTTCAGTCTTTAGTCTGTGTTTCAGTCTTTAGTCTGACTCTGTGTTTCAATCTTTAGTCTGACTCTGTATTTCAGTCTTTAATCTGTGTTTCAGTCTTTAGTATGAGTCTGTGTTTCAGTCTTTAGTCTGAGTCTGTGTTTTAGTCTTTAGTCTGAGTCTGTGTTTCAGTCTTTAGTCTGACTCTGTGTTGCAGTTTTTAGTCTGAATCTGTGTTTCAGTCTTTAGTATGAGTCTGTGTTTCAGTCTTTAGTCTGAGTATGTGTTTCAGTCTTTAGTCTGACTCTGTGTTGCAGTTTTTAGTCTGAATCTGTGTTTCAGTCTTTAGTCTGACTCTGTGTGGCAGTCTTTAGTCTGACTCTGTGTTTCAGTCTTTAGTCTGACTCTGTGTTTCAGTCTGACTCTGTTACAGTCTTTAGTCTGAGTCTGTGTTTCAGTCTTTAGTCTGTGTTTCAGTCTTTACTCTGACTCTGTGTTTCAGTCTTTAGTCTGACTCTGTGTTTCAGTCTTTAGTCTGACTCTGTGTTTCAGTCTGACTCTGTTACAGTCTTTAGTCTGAGTCTGTGTTTCAGTCTTTACTCTGAGTCTGTGTTTCAGTCTTTACTCTGACTCTGTGTTTCAGTCTGTGTTTCAATCTGACTCTGTGTTTCAGTCTTTAGTCTGACTCTGTGTTTCAGTCTTCAGTCTGTGTTTTAGTTTTTAGTCTGAGTCTGTGTTTCAGTCTTTAGTCTGACTCTGTGTTTCGGTCTTTAGTCTGACTCTGTGTTTCAGTCTTAAGTCTGAATCTGTGTTTCAGTCTATATTCTGACTCTGTGTTTCAGTCTTTAGTCTGACTCTGTGTTGCAGTCTTTAGTCTGAATCTGTGTTTCACTATTTAGTCTGTCTCTGTGTTTCAGTCTTCTCACTTTGTTTCAGTCTTTAGTCTGACTCTGTGTTGCAGTCTTTAGTCTGAATCTGTGTTTCAGTATTTAGTCTGACTCTGTGTTTCAGTCTTTACTCTGACTCTGTGTTTCAGTCTTTAGTCTGACTCAGTGTTAAAATCTTTAGTCTGAGTCTGTGTTTCAGTCTTTTGTCTGACTCTGTGTTTCAGTCTTTAGTCTGAGTCTGTGTTTCAGTCTTTATTCTGTGTTTCAATCTTTAGACTGTGTTTCAGTCTTTAGTCTGTGTTTCAGTCTTTAGTCTGACTCTGTGTTTCAATCTTTAGTCTGACTCTGTGTTTCAGTCTTTAATCTGTGTTTCAGTCTTTAGTATGAGTCTGTGTTACAGTCTTTAGTCTGACTCTGTGTTGCAGTTTTTAGTCTGAATCTGTGTTTCAGTCTTTAGTCTGACTCTGTGTTGCAGTCTTTAGTCTGACTCTGTGTTTCAGTCTTTAGTCTTACTCTGTGTTTCAGTCTGACTCTGTTACAGTCTTTAGTCTGAGTCTGTGTTTCAGTCTTTAGTCTATGTTTCAGTCTTTACTCTGACTCTGTGTTTCAGTCTTTAGTCTGACTCTGTGTTTCAGTCTTTAGTCTGACTCTGTGTTTCAGTCTGACTCTGTTACAGTCTTTAGTCTGAGTCTGTTTCTCAGTCTTTACTCTGAGTCTGTGTTTCAGTCTTTACTCTGACTCTGTGTTTCAGTCTTTAGTCTGACTCTGTGTTTCAGTCTTTAGTCTGAGTCTGTGTTTCAGTCTTTAGTCTCTGTTTCAGTCTTTAGTCTGACTCTGTGTTTCAGTCTGTGTTTCAATCTTTAGTCTGACTCTGTGTTTCAGTCTTTAGTCTGACTCTGTGTTTCAGTCTTCAGTCTGTGTTTCAGTTTTTAGTCTGAGTCTGTGTTTCAGTTGTTAGTCTGAGTCTGTGTTTCAGTCTTTAGTCTGACTCTGTGTTTCAGTCTTTAGTCTGACTCTGTGTTTCAGTCTTTAGTCTGACTCTGTGTTTCAGTCTTTAGCCTGTGTTTCAGTCTTTAGTCTGAGTCTATGTTTCAGCCTTTAATCTGATTTTGTGTTAAAGTCTTTAGTCTGAGTCTGTGTTTCAGTCTATATTCTGACTCTGTGTTTCAGTCTTTAGTCTGTGTTTCAGTCTTCTCACTGCGTTTCAGTCTTTAGTCTGACTCTGTGTTGCAGTCTTTAGTCTGACTCTGTGTTTTAGTCTTTAGTCTGAGTCTATGTTTCAGCCTCTAGTCTGATTTTGTGTTAAAGTCTTTAGTCTGAGTCTGTCTTTCAGTCTATATTCTGACTCTGTGTTTCAGTCTTTAGTCTGTGTTTCAGTCTTCTCACTGCGTTTCAGTCTTTAGTCTGACTCTGTGTTGCAGTCTTTAGTCTGAATCTGTGTTTCAGTATTTAGTCTGACTCTGTGTTTCAGTCTTTACTCTGAGTCTGTGTTTCAGTATTTAGTCTGACTCTGTGTTGCAGTCTTTAGTCTGACTCTGTGTTTCAGTCTGACTCTGTTACAGTCTTTAGTCTGAGTCTGTGTTTCAGTCTTTAGTCTGAGTCTGTGTTTCAGTCTTTAGTCTGAGTCTGTGTTAAGGTCTTTAGTGTAAGTCTGTGTTTCAGTCTTTAGTGTGAGTCTGTGTTTCAGTCTTTACTCTGACTCTGTGTTTCAGTCTGTGTTTCAATCTGACTCTGTGTTTCAGTCTTTAGTCTGACTCTGTGTTTCAGTCTTCAGTCTGTGTTTTAGTTTTTAGTCTGAGTCTGTGTTTCAGTCTTTAGTCTGACTCTGTGTTTCGGTCTTTAGTCTGACTCTGTGTTTCAGTCTTAAGTCTGAATCTGTGTTTCAGTCTATATTCTGACTCTGTGTTTCAGTCTTTAGTCTGACTCTGTGTTGCAGTCTTTAGTCTGAATCTGTGTTTCACTATTTAGTCTGTCTCTGTGTTTCAGTCTTCTCACTTTGTTTCAGTCTTTAGTCTGACTCTGTGTTGCAGTCTTTAGTCTGACTCTGTGTTTCAGTCTTTACTCTGACTCTGTGTTTCAGTCTTTAGTCTGAGTCTGTGTTTCAGTCTTTAGTCTGAGTATGTGTTTCAGTCTTTAGTCTGACTCTGTGTTGCAGTTTTTAGTCTGAATCTGTGTTTCAGTCTTTAGTCTGACTCTGTGTGGCAGTCTTTAGTCTGACTCTGTGTTTCAGTCTTTAGTCTGACTCTGTGTTTCAGTCTGACTCTGTTACAGTCTTTAGTCTGAGTCTGTGTTTCAGTCTTTAGTCTGTGTTTCAGTCTTAACTCTGACTCTGTGTTTCAGTCTTTAGTCTGACTCTGTGTTTCAGTCTTTAGTCTGACTCTGTGTTTCAGTCTGACTCTGTTACAGTCTTTAGTCTGAGTCTGTGTTTCAGTCTTTACTCTGAGTCTGTGTTTCAGTCTTTACTCTGACTCTGTGTTTCAGTCTGTGTTTCAATCTGACTCTGTGTTTCAGTCTTTAGTCTGACTCTGTGTTTCAGTCTTCAGTCTGTGTTTTAGTTTTTAGTCTGAGTCTGTGTTTCAGTCTTTAGTCTGACTCTGTGTTTCGGTCTTTAGTCTGACTCTGTGTTTCAGTCTTAAGTCTGAATCTGTGTTTCAGTCTATATTCTGACTCTGTGTTTCAGTCTTTAGTCTGACTCTGTGTTGCAGTCTTTAGTCTGAATCTGTGTTTCACTATTTAGTCTGTCTCTGTGTTTCAGTCTTCTCACTTTGTTTCAGTCTTTAGTCTGACTCTGTGTTGCAGTCTTTAGTCTGAATCTGTGTTTCAGTATTTAGTCTGACTCTGTGTTTCAGTCTTTACTCTGACTCTGTGTGTCAGTCTTTAGTCTGACTCAGTGTTAAAATCTTTAGTCTGAGTCTGTGTTTCAGTCTTTTGTCTGACTCTGTGTTTCAGTCTTTAGTCTGAGTCTGTGTTTCAGTCTTTATTCTGTGTTTCAATCTTTAGACTGTGTTTCAGTCTTTAGTCTGTGTTTCAGTCTTTAGTCTGACTCTGTGTTTCAATCTTTAGTCTGACTCTGTGTTTCAGTCTTTAATCTGTGTTTCAGTCTTTAGTATGAGTCTGTGTTTCAGTCTTTAGTCTGAGTCTGTGTTTCAGTCTTTAGTCTGAGTCTATGTTACAGTCTTTAGTCTGACTCTGTGTTGCAGTTTTTAGTCTGAATCTGTGTTTCAGTCTTTAGTCTGACTCTGTGTTGCAGTCTTTAGTCTGACTCTGTGTTTCAGTCTTTAGTCTTACTCTGTGTTTCAGTCTTTAGTCTGACTCTGTGTTTCAGTCTTTAGTCTGAGTCTGTGTTTCAGTCTTTAGTCTCTGTTTCAGTCTTTAGTCTGACTCTGTGTTTCAGTCTGTGTTTCAATCTTTAGTCTGACTCTGTGTTTCAGTCTTTAGTCTGACTCTGTGTTTCAGTCTTCAGTCTGTGTTTCAGTTTTTAGTCTGAGTCTGTGTTTCAGTTGTTAGTTTGAGTCTGTGTTTCAGTCTTTAGTCTGACTCTGTGTTTCAGTCTTTAGTCTGACTCTGTGTTTCAGTCTTTAGCCTGTGTTTCAGTCTTTAGTCTGAGTCTATGTTTCAGCCTTTAATCTGATTTTGTGTTAAAGTCTTTAGTCTGAGTCTGTGTTTCAGTCTATATTCTGACTCTGTGTTTCAGTCTTTAGTCTGTGTTTCAGTCTTCTCACTGCGTTTCAGTCTTTAGTCTGACTCTGTGTTGCAGTCTTTAGTCTGACTCTGTGTTTCAGTCTTTAGTCTGAGTCTATGTTTCAGCCTCTAGTCTGATTTTGTGTTAAAGTCTTTAGTCTGAGTCTGTCTTTCAGTCTATATTCTGACTCTGTGTTTCAGTCTTTAGTCTGTGTTTCAGTCTTCTCACTGCGTTTCAGTCTTTAGTCTGACTCTGTGTTGCAGTCTTTAGTCTGAATCTGTGTTTCAGTATTTAGTCTGACTCTGTGTTTCAGTCTTTACTCTGAGTCTGTGTTTCAGTATTTAGTCTGACTCTGTGTTGCAGTCTTTAGTCTGACTCTGTGTTTCAGTCTGACTCTGTTACAGTCTTTAGTCTGAGTCTGTGTTTCAGTCTTTAGTCTGAGTCTGTGTTTCAGTCTTTAGTCTGAGTCTGTGTTAAGGTCTTTAGTGTAAGTCTGTGTTTCAGTCTTTAGTGTGAGTCTGTGTTTCAGTCTTTACTCTGACTCTGTGTTTCAGTCTGTGTTTCAATCTGACTCTGTGTTTCAGTCTTTAGTCTGACTCTGTGTTTCAGTCTTCAGTCTGTGTTTTAGTTTTTAGTCTGAGTCTGTGTTTCAGTCTTTAGTCTGACTCTGTGTTTCGGTCTTTAGTCTGACTCTGTGTTTCAGTCTTAAGTCTGAATCTGTGTGTCAGTCTATATTCTGACTCTGTGTTTCAGTCTTTAGTCTGACTCTGTGTTGCAGTCTTTAGTCTGAATCTGTGTTTCACTATTTAGTCTGTCTCTGTGTTTCAGTCTTCTCACTTTGTTTCAGTCTTTAGTCTGACTCTGTGTTGCAGTCTTTAGTCTGACTCTGTGTTTCAGTCTTTACTCTGACTCTGTGTTTCAGTCTTTAGTCTGACTCTGTGTTTCAGTCTTTAGCCTGTGTTTCAGTCTTTAGTCTGAGTCTATGTTTCAGCCTTTAATCTGATTTTGTGTTAAAGTCTTTAGTCTGAGTCTGTGTTTCAGTCTATATTCTGACTCTGTGTTTCAGTCTTTAGTCTGTGTTTCAGTCTTCTCACTGCGTTTCAGTCTTTAGTCTGACTCTGTGTTGCAGTCTTTAGTCTGACTCTGTGTTTCAGTCTTTAGTCTGAGTCTATGTTTCAGCCTCTAGTCTGATTTTGTGTTAAAGTCTTTAGTCTGAGTCTGTCTTTCAGTCTATATTCTGACTCTGTGTTTCAGTCTTTAGTCTGTGTTTCAGTCTTCTCACTGCGTTTCAGTCTTTAGTCTGACTCTGTGTTGCAGTCTTTAGTCTGAATCTGTGTTTCAGTATTTAGTCTGACTCTGTGTTTCAGTCTTTACTCTGAGTCTGTGTTTCAGTATTTAGTCTGACTCTGTGTTGCAGTCTTTAGTCTGACTCTGTGTTTCAGTCTGACTCTGTTACAGTCTTTAGTCTGAGTCTGTGTTTCAGTCTTTAGTCTGAGTCTGTGTTTCAGTCTTTAGTCTGAGTCTGTGTTAAGGTCTTTAGTGTAAGTCTGTGTTTCAGTCTTTAGTGTGAGTCTGTGTTTCAGTCTTTACTCTGACTCTGTGTTTCAGTCTGTGTTTCAATCTGACTCTGTGTTTCAGTCTTTAGTCTGACTCTGTGTTTCAGTCTTCAGTCTGTGTTTTAGTTTTTAGTCTGAGTCTGTGTTTCAGTCTTTAGTCTGACTCTGTGTTTCGGTCTTTAGTCTGACTCTGTGTTTCAGTCTTAAGTCTGAATCTGTGTTTCAGTCTATATTCTGACTCTGTGTTTCAGTCTTTAGTCTGACTCTGTGTTGCAGTCTTTAGTCTGAATCTGTGTTTCACTATTTAGTCTGTCTCTGTGTTTCAGTCTTCTCACTTTGTTTCAGTCTTTAGTCTGACTCTGTGTTGCAGTCTTTAGTCTGACTCTGTGTTTCAGTCTTTACTCTGACTCTGTGTTTCAGTCTTTAGTCTGAGTCTGTGTTTCAGTCTTTAGTCTGAGTATGTGTTTCAGTCTTTAGTCTGACTCTGTGTTGCAGTTTTTAGTCTGAATCTGTGTTTCAGTCTTTAGTCTGACTCTGTGTGGCAGTCTTTAGTCTGACTCTGTGTTTCAGTCTTTAGTCTGACTCTGTGTTTCAGTCTGACTCTGTTACAGTCTTTAGTCTGAGTCTGTGTTTCAGTCTTTAGTCTGTGTTTCAGTCTTTACTCTGACTCTGTGTTTCAGTCTTTAGTCTGACTCTGTGTTTCAGTCTTTAGTCTGACTCTGTGTTTCAGTCTGACTCTGTTACAGTCTTTAGTCTGAGTCTGTGTTTCAGTCTTTACTCTGAGTCTGTGTTTCAGTCTTTACTCTGACTCTGTGTTTCAGTCTGTGTTTCAATCTGACTCTGTGTTTCAGTCTTTAGTCTGACTCTGTGTTTCAGTCTTCAGTCTGTGTTTTAGTTTTTAGTCTGAGTCTGTGTTTCAGTCTTTAGTCTGACTCTGTGTTTCGGTCTTTAGTCTGACTCTGTGTTTCAGTCTTAAGTCTGAATCTGTGTTTCAGTCTATATTCTGACTCTGTGTTTCAGTCTTTAGTCTGACTCTGTGTTGCAGTCTTTAGTCTGAATCTGTGTTTCACTATTTAGTCTGTCTCTGTGTTTCAGTCTTCTCACTTTGTTTCAGTCTTTAGTCTGACTCTGTGTTGCAGTCTTTAGTCTGAATCTGTGTTTCAGTATTTAGTCTGACTCTGTGTTTCAGTCTTTACTCTGACTCTGTGTTTCAGTCTTTAGTCTACCTCAGTGTTAAAATCTTTAGTCTGAGTCTGTGTTTCAGTCTTTTGTCTGACTCTGTGTTTCAGTCTTTAGTCTGAGTCTGTGTTTCAGTCTTTATTCTGTGTTTCAATCTTTAGACTGTGTTTCAGTCTTTAGTCTGTGTTTCAGTCTTTAGTCTGACTCTGTGTTTCAATCTTTAGTCTGACTCTGTGTTTCAGTCTTTAATCTGTGTTTCAGTCTTTAGTATGAGTCTGTGTTTCAGTCTTTAGTCTGAGTCTGTGTTTCAGTCTTTAGTCTGAGTCTGTGTTACAGTCTTTAGTCTGACTCTGTGTTGCAGTTTTTAGTCTGAATCTGTGTTTCAGTCTTTAGTCTGACTCTGTGTTGCAGTCTTTAGTCTGACTCTGTGTTTCAGTCTTTAGTCTTACTCTGTGTTTCAGTCTGACTCTGTTACAGTCTTTAGTCTGAGTCTGTGTTTCAGTCTTTAGTCTATGTTTCAGTCTTTACTCTGACTCTGTGTTTCAGTCTTTAGTCTGACTCTGTGTTTCAGTCTTTAGTCTGACTCTGTGTTTCAGTCTGACTCTGTTACAGTCTTTAGTCTGAGTCTGTTTTTCAGTCTTTACTCTGAGTCTGTGTTTCAGTCTTTACTCTGACTCTGTGTTTCAGTCTTTAGTCTGACTCTGTGTTTCAGTCTTTAGTCTGAGTCTGTGTTTCAGTCTTTAGTCTCTGTTTCAGTCTTTAGTCTGACTCTGTGTTTCAGTCTGTGTTTCAATCTTTAGTCTGACTCTGTGTTTCAGTCTTTAGTCTGACTCTGTGTTTCAGTCTTCAGTCTGTGTTTCAGTTTTTAGTCTGAGTCTGTGTTTCAGTTGTTAGTCTGAGTCTGTGTTTCAGTCTTTAGTCTGACTCTGTGTTTCAGTCTTTAGTCTGACTCTGTGTTTCAGTCTTTAGTCTGACTCTGTGTTTCAGTCTTTAGCCTGTGTTTCAGTCTTTAGTCTGAGTCTATGTTTCAGCCTTTAATCTGATTTTGTGTTAAAGTCTTTAGTCTGAGTCTGTGTTTCAGTCTATATTCTGACTCTGTGTTTCAGTCTTTAGTCTGTGTTTCAGTCTTCTCACTGCGTTTCAGTCTTTAGTCTGACTCTGTGTTGCAGTCTTTAGTCTGACTCTGTGTTTCAGTCTTTAGTCTGAGTCTATGTTTCAGCCTCTAGTCTGATTTTGTGTTAAAGTCTTTAGTCTGAGTCTGTCTTTCAGTCTATATTCTGACTCTGTGTTTCAGTCTTTAGTCTGTGTTTCAGTCTTCTCACTGCGTTTCAGTCTTTAGTCTGACTCTGTGTTGCAGTCTTTAGTCTGAATCTGTGTTTCAGTATTTAGTCTGACTCTGTGTTTCAGTCTTTACTCTGAGTCTGTGTTTCAGTATTTAGTCTGACTCTGTGTTGCAGTCTTTAGTCTGACTCTGTGTTTCAGTCTGACTCTGTTACAGTCTTTAGTCTGAGTCTGTGTTTCAGTCTTTAGTCTGAGTCTGTGTTTCAGTCTTTAGTCTGAGTCTGTGTTAAGGTCTTTAGTGTAAGTCTGTGTTTCAGTCTTTAGTGTGAGTCTGTGTTTCAGTCTTTACTCTGACTCTGTGTTTCAGTCTGTGTTTCAATCTGACTCTGTGTTTCAGTCTTTAGTCTGACTCTGTGTTTCAGTCTTCAGTCTGTGTTTTAGTTTTTAGTCTGAGTCTGTGTTTCAGTCTTTAGTCTGACTCTGTGTTTCGGTCTTTAGTCTGACTCTGTGTTTCAGTCTTAAGTCTGAATCTGTGTTTCAGTCTATATTCTGACTCTGTGTTTCAGTCTTTAGTCTGACTCTGTGTTGCAGTCTTTAGTCTGAACCTGTGTTTCACTATTTAGTCTGTCTCTGTGTTTCAGTCTTCTCACTTTGTTTCAGTCTTTAGTCTGACTCTGTGTTGCAGTCTTTAGTCTGACTCTGTGTTTCAGTCTTTACTCTAACTCTGTGTTTCAGTCTTTAGTCTGACTCAGTGTTTAAATCTTTAGTCTGAGTCTGTGTTTCAGTCTTTTGTCTGACTCTGTGTTTCAGTCTTTAGTCTGTGTTTCAATCTTTAGACTGTGTTTCAGTCTTTAGTCTGACTCTGTGTTTCAGTCTGACTCTGTTACAGTCTTTAGTCTGAGTCTGTGTTTCAGTCTTTAGTCTGAGTTTGTGTTTCAGTCTTTAGTCTGAATCTGTGTTTCAGTCTTTAGTCTGACTCTGTGTTTCAGTCTGACTCTGTTACAGTCTTTAGTCTGAGTCTGTGTTTCAGTCTTTACTCTGAGTCTGTGTTTCAGTCTTTAGTCTGTCTCTGTGTTTCAGTCTTTATTCTGAGTCTGTGTTTCAGTCTTTAGTCTGACTCTGTGTTTCAGTCTTTAGTCTGACTCTGTGTTTCAGTCTTTAGTCTGTGTTTCAGTCTTTAGTCTGAGTTTCAGTCTTTAGTCTGACTCTATGTTTCAGTCTTTAGTCTGACTCTGTGTTTCAGTCTTTATTCTGAGTCTGTGTTTCAGTCTTTAGTCTGACTCTGTGTTTCAGTCTTTAGTCTGACTCTGTGTTTCAGTCTTTATTCTGAGTCTGTGTTTCAGTCTTTAGTCTGACTCTGTGTTTCAGTCTTTATTCTGAGTCTGTGTTTCAGTCTTTAGTCTGACTCTGTGTTTCAGTCTTTAGTCTGACTCTGTGTTTCAGTCTTTAGTCTGTGTTTCAGTCTTTAGTCTGAGTTTCAGTCTTTAGTCTGACTCTATGTTTCAGTCTTTACTCTGACTCTGTGTTTCAGTCTTTTGTCTGACTCTGTGTTTCAGTCTTTAGTCTGTGTTTCAATCTTTAGTCTGAGTCTGTGTTTCAGTCTGTGTTTCAGTATTTAGTCTGAGTTTGTGTTTCAGTCTTTAGTCTGACTCTGTGTTTTAGTTTTTAGTCTGACTCTGTGTTTCTGTGTTTCAGTCTTTAGTCTGACTCTGTGTTTCAGTCTTTAGTCTGAGTCTGTGTTTCAGTCTTTAGTCTGAGTCTGTGTTTCAGTCTTTAGTCTGTGTTTCAGTCTTTAGTCTGTGTTTCAGTCTTTAGTCTGACACTGTGTTTCAGTCTGTATTTCAATCTTTAGTCTGACTCTTTGTTTCAGTCTTTAGTCTGTGTTTCAGTCTTTAGCCTGTCTCTGTGTTTTAGTCTGAGTCTGTGTTTCAGTCTTTAGTCTGTGTTTCAGTCTTTAGTCTTTGTTTCAGTCTTTAGTCTGACACTGTGTTTTAGTCTGTATTTCAATCTTTAGTCTGACTCTGTGTTTCAGTCTCCAGTCTGTGTTTCAGTCTTTAGTCTGACTCTGTGTTTCAGTCTTTAGTCTGAGTCGGTGTTTCAGTCTTTAGTCTGAGTCTGTGTTTCAGTCTTTAGTCTGAGTATGTGTTTCAGTCTTTAGTCTGACTCTGTGTTTCAGTCTGTGTTTCAATCTTTAGTCTGACTCTGTGTTTCAGTCTTTAGTCTGTGTTTCAGTCTTTAGTCTGACTCTGTGTTTCAGTCTTTAGTCTGAGTCTGTGTTAAGGTCTTTAGTGTGAGTCTGTGTTTCAGTCTTTAGTCTGAGTCTGTGTTAAGGTCTTTAGTGTGAGTCTGTGTTTCAGTCTTTAGTGTGAGTCTGTGTTTCAGTCTTTAGTCTGAGTCTGTGTTTCAGTCTTTAGTCTGAGTCTGTGTTTCAGTCTTTAGTCTGAGTCTGTGTTTCAGTCTTTAGTCTGACTCTGTGTTGCAGTTTTTAGTCTGAATCTGTGTTTCAGTCTTTAGTATGAGTCTGTGTTTCAGTCTTTAGTCTGAGTCTGTGTTTCAGTCTTTAGTCTGACTCTGTGTTGCAGTCTTTAGTCTGACTCTGTGTTTCAGTCTTTAGTCTGACTCTGTGTTTCAGTCTGACTCTGTTACAGTCTTTAGTCTGACTCTGTGTTTCAGTCTTTACTCTGACTCTTTGTTTCAGTCTTTAGTCTGACTCTGTGTTTCAGTCTTCAGTCTGTGTTTCAGTTTTTAGTCTGAGTCTGTGTTTCAGTCTTTAGTCTGACTCTGTGTTTCACTCTTTAGTCTGACTCTGTGTTTCAGTCTTAAGTCTGAATCTGTGTTTCAGTCTATATTCTGACTCTGTGTTTCAGTCTTTAGTCTGACTCTGTGTTGCAGTCTTTAGTCTGAATCTGTGTTTCAGTATTTAGTCTGTCTCTGTGTTTCAGTCTTCTCACTGCGTTTCAGTCTTTAGTCTGACTCTGTGTTGCAGTCTTTAGTCTGAATCTGTGTTTCAGTATTTAGTCTGACTCTGTGTTTCAGTCTTTACTCTGAGTCTGTGTTTCAGTATTTAGTCTGACTCTGTGTTGGAGTCTTTAGTCTGAATCTGTGTTTCAGTATTTAGTCTGACTCTGTGTTTCAGTCTTTACTCTGAGTCTGTGTTTCAGTATTTATTCTGACTCTGTGTTGCAGTTTTTAGTCTGAATCTGTGTTTCAGTCTTTAGTCTGAGTCTGTGTTGCAGTCTTTAGTCTGAATCTGTGTTTCAGTCTTTAGTCTGACTCTGTGTTTCAGTCTGACTCTGTTACAGTCTTTAGTCTGACTCTTTGTTTCAGTCTTTAGTCTGACTCTGTGTTTCAGTCTGTGTTTCAATCTGACTCTGTGTTTCAGTCTTTAGTCTGACTCTGTGTTTCAGTCATCAGTCTGTGTTTCAGTTTTTAGTCTGAGTCTGTGTTTCAGTCTTTAGTCTGACTCTGTGTTTCAGTCTTTAGTCTGACTCTGTGTTTCAGTCTTAAGTCTGAATCTGTGTTTCAGTCTATATTCTGACTCTGTGTTTCAGTCTTTAGTCTGTGTTTCAGTCTTCTCACTGCGTTTCAGTCTTTAGTCTGACTCTGTGTTGCAGTCTTTACTCTGAGTCTGTGTTTCAGTATTTAGTCTGACTCTGTGTTGCAGTCTTTAGTCTGAATCTGTGTTTCAGTCTTTAGTCTGACTCTGTGTTGCAGTCTTTAGTCTGAATCTGTGTTTCAGTCTTTAGTCTGACTCTGTTACAGTCTTTAGTCTGAGTCTGTGTTTCAGTCTTTAGTCTTTCTCTGTGTTTCAGTCTTTATTCTGAGTCTGTGTTTCAGTCTTTAGTCTGACTCTGTGTTTCAGTCTTTAGTCTGACTCTGTGTTTCAGTCTTTAGTCTGTGTTTCAGTCTTTAGTCTGACTCTATGTTTCAGTCTTTAGTCTGACTCTGTGTTTCAGTCTTTTGTCTGACTCTGTGTTTCAGTCTTTAGTCTGTGTTTCAATCTTTAGTCTGAGTCTGTGTTTCAGTCTGTATTTCAGTATTTAGTCTTAGTCTGTGTTTCAGTCTTTAGTCTGACTCTGTGTTTCAGTTTTTAGTCTGACTCTGTGTTTCAGTCTTTACTCTGACTCTGTGTTTCAGTCTTTAGTCTGAGTCTGTGTTTCAGTCTTTAGTCTGTGTTTCAATCTTTAGTCTGTGTTTCAGTCTTTAGTCTGACACTGTGTTTCAGTCTGTATTTCAATCTTTAGTCTGACTCTGTGTTTCAGTCTTTAGTCTGTGTTTCAGTCTTTAGCCTGTCTCTGTGTTTCATGCTTCAGTCTGTGTTTCAGTCTTTAGTCTGACTCTGTGTTTCAGTCTTTAGTCGGACTCTGTGTTTCAGTCTTTAGTCTGAGTCTGTGTTTCAGTCTTTAGTCTGAGTCTGTGTTTCAGTCTTTAGTCTGAGTCTGTGTTTCAGTCTTTAGTCTGAGTCTGTGTTAAAGTCTTTAGTGTGAGTCTGTGTTTCAGTCTTTAGTCTGACTCTGTGTTTCAGTCTTTAGTCTAACTCTGTGTTTCAGTCTTTAGTCTGAGTCTGTGTTTCAGTCTTTAGTCTGAGTCTGTGTTTCAGTCTTTAGTCTGACTGTGTTTCAGTCTTTAGTCTGACTCTGTGTTTCAGTCTTTAGTCTGACTCTGTGTTTCAGTCTTTAGTCTGACTCTGTGTTTCAGTCTTTAGTCTGAGTTAAGGTTTTTAGTGTGAGTCTGTGTTTCAGTCTTTAGAGTGAGTCTGTGTTTCAGTCTTTAGAGTGAGTCTGTGTTTCAGTCTTTAGCCTGAGTCTGTGTTTCAGTCTTTAGAGTGAGTCTGTGTTTCAGTTTTTTGTCTGAGTCTGTGTTAAGGTCTTTAGTGTGAGTCTGTTTTTCAGTCTTTAGTCTGAGTCTGTGTTAAGGTCTTTAGTGTGAGTCTGTGTTTCAGTCTTTAGTATGAGTCTGTGTTTCAGTCTTTAGTGTGAGTATGTGTTTCAGTCTTTAGTGTGAGTATGTGTTTCAGTCTTTAGTCTGAGTCTATGTTAAGGTCTTTAGTGTGAGTATGTGTTTCAGTCTTTAGTCTGAGTCTGTGTTAAGGTCTTTAGTCTGACTCTGTGTTGCAGTCTTTAGTCTGAATCTGTGTTTCAGTCTTTAGTCTGACTCTGTTAGAGTCTTTAGTCTGAGTCTGTGTTTCAGTCTTTAGTCTGTCTCTGTGTTTCAGTCTTTATTCTGAGTCTGTTTTTCAGTCTTTAGTCTGACTCTGTGTTTCAGTCTTTAGTCTGACTCTGTGTTTCAGTCTTTAGTCTGTGTTTCAGTCTTTAGTCTGAGTCTGTGTTTCAGTCTTTAGTCTGACTCTATGTTTCAGTCTTTAGTCTGACTCTGTGTTTCAGTCTTTTGTCTGACTCTGTGTTTCAGTCTTTAGTCTGTGTTTCAATCTTTAGTCTGAGTCTGTGTTTCAGTCTGTATTTCAGTATTTAGTCTTAGTCTGTGTTTCAGTCTTTAGTCTGACTCTGTGTTTCAGTTTTTAGTCTGACTCTGTGTTTCAGTCTTTACTCTGACTCTGTGTTTCAGTCTTTAGTCTGAGTCTGTGTTTCAGTCTTTAGTCTGTGTTTCAATCTTTAGTCTGTGTTTCAGTCTTTAGTCTGACACTGTGTTTCAGTCTGTATTTCAATCTTTAGTCTGACTCTGTGTTTCAGTCTTTAGTCTGTGTTTCAGTCTTTAGCCTGTCTCTGTGTTTCATGCTTCAGTCTGTGTTTCAGTCTTTAGTCTGACTCTGTGTTTCAGTCTTTAGTCGGACTCTGTGTTTCAGTCTTTAGTCTGAGTCTGTGTTTCAGTCTTTAGTCTGAGTCTGTGTTTCAGTCTTTAGTCTGAGTCTGTGTTTCAGTCTTTAGTCTGAGTCTGTGTTAAAGTCTTTAGTGTGAGTCTGTGTTTCAGTCTTTAGTCTGACTCTGTGTTTCAGTCTTTAGTCTAACTCTGTGTTTCAGTCTTTAGTCTGAGTCTGTGTTTCAGTCTTTAGTCTGAGTCTGTGTTTCAGTCTTTAGTCTGACTGTGTTTCAGTCTTTAGTCTGACTCTGTGTTTCAGTCTTTAGTCTGACTCTGTGTTTCAGTCTTTAGTCTGACTCTGTGTTTCAGTCTTTAGTCTGAGTTAAGGTTTTTAGTGTGAGTCTGTGTTTCAGTCTTTAGAGTGAGTCTCTGTTTCAGTCTTTAGAGTGAGTCTGTGTTTCAGTCTTTAGCCTGAGTCTGTGTTTCAGTCTTTAGAGTGAGTCTGTGTTTCAGTTTTTTGTCTGAGTCTGTGTTAAGGTCTTTAGTGTGAGTCTGTTTTTCAGTCTTTAGTCTGAGTCTGTGTTAAGGTCTTTAGTGTGAGTCTGTGTTTCAGTCTTTAGTATGAGTCTGTGTTTCAGTCTTTAGTGTGAGTATGTGTTTCAGTCTTTAGTGTGAGTATGTGTTTCAGTCTTTAGTCTGAGTCTGTGTTAAGGTCTTTAGTGTGAGTATGTGTTTCAGTCTTTAGTCTGAGTCTGTGTTAAGGTCTTTAGTCTGACTCTGTGTTGCAGTCTTTAGTCTGAATCTGTGTTTCAGTCTTTAGTCTGACTCTGTTACAGTCTTTAGTCTGAGTCTGTGTTTCAGTCTTTAGTCTGTCTCTGTGTTTCAGTCTTTATTCTGAGTCTGTGTTTCAGTCTTTAGTCTGACTCTGTGTTTCAGTCTTTAGTCTGACTCTGTGTTTCAGTCTTTAGTCTGTGTTTCAGTCTTTAGTCTGAGTCTGTGTTTCAGTCTTTAGTCTGACTCTATGTTTCAGTCTTTAGTCTGACTCTGTGTTTCAGTCTTTTGTCTGACTCTGTGTTTCAGTCTTTAGTCTGTGTTTCAATCTTTAGTCTGAGTCTGTGTTTCAGTCTGTATTTCAGTATTTAGTCTTAGTCTGTGTTTCAGTCTTTAGTCTGACTCTGTGTTTCAGTTTTTAGTCTGACTCTGTGTTTCAGTCTTTACTCTGACTCTGTGTTTCAGTCTTTAGTCTGAGTCTGTGTTTCAGTCTTTAGTCTGTGTTTCAGTCTTTAGTCTGTGTTTCAGTCTTTAGTCTGAGTCTGTGTTTCAGTCTTTAGTCTGACTCTATGTTTCAGTCTTTAGTCTGACTCTGTGTTTCAGTCTTTTGTCTGACTCTGTGTTTCAGTCTTTAGTCTGTGTTTCAATCTTTAGTCTGAGTCTGTGTTTCAGTCTGTATTTCAGTATTTAGTCTTAGTCTGTGTTTCAGTCTTTAGTCTGACTCTGTGTTTCAGTTTTTAGTCTGACTCTGTGTTTCAGTCTTTACTCTGACTCTGTGTTTCAGTCTTTAGTCTGAGTCTGCGTTTCAGTCTTTAGTCTGTGTTTCAATCTTTAGTCTGTGTTTCAGTCTTTAGTCTGACACTGTGTTTAAGTCTGTATTTCAATCTTTAGTCTGACTCTGTGTTTCAGTCTTTAGTCTGTGTTTCAGTCTTTAGCCTGTCTCTGTGTTTCATGCTTCAGTCTGTGTTTCAGTCTTTAGTCTGACTCTGTGTTTCAGTCTTTAGTCGGACTCTGTGTTTCAGTCTTTAGTCTGAGTCTGTGTTTCAGTCTTTAGTCTGAGTCTGTGTTTCAGTCTTTAGTCTGAGTCTGTGTTTCAGTCTTTAGTCTGAGTCTGTGTTAAAGTCTTTAGTGTGAGTCTGTGTTTCAGTCTTTAGTCTGACTCTGTGTTTCAGTCTTTAGTCTAACTCTGTGTTTCAGTCTTTAGTCTGAGTCTGTGTTTCAGTCTTTAGTCTGAGTCTGTGTTTCAGTCTTTAGTCTGACTGTGTTTCAGTCTTTAGTCTGACTCTGTGTTTCAGTCTTTAGTCTGACTCTGTGTTTCAGTCTTTAGTCTGACTCTGTGTTTCAGTCTTTAGTCTGAGTTAAGGTTTTTAGTGTGAGTCTGTGTTTCAGTCTTTAGAGTGAGTCTGTGTTTCAGTCTTTAGAGTGAGTCTGTGTTTCAGTCTTTAGCCTGAGTCTGTGTTTCAGTCTTTAGAGTGAGTCTGTGTTTCAGTTTTTTGTCTGAGTCTGTGTTAAGGTCTTTAGTGTGAGTCTGTTTTTCAGTCTTTAGTCTGAGTCTGTGTTAAGGTCTTTAGTGTGAGTCTGTGTTTCAGTCTTTAGTATGAGTCTGTGTTTCAGTCTTTAGTGTGAGTATGTGTTTCAGTCTTTAGTGTGAGTATGTGTTTCAGTCTTTAGTCTGAGTCTGTGTTAAGGTCTTTAGTCTGACTCTGTGTTGCAGTCTTTAGTCTGAATCTGTGTTTCAGTCTTTAGTCTGACTCTGTTACAGTCTTTAGTCTGAGTCTGTGTTTCAGTCTTTAGTCTGTCTCTGTGTTTCAGTCTTTATTCTGAGTCTGTTTTTCAGTCTTTAGTCTGACTCTGTGTTTCAGTCTTTAGTCTGACTCTGTGTTTCAGTCTTTAGTCTGTGTTTCAGTCTTTAGTCTGAGTCTGTGTTTCAGTCTTTAGTCTGACTCTATGTTTCAGTCTTTAGTCTGACTCTGTGTTTCAGTCTTTTGTCTGACTCTGTGTTTCAGTCTTTAGTCTGTGTTTCAATCTTTAGTCTGAGTCTGTGTTTCAGTCTGTATTTCAGTATTTAGTCTTAGTCTGTGTTTCAGTCTTTAGTCTGACTCTGTGTTTCAGTTTTTAGTCTGACTCTGTGTTTCAGTCTTTACTCTGACTCTGTGTTTCAGTCTTTAGTCTGAGTCTGCGTTTCAGTCTTTAGTCTGTGTTTCAATCTTTAGTCTGTGTTTCAGTCTTTAGTCTGACACTGTGTTTCAGTCTGTATTTCAATCTTTAGTCTGACTCTGTGTTTCAGTCTTTAGTCTGTGTTTCAGTCTTTAGCCTGTCTCTGTGTTTCATGCTTCAGTCTGTGTTTCAGTCTTTAGTCTGACTCTGTGTTTCAGTCTTTAGTCGGACTCTGTGTTTCAGTCTTTAGTCTGAGTCTGTGTTTCAGTCTTTAGTCTGAGTCTGTGTTTCAGTCTTTAGTCTGAGTCTGTGTTTCAGTCTTTAGTCTGAGTCTGTGTTTCAGTCTTTAGTCTGACTCTGTGTTTCAGTCTTTAGTCTAACTCTGTGTTTCAGTCTTTAGTCTGAGTCTGTGTTTCAGTCTTTAGTCTGAGTCTGTGTTTCAGTCTTTAGTCTGACTGTGTTTCAGTCTTTAGTCTGACTCTGTGTTTCAGTCTTTAGTCTGACTCTGTGTTTCAGTCTTTAGTCTGACTCTGTGTTTCAGTCTTTAGTCTGAGTTAAGGTTTTTAGTGTGAGTCTGTGTTTCAGTCTTTAGAGTGAGTCTGTGTTTCAGTCTTTAGAGTGAGTCTGTGTTTCAGTCTTTAGCCTGAGTCTGTGTTTCAGTCTTTAGAGTGAGTCTGTGTTTCAGTTTTTTGTCTGAGTCTGTGTTAAGGTCTTTAGTGTGAGTCTGTTTTTCAGTCTTTAGTCTGAGTCTGTGTTAAGGTCTTTAGTGTGAGTCTGTGTTTCAGTCTTTAGTATGAGTCTGTGTTTCAGTCTTTAGTGTGAGTATGTGTTTCAGTCTTTAGTGTGAGTATGTGTTTCAGTCTTTAGTCTGAGTCTGTGTTAAGGTCTTTAGTGTGAGTATGTGTTTCAGTCTTTAGTCTGAGTCTGTGTTAAGGTCTTTAGTCTGACTCTGTGTTGCAGTCTTTAGTCTGAATCTGTGTTTCAGTCTTTAGTCTGACCCTGTTACAGTCTTTAGTCTGAGTCTGTGTTTCAGTCTTTAGTCTGTCTCTGTGTTTCAGTCTTTATTCTGAGTCTGTGTTTCAGTCTTTAGTCTGACTCTGTGTTTCAGTCTTTAGTCTGACTCTGTGTTTCAGTCTTTAGTCTGTGTTTCAGTCTTTAGTCTGAGTCTGTGTTTCAGTCTTTAGTCTGACTCTATGTTTCAGTCTTTAGTCTGACTCTGTGTTTCAGTCTTTTGTCTGACTCTGTGTTTCAGTCTTTAGTCTGTGTTTCAATCTTTAGTCTGAGTCTGTGTTTCAGTCTGTATTTCAGTATTTAGTCTTAGTCTGTGTTTCAGTCTTTAGTCTGACTCTGTGTTTCAGTTTTTAGTCTGACTCTGTGTTTCAGTCTTTACTCTGACTCTGTGTTTCAGTCTTTAGTCTGAGTCTGTGTTTCAGTCTTTAGTCTGTGTTTCAATCTTTAGTCTGTGTTTCAGTCTTTAGTCTGACACTGTGTTTCAGTCTGTATTTCAATCTTTAGTCTGACTCTGTGTTTCAGTCTTTAGTCTGTGTTTCAGTCTTTAGCCTGTCTCTGTGTTTCATGCTTCAGTCTGTGTTTCAGTCTTTAGTCTGACTCTGTGTTTCAGTCTTTAGTCGGACTCTGTGTTTCAGTCTTTAGTCTGAGTCTGTGTTTCAGTCTTTAGTCTGAGTCTGTGTTTCAGTCTTTAGTCTGAGTCTGTGTTTCAGTCTTTAGTCTGAGTCTGTGTTAAAGTCTTTAGTGTGAGTCTGTGTTTCAGTCTTTAGTCTGACTCTGTGTTTCAGTCTTTAGTCTAACTCTGTGTTTCAGTCTTTAGTCTGAGTCTGTGTTTCAGTCTTTAGTCTGAGTCTGTGTTTCAGTCTTTAGTCTGACTGTGTTTCAGTCTTTAGTCTGACTCTGTGTTTCAGTCTTTAGTCTGACTCTGTGTTTCAGTCTTTAGTCTGAGTTAAGGTTTTTAGTGTGAGTCTGTGTTTCAGTCTTTAGAGTGAGTCTGTGTTTCAGTCTTTAGAGTGAGTCTGTGTTTCAGTCTTTAGTCTGAGTTAAGGTTTTTAGTGTGAGTCTGTGTTTCAGTCTTTAGAGTGAGTCTGTGTTTCAGTCTTTAGAGTGAGTCTGTGTTTCAGTCTTTAGCCTGAGTCTGTGTTTCAGTCTTTAGAGTGAGTCTGTGTTTCAGTTTTTTGTCTGAGTCTGTGTTAAGGTCTTTAGTGTGAGTCTGTTTTTCAGTCTTTAGTCTGAGTCTGTGTTAAGGTCTTTAGTGTGAGTCTGTGTTTCAGTCTTTAGTATGAGTCTGTGTTTCAGTCTTTAGTGTGAGTATGTGTTTCAGTCTTTAGTGTGAGTATGTGTTTCAGTCTTTAGTCTGAGTCTGTGTTAAGGTCTTTAGTGTGAGTATGTGTTTCAGTCTTTAGTCTGAGTCTGTGTTAAGGTCTTTAGTGTGAGTCTGTGTTTCAGTCTTTAGTGGGAATCTATGTTTCATTCTTTAGTCTGAGTCTGTGTTTCAGTATTTAGTCTGACTCTGTGTTGCAGTCTTTAGTCTGACTCTGTGTTTCAGTCTTTAGTCTGACTCTGTGTTTCAGTCTTTAGTCTGTGTTTCAGTCTTTAGTCTGAGTTTCAGTCTTTAGTCTGACTCTATGTTTCAGTCTTTACTCTGACTCTGTGTTTCAGTCTTTTGTCTGACTCTGTGTTTCAGTCTTTAGTCTGTGTTTTAATCTTTAGTCTGAGTCTGTGTTTCAGTCTGTGTTTCAGTATTTAGTCTGAGTCTGTGTTTCAGTCTTTAGTCTGACTCTGTGTTTTAGTTTTTAGTCTGACTCTGTGTTTCAGTCTTTAGTCTGACTCTGCGTTTCAGTCTTTAGTCTGAGTCTGTGTTTCAGTCTTTAGTCTGAGTCTGTGTTTCAGTCTTTAGTCTGTGTTTCAGTCTTTAGTCTGTGTTTCAGTCTTAAGTCTGACACTGTGTTTCAGTCTGTATTTCAATCTTTAGTCTGACTCTTTGTTTCAGTCTTTAGTCTGTGTTTCAGTCTTTAGCCTGTCTCTGTGTTTTAGTCTGAGTCTGTGTTTCAGTCTTTAGTCTGTGTTTCAGTCTTTAGTCTTTGTTTCAGTCTTTAGTCTGACACTGTGTTTTAGTCTGTATTTCAATCTTTAGTCTGACTCTGTGTTTCAGTCTTCAGTCTGTGTTTCAGTCTTTAGTCTGACTATGTGTTTCAGTCTTTAGTCTGAGTCGGTGTTTCAGTCTTTAGTCTGAGTCTGTGTTTCAGTCTTTAGTCTGAGTATGTGTTTCAGTCTTTAGTCTGACTCTGTGTTTCAGTCTGTGTTTCAATCTTTAGTCTGACTCTGTGTTTCAGTCTTTAGTCTGTGTTTCAGTCTTTAGTCTGACTCTGTGTTTCAGTCTTTAGTCTGAGTCTGTGTTGAGGTCTTTAGTGTGAGTCTGTGTTTCAGTCTTTAGTCTGAGTCTGTGTTAAGGTCTTTAGTGTGAGTCTGTGTTTCAGTCTTTAGTGTGAGTCTGTGTTTCAGTCTTTAGTCTGAGTCTGTGTTTCAGTCTTTAGTCTGAGTCTGTGTTTCAGTCTTTAGTCTGAGTCTGTGTTTCAGTCTGTGTTTCAGTATTTAGTCTGAGTCTGTGTTTCAGTCTTTAGTCTGACTCTGTGTTTTAGTTTTTAGTCTGACTCTGTGTTTCAGTCTTTAGTCTGACTCTGCGTTTCAGTCTTTAGTCTGAGTCTGTGTTTCAGTCTTTAGTCTGAGTCTGTGTTTCAGTCTTTAGTCTGTGTTTCAGTCTTTAGTCTGTGTTTCAGTCTTAAGTCTGACACTGTGTTTCAGTCTGTATTTCAATCTTTAGTCTGACTCTTCGTTTCAGTCTTTAGTCTGTGTTTCAGTCTTTAGCCTGTCTCTGTGTTTTAGTCTGAGTCTGTGTTTCAGTCTTTAGTCTGTGTTTCAGTCTTTAGTCTTTGTTTCAGTCTTTAGTCTGACACTGTGTTTTAGTCTGTATTTCAATCTTTAGTCTGACTCTGTGTTTCAGTCTTCAGTCTGTGTTTCAGTCTTTAGTCTGACTATGTGTTTCAGTCTTTAGTCTGAGTCGGTGTTTCAGTCTTTAGTCTGAGTCTGTGTTTCAGTCTTTAGTCTGAATATGTGTTTCAGTCTTTAGTCTGACTCTGTGTTTCAGTCTGTGTTTCAATCTTTAGTCTGACTCTGTGTTTCAGTCTTTAGTCTGTGTTTCAGTCTTTAGTCTGACTCTGTGTTTCAGTCTTTAGTCTGAGTCTGTGTTAAGGTCTTTAGTGTGAGTCTGTGTTTCAGTCTTTAGTCTGAGTCTGTGTTAAGGTCTTTAGTGTGAGTCTGTGTTTCAGTCTTTAGTGTGAGTCTGTGTTTCAGTCTTTAGTCTGAGTCTGTGTTTCAGTCTTTAGTCTGAGTCTGTGTTTCAGTCTTTAGTCTGAGTCTGTGTTTCAGTCTTTAGTCTGACTCTGTGTTGCAGTTTTTAGTCTGAATCTGTGTTTCAGTCTTTAGTATGAGTCTGTGTTTCAGTCTTTAGTCTGAGTCTGTGTTTCAGTCTTTAGTCTGACTCTGTGTTGCAGTCTTTAGTCTGAATCTGTGTTTCAGTCTTTAGTCTGACTCTGTGTTTCAGTCTGACTCTGTTACAGTCTTTAGTCTGAGTCTGTGTTTCAGTCTTTACTCTGAGTCTGTGTTTCAGTCTTTAGTCTGACTCTGTGTTTCAGTCTATGTTTTAATCTGACTCTGTGTTTCAGTCTTTAGTCTGACTCTGTGTTTCAGTCTTCAGTCTGTGTTTCAGTTTTTATTCTGAGTCTGTGTTTCAGTCTTTAGTCTGACTCTGTGTTTCAGTCTTTAGTCTGACTCTGTGTTTCAGTCTTAAGTCTGAATCTGTGTTTCAGTCTATATTCTGACTCTGTGTTTCAGTCTTTAGTCTGACTCTGTGTTGCAGTCTTTAGTCTGAATCTGTGTTTCAGTATTTAGTCTGTCTCTGTGTTTCAGTCTTCTCACTGCGTTTCAGTCTTTAGTCTGACTCTGTGTTGCAGTCTTTAGTCTGAATCTGTGTTTCAGTATTTAGTCTGACTCTGTGTTTCAGTCTTTACTCTGAGTCTGTGTTTCAGTATTTAGTCTGACTCTGTGTTGGAGTCTTTAGTCTGAATCTGTGTTTCAGTATTTAGTCTGACTCTGTGTTTCAGTCTTTACTCTGAGTCTGTGTTTCAGTATTTAGTCTGACTCTGTGTTGCAGTTTTTAGTCTGAATCTGTGTTTCAGTCTTTAGTCTGAGTCTGTGTTGCAGTCTTTAGTCTGAATCTGTGTTTCAGTCTTTAGTCTGACTCTGTGTTTCAGTCTGACTCTGTTACAGTCTTTAGTCTGACTCTTTGTTTCAGTCTTTAGTCTGACTCTGTGTTTCAGTCTGTGTTTCAATCTGACTCTGTGTTTCAGTCTTTAGTCTGACTCTGTGTTTCAGTCATCAGTCTGTGTTTCAGTTTTTAGTCTGAGTCTGTGTTTCAGTCTTTAGTCTGACTCTGTGTTTCAGTCTTTAGTCTGACTCTGTGTTTCAGTCTTAAGTCTGAATCTGTGTTTCAGTCTATATTCTGACTCTGTGTTTCAGTCTTTAGTCTGTGTTTCAGTCTTCTCACTGCGTTTCAGTCTTTAGTCTGACTCTGTGTTGCAGTCTTTACTCTGAGTCTGTGTTTCAGTATTTAGTCTGACTCTGTGTTGCAGTCTTTAGTCTGAATCTGTGTTTCAGTCTTTAGTCTGACTCTGTGTTGCAGTCTTTAGTCTGAATCTGTGTTTCAGTCTTTAGTCTGACTCTGTTACAGTCTTTAGTCTGAGTCTGTGTTTCAGTCTTTAGTCTGTCTCTGTGTTTCAGTCTTTATTCTGAGTCTGTGTTTCAGTCTTTAGTCTGACTCTGTGTTTCAGTCTTTAGTCTGACTCTGTGTTTCAGTCTTTAGTCTGTGTTTCAGTCTTTAGTCTGAGTCTGTGTTTCAGTCTTTAGTCTGACTCTATGTTTCAGTCTTTAGTCTGACTCTGTGTTTCAGTCTTTTGTCTGACTCTGTGTTTCAGTCTTTAGTCTGTGTTTCAATCTTTAGTCTGAGTCTGTGTTTCAGTCTCTATTTCAGTATTTAGTCTTAGTCTGTGTTTCAGTCTTTAGTCTGACTCTGTGTTTCAGTTTTTAGTCTGACTCTGTGTTTCAGTCTTTACTCTGACTCTGTCTTTCAGTCTTTAGTCTGAGTCTGTGTTTCAGTCTTTAGTCTGTGTTTCAATCTTTAGTCTGTGTTTCAGTCTTTAGTCTGACACTGTGTTTCAGTCTGTATTTCAATCTTTAGTCTGACTCTGTGTTTCAGTCTTTAGTCTGTGTTTCAGTCTTTAGCCTGTCTCTGTGTTTCATGCTTCAGTCTGTGTTTCAGTCTTTAGTCTGACTCTGTGTTTCAGTCTTTAGTCGGACTCTGTGTTTCAGTCTTTAGTCTGAGTCTGTGTTTCAGTCTTTAGTCTGAGTCTGTGTTTCAGTCTTTAGTCTGAGTCTGTGTTTCAGTCTTTAGTCTGAGTCTGTGTTAAAGTCTTTAGTGTGAGTCTGTGTTTCAGTCTTTAGTCTGACTCTGTGTTTCAGTCTTTAGTCTAACTCTGTGTTTCAGTCTTTACTCTGAGTCTGTGTTTCAGTCTTTAGTCTGAGTCTGTGTTTCAGTCTTTAGTCTGACTGTGTTTCAGTCTTTAGTCTGACTCTGTGTTTCAGTCTTTAGTCTGACTCTGTGTTTCAGTCTTTAGTCTGACTCTGTGTTTCAGTCTTTAGTCTGAGTTAAGGTTTTTAGTGTGAGTCTGTGTTTCAGTCTTTAGAGTGAGTCTGTGTTTCAGTCTTTAGAGTGAGTCTGTGTTTCAGTCTTTAGCCTGAGTCTGTGTTTCAGTCTTTAGAGTGAGTCTGTGTTTCAGTTTTTTGTCTGAGTCTGTGTTAAGGTCTTTAGTGTGAGTCTGTTTTTCAGTCTTTAGTCTGAGTCTGTGTTAAGGTCTTTAGTGTGAGTCTGTGTTTCAGTCTTTAGTATGAGTCTGTGTTTCAGTCTTTAGTGTGAGTATGTGTTTCAGTCTTTAGTGTGAGTATGTGTTTCAGTCTTTAGTCTGAGTCTGTGTTAAGGTCTTTAGTGTGAGTATGTGTTTCAGTCTTTAGTCTGAGTCTGTGTTAAGGTCTTTAGTCTGACTCTGTGTTGCAGTCTTTAGTCTGAATCTGTGTTTCAGTCTTTAGTCTGACTCTGTTACAGTCTTTAGTCTGAGTCTGTGTTTCAGTCTTTAGTCTTTCTCTGTGTTTCAGTCTTTATTCTGAGTCTGTGTTTCAGTCTTTAGTCTGAGTCTGTGTTTCAGTCTTTAGTCTGACTCTATGTTTCAGTCTTTAGTCTGACTCTGTGTTTCAGTCTTTTGTCTGACTCTGTGTTTCAGTCTTTAGTCTGTGTTTCAATCTTTAGTCTGAGTCTGTGTTTCAGTCTGTATTTCAGTATTTAGTCTTAGTCTGTGTTTCAGTCTTTAGTCTGACTCTGTGTTTCAGTTTTTAGTCTGACTCTGTGTTTCAGTCTTTACTCTGACTCTATGTTTCAGTCTTTAGTCTGAGTCTGTGTTTCAGTCTTTAGTCTGTGTTTCAATCTTTAGTCTGTGTTTCAGTCTTTAGTCTGACACTGTGTTTCAGTCTGTATTTCAATCTTTAGTCTGACTCTGTGTTTCAGTCTTTAGTCTGTGTTTCAGTCTTTAGCCTGTCTCTGTGTTTCATGCTTCAGTCTGTGTTTCAGTCTGACTCTGTGTTTCAGTCTTTAGTCGGACTCTGTGTTTCAGTCTTTAGTCTGAGTCTGTGTTTCAGTCTTTAGTCTGAGTCTGTGTTTCAGTCTTTAGTCTGAGTCTGTGTTTCAGTCTTTAGTCTGAGTCTGTGTTAAAGTCTTTAGTGTGAGTCTGTGTTTCAGTCTTTAGTCTGACTCTGTGTTTCAGTCTTTAGTCTAACTCTGTGTTTCAGTCTTTAGTCTGAGTCTGTGTTTCAGTCTTTAGTCTGAGTCTGTGTTTCAGTCTTTAGTCTGACTGTGTTTCAGTCTTTAGTCTGACTCTGTGTTTCAGTCTTTAGTCTGACTCTGTGTTTCAGTCTTTAGTCTGAGTCTGTGTTAAAGTCTTTAGTGTGAGTCTGTGTTTCAGTCTTTAGTCTGACTCTGTGTTTCAGTTTTAAGTCTAACTCTGTGTTTCAGTCTTTAGTCTGAGTCTGTGTTTCAGTCTTTAGTCTGAGTCTGTGTTTCAGTCTTTAGTCTGACTGTGTTTCAGTCTTTATTCTGAGTCTGTGTTTCAGTCTTTAGTCTGACTCTGTGTTTCAGTCTTTAGTCTGACTCTGTGTTTCAGTCTTTAGTCTGTGTTTCAGTCTTTAGTCTGAGTTTCAGTCTTTAGTCTGACTCTATGTTTCAGTCTTTACTCTGACTCTGTGTTTCAGTCTTTTGTCTGACTCTGTGTTTCAGTCTTTAGTCTGTGTTTTAATCTTTAGTCTGAGTCTGTGTTTCAGTCTGTGTTTCAGTATTTAGTCTGAGTCTGTGTTTCAGTCTTTAGTCTGACTCTGTGTTTTAGTTTTTAGTCTGACTCTGTGTTTCAGTCTTTAGTCTGACTCTGCGTTTCAGTCTTTAGTCTGAGTCTGTGTTTCAGTCTTTAGTCTGAGTCTGTGTTTCAGTCTTTAGTCTGTGTTTCAGTCTTTAGTCTGTGTTTCAGTCTTAAGTCTGACACTGTGTTTCAGTCTGTATTTCAATCTTTAGTCTGACTCTTTGTTTCAGTCTTTAGTCTGTGTTTCAGTCTTTAGCCTGTCTCTGTGTTTTAGTCTGAGTCTGTGTTTCAGTCTTTAGTCTGTGTTTCAGTCTTTAGTCTTTGTTTCAGTCTTTAGTCTGACACTGTGTTTCAGTCTTCAGTCTGTGTTTCAGTCTTTAGTCTGACTCTGTGTTTCAGTCTTTAGTCTGAGTCGGTGTTTCAGTCTTTAGTCTGAGTCTGTGTTTCAGTCTTTAGTCTGAGTATGTGTTTCAGTCTTTAGTCTGACTCTGTGTTTCAGTCTGTGTTTCAATCTTTAGTCTGACTCTGTGTTTCAGTCTTTAGTCTGTGTTTCAGTCTTTAGTCTGACTATGTGTTTCAGTCTTTAGTCTGAGTCGGTGTTTCAGTCTTTAGTCTGAGTCTGTGTTTCAGTCTTTAGTCTGAGTATGTGTTTCAGTCTTTAGTCTGACTCTGTGTTTCAGTCTGTGTTTCAATCTTTAGTCTGACTCTGTGTTTCAGTCTTTAGTCTGTGTTTCAGTCTTTAGTCTGACTCTGTGTTTCAGTCTTTAGTCTGAGTCTGTGTTAAGGTCTTTAGTGTGAGTCTGTGTTTCAGTCTTTAGTCTGAGTCTGTGTTAAGGTCTTTAGTGTGAGTCTGTGTTTCAGTCTTTAGTGTGAGTCTGTGTTTCAGTCTTTAGTCTGAGTCTGTGTTTCAGTCTTTAGTCTTTCTCTGTGTTTCAGTCTTTATTCTGAGTCTGTGTTTCAGTCTTTAGTCTGACTCTGTGTTTCAGTCTTTAGTCTGACTCTGTGTTTCAGTCTTTAGTCTGTGTTTCAGTCTTTAGTCTGAGTCTGTGTTTCAGTCTTTAGTCTGACTCTATGTTTCAGTCTTTAGTCTGACTCTGTGTTTCAGTCTTTTGTCTGACTCTGTGTTTCAGTCTTTAGTCTGTGTTTCAATCTTTAGTCTGAGTCTGTGTTTCAGTCTGTATTTCAGTATTTAGTCTTAGTCTGTGTTTCAGTCTTTAGTCTGACTCTGTGTTTCAGTTTTTAGTCTGACTCTGTGTTTCAGTCTTTACTCTGACTCTATGTTTCAGTCTTTAGTCTGAGTCTGTGTTTCAGTCTTTAGTCTGTGTTTCAATCTTTAGTCTGTGTTTCAGTCTTTAGTCTGACACTGTGTTTCAGTCTGTATTTCAATCTTTAGTCTGACTCTGTGTTTCAGTCTTTAGTCTGTGTTTCAGTCTTTAGCCTGTCTCTGTGTTTCATGCTTCAGTCTGTGTTTCAGTCTGACTCTGTGTTTCAGTCTTTAGTCGGACTCTGTGTTTCAGTCTTTAGTCTGAGTCTGTGTTTCAGTCTTTAGTCTGAGTCTGTGTTTCAGTCTTTAGTCTGAGTCTGTGTTAAAGTCTTTAGTGTGAGTCTGTGTTTCAGTCTTTAGTCTGACTCTGTGTTTCAGTCTTTAGTCTAACTCTGTGTTTCAGTCTTTAGTCTGAGTCTGTGTTTCAGTCTTTAGTCTGACTCTGTGTTTCAGTCTTTAGTCTGACTCTGTGTTTCAGTCTTTAGTCTGAGTTAAGGTTTTTAGTGTGAGTCTGTGTTTCAGTCTTTAGTCTGAGTCTGTGTTAAAGTCTTTAGTGTGAGTCTGTGTTTCAGTCTTTAGTCTTACTCTGTGTTTCAGTTTTTAGTCTAACTCTGTGTTTCAGTCTTTAGTCTGAGTCTGTGTTTCAGTCTTTAGTCTGAGTCTGTGTTTCAGTCTTTAGTCTGACTGTGTTTCAGTCTTTATTCTGAGTCTGTGTTTCAGTCTTTAGTCTGACTCTGTGTTTCAGTCTTTAGTCTTACTCTGTGTTTCAGTCTTTAGTCTGTGTTTCAGTCTTTAGTCTGAGTTTCAGTCTTTAGTCTGACTCTATGTTTCAGTCTTTACTCTGACTCTGTGTTTCAGTCTTTTGTCTGACTCTGTGTTTCAGTCTTTAGTCTGTGTTTTAATCTTTAGTCTGAGTCTGTGTTTCAGTCTGTGTTTCAGTATTTAGTCTGAGTCTGTGTTTCAGTCTTTAGTCTGACTCTGTGTTTTAGTTTTTAGTCTGACTCTGTGTTTCAGTCTTTAGTCTGTGTTTTAATCTTTAGTCTGAGTCTGTGTTTCAGTCTGTGTTTCAGTATTTAGTCTGAGTCTGTGTTTCAGTCTTTAGTCTGACTCTGTGTTTTAGTTTTTAGTCTGACTCTGTGTTTCAGTCTTTAGTCTGACTCTGCGTTTCAGTCTTTAGTCTGAGTCTGTGTTTCAGTCTTTAGTCTGAGTCTGTGTTTCAGTCTTTAGTCTGTGTTTCAGTCTTTAGTCTGTGTTTCAGTCTTAAGTCTGACACTGTGTTTCAGTCTGTATTTCAATCTTTAGTCTGACTCTTTGTTTCAGTCTTTAGTCTGTGTTTCAGTCTTTAGCCTGTCTCTGTGTTTTAGTCTGAGTCTGTGTTTCAGTCTTTAGTCTGTGTTTCAGTCTTTAGTCTTTGTTTCAGTCTTTAGTCTGACACTGTGTTTCAGTCTTCAGTCTGTGTTTCAGTCTTTAGTCTGACTATGTGTTTCAGTCTTTAGTCTGAGTCGGTGTTTCAGTCTTTAGTCTGAGTCTGTGTTTCAGTCTTTAGTCTGAGTATGTGTTTCAGTCTTTAGTCTGACTCTGTGTTTCAGTCTGTGTTTCAATCTTTAGTCTGACTCTGTGTTTCAGTCTTTAGTCTGTGTTTCAGTCTTTAGTCTGACTATGTGTTTCAGTCTTTAGTCTGAGTCGGTGTTTCAGTCTTTAGTCTGAGTCTGTGTTTCAGTCTTTAGTCTGAGTATGTGTTTCAGTCTTTAGTCTGACTCTGTGTTTCAGTCTGTGTTTCAATCTTTAGTCTGACTCTGTGTTTCAGTCTTTAGTCTGTGTTTCAGTCTTTAGTCTGACTCTGTGTTTCAGTCTTTAGTCTGAGTCTGTGTTAAGGTCTTTAGTGTGAGTCTGTGTTTCAGTCTTTAGTCTGAGTCTGTGTTAAGGTCTTTAGTGTGAGTCTGTGTTTCAGTCTTTAGTGTGAGTCTGTGTTTCAGTCTTTAGTCTGAGTCTGTGTTTCAGTCTTTAGTCTTTCTCTGTGTTTCAGTCTTTATTCTGAGTCTGTGTTTCAGTCTTTAGTCTGACTCTGTGTTTCAGTCTTTAGTCTGACTCTGTGTTTCAGTCTTTAGTCTGTGTTTCAGTCTTTAGTCTGAGTCTGTGTTTCAGTCTTTAGTCTGACTCTATGTTTCAGTCTTTAGTCTGACTCTGTGTTTCAGTCTTTTGTCTGACTCTGTGTTTCAGTCTTTAGTCTGTGTTTCAATCTTTAGTCTGAGTCTGTGTTTCAGTCTGTATTTCAGTATTTAGTCTTAGTCTGTGTTTCAGTCTTTAGTCTGACTCTGTGTTTCAGTTTTTAGTCTGACTCTGTGTTTCAGTCTTTACTCTGACTCTATGTTTCAGTCTTTAGTCTGAGTCTGTGTTTCAGTCTTTAGTCTGTGTTTCAATCTTTAGTCTGTGTTTCAGTCTTTAGTCTGACACTGTGTTTCAGTCTGTATTTCAATCTTTAGTCTGACTCTGTGTTTCAGTCTTTAGTCTGTGTTTCAGTCTTTAGCCTGTCTCTGTGTTTCATGCTTCAGTCTGTGTTTCAGTCTGACTCTGTGTTTCAGTCTTTAGTCGGACTCTGTGTTTCAGTCTTTAGTCTGAGTCTGTGTTTCAGTCTTTAGTCTGAGTCTGTGTTTCAGTCTTTAGTCTGAGTCTGTGTTTCAGTCTTTAGTCTGAGTCTGTGTTAAAGTCTTTAGTGTGAGTCTGTGTTTCAGTCTTTAGTCTGACTCTGTGTTTCAGTCTTTAGTCTAACTCTGTGTTTCAGTCTTTAGTCTGAGTCTGTGTTTCAGTCTTTAGTCTGACTCTGTGTTTCAGTCTTTAGTCTGACTCTGTGTTTCAGTCTTTAGTCTGAGTTAAGGTTTTTAGTGTGAGTCTGTGTTTCAGTCTTTAGTCTGAGTCTGTGTTAAAGTCTTTAGTGTGAGTCTGTGTTTCAGTCTTTAGTCTTACTCTGTGTTTCAGTTTTTAGTCTAACTCTGTGTTTCAGTCTTTAGTCTGAGTCTGTGTTTCAGTCTTTAGTCTGAGTCTGTGTTTCAGTCTTTAGTCTGACTGTGTTTCAGTCTTTATTCTGAGTCTGTGTTTCAGTCTTTAGTCTGACTCTGTGTTTCAGTCTTTAGTCTTACTCTGTGTTTCAGTCTTTAGTCTGTGTTTCAGTCTTTAGTCTGAGTTTCAGTCTTTAGTCTGACTCTATGTTTCAGTCTTTACTCTGACTCTGTGTTTCAGTCTTTTGTCTGACTCTGTGTTTCAGTCTTTAGTCTGTGTTTTAATCTTTAGTCTGAGTCTGTGTTTCAGTCTGTGTTTCAGTATTTAGTCTGAGTCTGTGTTTCAGTCTTTAGTCTGACTCTGTGTTTTAGTTTTTAGTCTGACTCTGTGTTTCAGTCTTTAGTCTGACTCTGCGTTTCAGTCTTTAGTCTGAGTCTGTGTTTCAGTCTTTAGTCTGAGTCTGTGTTTCAGTCTTTAGTCTGTGTTTCAGTCTTTAGTCTGTGTTTCAGTCTTAAGTCTGACACTGTGTTTCAGTCTGTATTTCAATCTTTAGTCTGACTCTTTGTTTCAGTCTTTAGTCTGTGTTTCAGTCTTTAGCCTGTCTCTGTGTTTTAGTCTGAGTCTGTGTTTCAGTCTTTAGTCTGTGTTTCAGTCTTTAGTCTTTGTTTCAGTCTTTAGTCTGACACTGTGTTTCAGTCTTCAGTCTGTGTTTCAGTCTTTAGTCTGACTATGTGTTTCAGTCTTTAGTCTGAGTCGGTGTTTCAGTCTTTAGTCTGAGTCTGTGTTTCAGTCTTTAGTCTGAGTATGTGTTTCAGTCTTTAGTCTGACTCTGTGTTTCAGTCTGTGTTTCAATCTTTAGTCTGACTCTGTGTTTCAGTCTTTAGTCTGTGTTTCAGTCTTTAGTCTGACTATGTGTTTCAGTCTTTAGTCTGAGTCGGTGTTTCAGTCTTTAGTCTGAGTCTGTGTTTCAGTCTTTAGTCTGAGTATGTGTTTCAGTCTTTAGTCTGACTCTGTGTTTCAGTCTGTGTTTCAATCTTTAGTCTGACTCTGTGTTTCAGTCTTTAGTCTGTGTTTCAGTCTTTAGTCTGACTCTGTGTTTCAGTCTTTAGTCTGAGTCTGTGTTAAGGTCTTTAGTGTGAGTCTGTGTTTCAGTCTTTAGTCTGAGTCTGTGTTAAGGTCTTTAGTGTGAGTCTGTGTTTCAGTCTTTAGTGTGAGTCTGTGTTTCAGTCTTTAGTCTGAGTCTGTGTTTCAGTCTTTAGTCTTTCTCTGTGTTTCAGTCTTTATTCTGAGTCTGTGTTTCAGTCTTTAGTCTGACTCTGTGTTTCAGTCTTTAGTCTGACTCTGTGTTTCAGTCTTTAGTCTGTGTTTCAGTCTTTAGTCTGAGTCTGTGTTTCAGTCTTTAGTCTGACTCTATGTTTCAGTCTTTAGTCTGACTCTGTGTTTCAGTCTTTTGTCTGACTCTGTGTTTCAGTCTTTAGTCTGTGTTTCAATCTTTAGTCTGAGTCTGTGTTTCAGTCTGTATTTCAGTATTTAGTCTTAGTCTGTGTTTCAGTCTTTAGTCTGACTCTGTGTTTCAGTTTTTAGTCTGACTCTGTGTTTCAGTCTTTACTCTGACTCTATGTTTCAGTCTTTAGTCTGAGTCTGTGTTTCAGTCTTTAGTCTGTGTTTCAATCTTTAGTCTGTGTTTCAGTCTTTAGTCTGACACTGTGTTTCAGTCTGTATTTCAATCTTTAGTCTGACTCTGTGTTTCAGTCTTTAGTCTGTGTTTCAGTCTTTAGCCTGTCTCTGTGTTTCATGCTTCAGTCTGTGTTTCAGTCTGACTCTGTGTTTCAGTCTTTAGTCGGACTCTGTGTTTCAGTCTTTAGTCTGAGTCTGTGTTTCAGTCTTTAGTCTGAGTCTGTGTTTCAGTCTTTAGTCTGAGTCTGTGTTAAAGTCTTTAGTGTGAGTCTGTGTTTCAGTCTTTAGTCTGACTCTGTGTTTCAGTCTTTAGTCTAACTCTGTGTTTCAGTCTTTAGTCTGAGTCTGTGTTTCAGTCTTTAGTCTGAGTCTGTGTTTCAGTCTTTAGTCTGACTGTGTTTCAGTCTTTAGTCTGACTCTGTGTTTCAGTCTTTAGTCTGACTCTGTGTTTCAGTCTTTAGTCTGACTCTGTGTTTCAGTCTTTAGTCTGAGTTAAGGTTTTTAGTGTGAGTCTGTGTTTCAGTCTTTAGAGTGAGTCTGTGTTTCAGTCTTTAGAGTGAGTCTGTGTTTCAGTCTTTAGCCTGAGTCTGTGTTTCAGTCTTTAGAGTGAGTCTGTGTTTCAGTTTTTTGTCTGAGTCTGTGTTAAGGTCTTTAGTGTGAGTCTGTTTTTCAGTCTTTAGTCTGAGTCTGTGTTAAGGTCTTTAGTGTGAGTCTGTGTTTCAGTCTTTAGTATGAGTCTGTGTTTCAGTCTTTAGTGTGAGTATGTGTTTCAGTCTTTAGTGTGAGTATGTGTTTCAGTCTTTAGTCTGAGTCTGTGTTAAGGTCTTTAGTGTGAGTATGTGTTTCAGTCTTTAGTCTGAGTCTGTGTTAAGGTCTTTAGTCTGACTCTGTGTTGCAGTCTTTAGTCTGAATCTGTGTTTCAGTCTTTAGTCTGACTCTGTTACAGTCTTTAGTCTGAGTCTGTGTTTCAGTCTTTAGTCTTTCTCTGTGTTTCAGTCTTTATTCTGAGTCTGTGTTTCAGTCTTTAGTCTGACTCTGTGTTTCAGTCAGACTAAAGTGTGTTTCAGACTAAAGACTGAAACACAGAGTCAGACTAAAGTCTGACTCTGTGTTTCAGTCTTTAGTCTGTGTTTCAGTCTTTAGTCTGAGTCTGTGTTTCAGTCTTTAGTCTGACTCTATGTTTCAGTCTTTAGTCTGACTCTGTGTTTCAGTCTTTTGTCTGACTCTGTGTTTCAGTCTTTAGTCTGTGTTTCAATCTTTAGTCTGAGTCTGTGTTTCAGTCTGTATTTCAGTATTTAGTCTTAGTCTGTGTTTCAGTCTTTAGTCTGACTCTGTGTTTCAGTTTTTAGTCTGACTCTGTGTTTCAGTCTTTACTCTGACTCTATGTTTCAGTCTTTAGTCTGAGTCTGTGTTTCAGTCTTTAGTCTGTGTTTCAATCTTTAGTCTGTGTTTCAGTCTTTAGTCTGACACTGTGTTTCAGTCTGTATTTCAATCTTTAGTCTGACTCTGTGTTTCAGTCTTTAGTCTGTGTTTCAGTCTTTAGCCTGTCTCTGTGTTTCATGCTTCAGTCTGTGTTTCAGTCTGACTCTGTGTTTCAGTCTTTAGTCGGACTCTGTGTTTCAGTCTTTAGTCTGAGTCTGTGTTTCAGTCTTTAGTCTGAGTCTGTGTTTCAGTCTTTAGTCTGAGTCTGTGTTTCAGTCTTTAGTCTGAGTCTGTGTTAAAGTCTTTAGTGTGAGTCTGTGTTTCAGTCTTTAGTCTGACTCTGTGTTTCAGTCTTTAGTCTAACTCTGTGTTTCAGTCTTTAGTCTGAGTCTGTGTTTCAGTCTTTAGTCTGACTCTGTGTTTCAGTCTTTAGTCTGACTCTGTGTTTCAGTCTTTAGTCTGAGTTAAGGTTTTTAGTGTGAGTCTGTGTTTCAGTCTTTAGTCTGAGTCTGTGTTAAAGTCTTTAGTGTGAGTCTGTGTTTCAGTCTTTAGTCTTACTCTGTGTTTCAGTTTTTAGTCTAACTCTGTGTTTCAGTCTTTAGTCTGAGTCTGTGTTTCAGTCTTTAGTCTGAGTCTGTGTTTCAGTCTTTAGTCTGACTGTGTTTCAGTCTTTATTCTGAGTCTGTGTTTCAGTCTTTAGTCTGACTCTGTGTTTCAGTCTTTAGTCTGACTCTGTGTTTCAGTCTTTAGTCTGTGTTTCAGTCTTTAGTCTGAGTTTCAGTCTTTAGTCTGACTCTATGTTTCAGTCTTTACTCTGACTCTGTGTTTCAGTCTTTTGTCTGACTCTGTGTTTCAGTCTTTAGTCTGTGTTTTAATCTTTAGTCTGAGTCTGTGTTTCAGTCTGTGTTTCAGTATTTAGTCTGAGTCTGTGTTTCAGTCTTTAGTCTGACTCTGTGTTTCAGTCTTTAGTCTGACTCTGCGTTTCAGTCTTTAGTCTGAGTCTGTGTTTCAGTCTTTAGTCTGAGTCTGTGTTTCAGTCTTTAGTCTGTGTTTCAGTCTTTAGTCTGTGTTTCAGTCTTAAGTCTGACACTGTGTTTCAGTCTGTATTTCAATCTTTAGTCTGACTCTTTGTTTCAGTCTTTAGTCTGTGTTTCAGTCTTTAGCCTGTCTCTGTGTTTTAGTCTGAGTCTGTGTTTCAGTCTTTAGTCTGTGTTTCAGTCTTTAGTCTTTGTTTCAGTCTTTAGTCTGACACTGTGTTTCAGTCTTCAGTCTGTGTTTCAGTCTTTAGTCTGACTATGTGTTTCAGTCTTTAGTCTGAGTCGGTGTTTCAGTCTTTAGTCTGAGTCTGTGTTTCAGTCTTTAGTCTGAGTATGTGTTTCAGTCTTTAGTCTGACTCTGTGTTTCAGTCTGTGTTTCAATCTTTAGTCTGACTCTGTGTTTCAGTCTTTAGTCTGTGTTTCAGTCTTTAGTCTGACTATGTGTTTCAGTCTTTAGTCTGAGTCGGTGTTTCAGTCTTTAGTCTGAGTCTGTGTTGCAGTCTTTAGTCTGAGTATGTGTTTCAGTCTTTAGTCTGACTCTGTGTTTCAGTCTGTGTTTCAATCTTTAGTCTGACTCTGTGTTTCAGTCTTTAGTCTGTGTTTCAGTCTTTAGTCTGACTCTGTGTTTCAGTCTTTAGTCTGAGTCTGTGTTAAGGTCTTTAGTGTGAGTCTGTGTTTCAGTCTTTAGTCTGAGTCTGTGTTAAGGTCTTTAGTGTGAGTCTGTGTTTCAGTCTTTAGTGTGAGTCTGTGTTTCAGTCTTTAGTCTGAGTCTGTGTTTCAGTCTTTAGTCTTTCTCTGTGTTTCAGTCTTTATTCTGAGTCTGTGTTTCAGTCTTTAGTCTGACTCTGTGTTTCAGTCTTTAGTCTGACTCTGTGTTTCAGTCTTTAGTCTGTGTTTCAGTCTTTAGTCTGAGTCTGTGTTTCAGTCTTTAGTCTGACTCTATGTTTCAGTCTTTAGTCTGACTCTGTGTTTCAGTCTTTTGTCTGACTCTGTGTTTCAGTCTTTAGTCTGTGTTTCAATCTTTAGTCTGAGTCTGTGTTTCAGTCTGTATTTCAGTATTTAGTCTTAGTCTGTGTTTCAGTCTTTAGTCTGACTCTGTGTTTCAGTTTTTAGTCTGACTCTGTGTTTCAGTCTTTACTCTGACTCTATGTTTCAGTCTTTAGTCTGAGTCTGTGTTTCAGTCTTTAGTCTGTGTTTCAATCTTTAGTCTGTGTTTCAGTCTTTAGTCTGACACTGTGTTTCAGTCTGTATTTCAATCTTTAGTCTGACTCTGTGTTTCAGTCTTTAGTCTGTGTTTCAGTCTTTAGCCTGTCTCTGTGTTTCATGCTTCAGTCTGTGTTTCAGTCTGACTCTGTGTTTCAGTCTTTAGTCGGACTCTGTGTTTCAGTCTTTAGTCTGAGTCTGTGTTTCAGTCTTTAGTCTGAGTCTGTGTTTCAGTCTTTAGTCTGAGTCTGTGTTTCAGTCTTTAGTCTGAGTCTGTGTTAAAGTCTTTAGTGTGAGTCTGTGTTTCAGTCTTTAGTCTGACTCTGTGTTTCAGTCTTTAGTCTAACTCTGTGTTTCAGTCTTTAGTCTGAGTCTGTGTTTCAGTCTTTAGTCTGAGTCTGTGTTTCAGTCTTTAGTCTGACTGTGTTTCAGTCTTTAGTCTGACTCTGTGTTTCAGTCTTTAGTCTGACTCTGTGTTTCAGTCTTTAGTCTGAGTTAAGGTTTTTAGTGTGAGTCTGTGTTTCAGTCTTTAGTCTGAGTCTGTGTTAAAGTCTTTAGTGTGAGTCTGTGTTTCAGTCTTTAGTCTTACTCTGTGTTTCAGTTTTTAGTCTAACTCTGTGTTTCAGTCTTTAGTCTGAGTCTGTGTTTCAGTCTTTAGTCTGAGTCTGTGTTTCAGTCTTTAGTCTGACTGTGTTTCAGTCTTTATTCTGAGTCTGTGTTTCAGTCTTTAGTCTGACTCTGTGTTTCAGTCTTTAGTCTGACTCTGTGTTTCAGTCTTTAGTCTGTGTTTCAGTCTTTAGTCTGAGTTTCAGTCTTTAGTCTGACTCTATGTTTCAGTCTTTACTCTGACTCTGTGTTTCAGTCTTTTGTCTGACTCTGTGTTTCAGTCTTTAGTCTGTGTTTTAATCTTTAGTCTGAGTCTGTGTTTCAGTCTGTGTTTCAGTATTTAGTCTGAGTCTGTGTTTCAGTCTTTAGTCTGACTCTGTGTTTTAGTTTTTAGTCTGACTCTGTGTTTCAGTCTTTAGTCTGACTCTGCGTTTCAGTCTTTAGTCTGAGTCTGTGTTTCAGTCTTTAGTCTGAGTCTGTGTTTCAGTCTTTAGTCTGTGTTTCAGTCTTTAGTCTGTGTTTCAGTCTTAAGTCTGACACTGTGTTTACGTCTGTATTTCAATCTTTAGTCTGACTCTTTGTTTCAGTCTTTAGTCTGTGTTTCAGTCTTTAGCCTGTCTCTGTGTTTTAGTCTGAGTCTGTGTTTCAGTCTTTAGTCTGTGTTTCAGTCTTTAGTCTTTGTTTCAGTCTTTAGTCTGACACTGTGTTTTAGTCTGTATTTCAATCTTTAGTCTGACTCTGTGTTTCAGTCTTCAGTCTGTGTTTCAGTCTTTAGTCTGACTATGTGTTTCAGTCTTTAGTCTGAGTCGGTGTTTCAGTCTTTAGTCTGAGTCTGTGTTTCAGTCTTTAGTCTGAGTATGTGTTTCAGTCTTTAGTCTGACTCTGTGTTTCAGTCTGTGTTTCAATCTTTAGTCTGACTCTGTGTTTCAGTCTTTAGTCTCTGTTTCAGTCTTTAGTCTGACTCTGTGTTTCAGTCTTTAGTCTGAGTCTGTGTTAAGGTCTTTAGTGTGAGTCTGTGTTTCAGTCTTTAGTCTGAGTCTGTGTTAAGGTCTTTAGTGTGAGTCTGTGTTTCAGTCTTTAGTGTGAGTCTGTGTTTCAGTCTTTAGTCTGAGTCTGTGTTTCAGTCTTTAGTCTGAGTCTGTGTTTCAGTCTTTAGTCTGAGTCTGTGTTTCAGTCTGTGTTTCAGTATTTAGTCTGAGTCTGTGTTTCAGTCTTTAGTCTGACTCTGTGTTTTAGTTTTTAGTCTGACTCTGTGTTTCAGTCTTTAGTCTGACTCTGCGTTTCAGTCTTTAGTCTGAGTCTGTGTTTCAGTCTTTAGTCTGAGTCTGTGTTTCAGTCTTTAGTCTGTGTTTCAGTCTTAAGTCTGACACTGTGTTTCAGTCTGTATTTCAATCTTTAGTCTGACTCTTTGTTTCAGTCTTTAGTCTGTGTTTCAGTCTTTAGCCTGTCTCTGTGTTTTAGTCTGAGTCTGTGTTTCAGTCTTTAGTCTGTGTTTCAGTCTTTAGTCTTTGTTTCAGTCTTTAGACTGACACTGTGTTTTAGTCTTTATTTCAATCTTTAGTCTGACTCTGTGTTTCAGTCTTTAGTCTGACTATGTGTTTCAGTCTTTAGTCTGAGTCGGTGTTTCAGTCTTTAGTCTGAGTCTGTGTTTCAGTCTTTAGTCTGAGTATGTGTTTCAGTCTTTAGTCTGACTCTGTGTTTCAGTCTGTGTTTCAATCTTTAGTCTGACTCTGTGTTTCAGTCTTTAGTCTGTGTTTCAGTCTTTAGTCTGACTCTGTGTTTCAGTCTTTAGTCTGAGTCTGTGTTAAGGTCTTTAGTGTGAGTCTGTGTTTCAGTCTTTAGTCTGAGTCTGTGTTAAGGTCTTTAGTGTGAGTCTGTGTTTCAGTCTTTAGTGTGAGTCTGTGTTTCAGTCTTTAGTCTGAGTCTGTGTTTCAGTCTTTAGTCTGAGTCTGTGTTTCAGTCTTTAGTCTGAGTCTGTGTTTCAGTCTTTAGTCTGACTCTGTGTTGCAGTTTTTAGTCTGAATCTGTGTTTCAGTCTTTAGTATGAGTCTGTGTTTCAGTCTTTAGTCTGAGTCTGTGTTTCAGTCTTTAGTCTGTGTTTCAGTCTTTAGTCTGTGTTTCAGTCTTAAGTCTGACACTGTGTTTCAGTCTGTATTTCAATCTTTAGTCTGACTCTTTGTTTCAGTCTTTAGTCTGTGTTTCAGTCTTTAGCCTGTCTCTGTGTTTTAGTCTGAGTCTGTGTTTCAGTCTTTAGTCTGTGTTTCAGTCTTTAGTCTTTGTTTCAGTCTTTAGTCTGACACTGTGTTTCAGTCTTCAGTCTGTGTTTCAGTCTTTAGTCTGACTATGTGTTTCAGTCTTTAGTCTGAGTCGGTGTTTCAGTCTTTAGTCTGAGTCTGTGTTTCAGTCTTTAGTCTGAGTATGTGTTTCAGTCTTTAGTCTGACTCTGTGTTTCAGTCTGTGTTTCAATCTTTAGTCTGACTCTGTGTTTCAGTCTTTAGTCTGTGTTTCAGTCTTTAGTCTGACTCTGTGTTTCAGTCTTTAGTCTGAGTCTGTTTTAAGGTCTTTAGTGTGAGTCTGTGTTTCAGTCTTTAGTCTGAGTCTGTGTTAAGGTCTTTAGTGTGAGTCTGTGTTTCAGTCTTTAGTGTGAGTCTGTGTTTCAGTCTTTAGTCTGAGTCTGTGTTTCAGTCTTTAGTCTTTCTCTGTGTTTCAGTCTTTATTCTGAGTCTGTGTTTCAGTCTTTAGTCTGACTCTGTGTTTCAGTCTTTAGTCTGACTCTGTGTTTCAGTCTTTAGTCTGTGTTTCAGTCTTTAGTCTGAGTCTGTGTTTCAGTCTTTAGTCTGACTCTATGTTTCAGTCTTTAGTCTGACTCTGTGTTTCAGTCTTTTGTCTGACTCTGTGTTTCAGTCTTTAGTCTGTGTTTCAATCTTTAGTCTGAGTCTGTGTTTCAGTCTGTATTTCAGTATTTAGTCTTAGTCTGTGTTTCAGTCTTTAGTCTGACTCTGTGTTTCAGTTTTTAGTCTGACTCTGTGTTTCAGTCTTTACTCTGACTCTATGTTTCAGTCTTTAGTCTGAGTCTGTGTTTCAGTCTTTAGTCTGTGTTTCAATCTTTAGTCTGTGTTTCAGTCTTTAGTCTGACACTGTGTTTCAGTCTGTATTTCAATCTTTAGTCTGACTCTGTGTTTCAGTCTTTAGTCTGTGTTTCAGTCTTTAGCCTGTCTCTGTGTTTCATGCTTCAGTCTGTGTTTCAGTCTGACTCTGTGTTTCAGTCTTTAGTCGGACTCTGTGTTTCAGTCTTTAGTCTGAGTCTGTGTTTCAGTCTTTAGTCTGAGTCTGTGTTTCAGTCTTTAGTCTGAGTCTGTGTTTCAGTCTTTAGTCTGAGTCTGTGTTAAAGTCTTTAGTGTGAGTCTGTGTTTCAGTCTTTAGTCTGACTCTGTGTTTCAGTCTTTAGTCTAACTCTGTGTTTCAGTCTTTAGTCTGAGTCTGTGTTTCAGTCTTTAGTCTGACTCTGTGTTTCAGTCTTTAGTCTGACTCTGTGTTTCAGTCTTTAGTCTGAGTTAAGGTTTTTAGTGTGAGTCTGTGTTTCAGTCTTTAGTCTGAGTCTGTGTTAAAGTCTTTAGTGTGAGTCTGTGTTTCAGTCTTTAGTCTTACTCTGTGTTTCAGTTTTTAGTCTAACTCTGTGTTTCAGTCTTTAGTCTGAGTCTGTGTTTCAGTCTTTAGTCTGAGTCTGTGTTTCAGTCTTTAGTCTGACTGTGTTTCAGTCTTTATTCTGAGTCTGTGTTTCAGTCTTTAGTCTGACTCTGTGTTTCAGTCTTTAGTCTGACTCTGTGTTTCAGTCTTTAGTCTGTGTTTCAGTCTTTAGTCTGAGTTTCAGTCTTTAGTCTGACTCTATGTTTCAGTCTTTACTCTGACTCTGTGTTTCAGTCTTTTGTCTGACTCTGTGTTTCAGTCTTTAGTCTGTGTTTTAATCTTTAGTCTGAGTCTGTGTTTCAGTCTGTGTTTCAGTATTTAGTCTGAGTCTGTGTTTCAGTCTTTAGTCTGACTCTGTGTTTCAGTCTTTAGTCTGACTCTGCGTTTCAGTCTTTAGTCTGAGTCTGTGTTTCAGTCTTTAGTCTGAGTCTGTGTTTCAGTCTTTAGTCTGTGTTTCAGTCTTTAGTCTGTGTTTCAGTCTTAAGTCTGACACTGTGTTTCAGTCTGTATTTCAATCTTTAGTCTGACTCTTTGTTTCAGTCTTTAGTCTGTGTTTCAGTCTTCAGTCTGTGTTTCAGTCTTTAGTCTGACTATGTGTTTCAGTCTTTAGTCTGAGTCGGTGTTTCCGTCTTTAGTCTGAGTCTGTGTTGCAGTCTTTAGTCTGAGTATGTGTTTCAGTCTTTAGTCTGACTCTGTGTTTCAGTCTGTGTTTCAATCTTTAGTCTGACTCTGTGTTTCAGTCTTTAGTCTGTGTTTCAGTCTTTAGTCTGACTCTGTGTTTCAGTCTTTAGTCTGAGTCTGTGTTAAGGTCTTTAGTGTGAGTCTGTGTTTCAGTCTTTAGTCTGAGTCTGTGTTAAGGTCTTTAGTGTGAGTCTGTGTTTCAGTCTTTAGTGTGAGTCTGTGTTTCAGTCTTTAGTCTGAGTCTGTGTTTCAGTCTTAAGTCTGACACTGTGTTTCAGTCTGTATTTCAATCTTTAGTCTGACTCTTTGTTTCAGTCTTTAGTCTGTGTTTCAGTCTTTAGCCTGTCTCTGTGTTTTAGTCTGAGTCTGTGTTTCAGTCTTTAGTCTGTGTTTCAGTCTTTAGTCTTTGTTTCAGTCTTTAGTCTGACACTGTGTTTCAGTCTTCAGTCTGTGTTTCAGTCTTTAGTCTGACTATGTGTTTCAGTCTTTAGTCTGAGTCGGTGTTTCAGTCTTTAGTCTGAGTCTGTGTTTCAGTCTTTAGTCTGAGTATGTGTTTCAGTCTTTAGTCTGACTCTGTGTTTCAGTCTGTGTTTCAATCTTTAGTCTGACTCTGTGTTTCAGTCTTTAGTCTGTGTTTCAGTCTTTAGTCTGACTCTGTGTTTCAGTCTTTAGTCTGAGTCTGTTTTAAGGTCTTTAGTGTGAGTCTGTGTTTCAGTCTTTAGTCTGAGTCTGTGTTAAGGTCTTTAGTGTGAGTCTGTGTTTCAGTCTTTAGTGTGAGTCTGTGTTTCAGTCTTTAGTCTGAGTCGGTGTTTCAGTCTTTAGTCTGAGTCTGTGTTTCAGTCTTTAGTCTGAGTATGTGTTTCAGTCTTTAGTCTGACTCTGTGTTTCAGTCTGTGTTTCAATCTTTAGTCTGACTCTGTGTTTCAGTCTTTAGTCTGTGTTTCAGTCTTTAGTCTGACTCTGTGTTTCAGTCTTTAGTCTGAGTCTGTTTTAAGGTCTTTAGTGTGAGTCTGTGTTTCAGTCTTTAGTCTGAGTCTGTGTTAAGGTCTTTAGTGTGAGTCTGTGTTTCAGTCTTTAGTGTGAGTCTGTGTTTCAGTCTTTAGTCTGAGTCTGTGTTTCAGTCTTTAGTCTTTCTCTGTGTTTCAGTCTTTATTCTGAGTCTGTGTTTCAGTCTTTAGTCTGACTCTGTGTTTCAGTCTTTAGTCTGACTCTGTGTTTCAGTCTTTAGTCTGTGTTTCAGTCTTTAGTCTGAGTCTGTGTTTCAGTCTTTAGTCTGACTCTATGTTTCAGTCTTTAGTCTGACTCTGTGTTTCAGTCTTTTGTCTGACTCTGTGTTTCAGTCTTTAGTCTGTGTTTCAATCTTTAGTCTGAGTCTGTGTTTCAGTCTGTATTTCAGTATTTAGTCTTAGTCTGTGTTTCAGTCTTTAGTCTGACTCTGTGTTTCAGTTTTTAGTCTGACTCTGTGTTTCAGTCTTTACTCTGACTCTATGTTTCAGTCTTTAGTCTGAGTCTGTGTTTCAGTCTTTAGTCTGTGTTTCAATCTTTAGTCTGTGTTTCAGTCTTTAGTCTGACACTGTGTTTCAGTCTGTATTTCAATCTTTAGTCTGACTCTGTGTTTCAGTCTTTAGTCTGTGTTTCAGTCTTTAGCCTGTCTCTGTGTTTCATGCTTCAGTCTGTGTTTCAGTCTGACTCTGTGTTTCAGTCTTTAGTCGGACTCTGTGTTTCAGTCTTTAGTCTGAGTCTGTGTTTCAGTCTTTAGTCTGAGTCTGTGTTTCAGTCTTTAGTCTGAGTCTGTGTTTCAGTCTTTAGTCTGAGTCTGTGTTAAAGTCTTTAGTGTGAGTCTGTGTTTCAGTCTTTAGTCTGACTCTGTGTTTCAGTCTTTAGTCTAACTCTGTGTTTCAGTCTTTAGTCTGAGTCTGTGTTTCAGTCTTTAGTCTGACTCTGTGTTTCAGTCTTTAGTCTGACTCTGTGTTTCAGTCTTTAGTCTGAGTTAAGGTTTTTAGTGTGAGTCTGTGTTTCAGTCTTTAGTCTGAGTCTGTGTTAAAGTCTTTAGTGTGAGTCTGTGTTTCAGTCTTTAGTCTTACTCTGTGTTTCAGTTTTTAGTCTAACTCTGTGTTTCAGTCTTTAGTCTGAGTCTGTGTTTCAGTCTTTAGTCTGAGTCTGTGTTTCAGTCTTTAGTCTGACTGTGTTTCAGTCTTTATTCTGAGTCTGTGTTTCAGTCTTTAGTCTGACTCTGTGTTTCAGTCTTTAGTCTGACTCTGTGTTTCAGTCTTTAGTCTGTGTTTCAGTCTTTAGTCTGAGTTTCAGTCTTTAGTCTGACTCTATGTTTCAGTCTTTACTCTGACTCTGTGTTTCAGTCTTTTGTCTGACTCTGTGTTTCAGTCTTTAGTCTGTGTTTTAATCTTTAGTCTGAGTCTGTGTTTCAGTCTGTGTTTCAGTATTTAGTCTGAGTCTGTGTTTCAGTCTTTAGTCTGACTCTGTGTTTCAGTCTTTAGTCTGACTCTGCGTTTCAGTCTTTAGTCTGAGTCTGTGTTTCAGTCTTTAGTCTGAGTATGTGTTTCAGTCTGTATTTCAATCTTTAGTCTGACTCTTTGTTTCAGTCTTTAGTCTGTGTTTCAGTCTTCAGTCTGTGTTTCAGTCTTTAGTCTGACTATGTGTTTCAGTCTTTAGTCTGAGTCGGTGTTTCCGTCTTTAGTCTGAGTCTGTGTTGCAGTCTTTAGTCTGAGTATGTGTTTCAGTCTTTAGTCTGACTCTGTGTTTCAGTCTGTGTTTCAATCTTTAGTCTGACTCTGTGTTTCAGTCTTTAGTCTGTGTTTCAGTCTTTAGTCTGACTCTGTGTTTCAGTCTTTAGTCTGAGTCTGTGTTAAGGTCTTTAGTGTGAGTCTGTGTTTCAGTCTTTAGTCTGAGTCTGTGTTAAGGTCTTTAGTGTGAGTCTGTGTTTCAGTCTTTAGTGTGAGTCTGTGTTTCAGTCTTTAGTCTGAGTCTGTGTTTCAGTCTTTAGTCTTTCTCTGTGTTTCAGTCTTTATTCTGAGTCTGTGTTTCAGTCTTTAGTCTGACTCTGTGTTTCAGTCTTTAGTCTGACTCTGTGTTTCAGTCTTTAGTCTGTGTTTCAGTCTTTAGTCTGAGTCTGTGTTTCAGTCTTTAGTCTGACTCTATGTTTCAGTCTTTAGTCTGACTCTGTGTTTCAGTCTTTTGTCTGACTCTGTGTTTCAGTCTTTAGTCTGTGTTTCAATCTTTAGTCTGAGTCTGTGTTTCAGTCTGTATTTCAGTATTTAGTCTTAGTCTGTGTTTCAGTCTTTAGTCTGACTCTGTGTTTCAGTTTTTAGTCTGACTCTGTGTTTCAGTCTTTACTCTGACTCTATGTTTCAGTCTTTAGTCTGAGTCTGTGTTTCAGTCTTTAGTCTGTGTTTCAATCTTTAGTCTGTGTTTCAGTCTTTAGTCTGACACTGTGTTTCAGTCTGTATTTCAATCTTTAGTCTGACTCTGTGTTTCAGTCTTTAGTCTGTGTTTCAGTCTTTAGCCTGTCTCTGTGTTTCATGCTTCAGTCTGTGTTTCAGTCTGACTCTGTGTTTCAGTCTTTAGTCGGACTCTGTGTTTCAGTCTTTAGTCTGAGTCTGTGTTTCAGTCTTTAGTCTGAGTCTGTGTTTCAGTCTTTAGTCTGAGTCTGTGTTTCAGTCTTTAGTCTGAGTCTGTGTTAAAGTCTTTAGTGTGAGTCTGTGTTTCAGTCTTTAGTCTGACTCTGTGTTTCAGTCTTTAGTCTAACTCTGTGTTTCAGTCTTTAGTCTGAGTCTGTGTTTCAGTCTTTAGTCTGAGTCTGTGTTTCAGTCTTTAGTCTGACTGTGTTTCAGTCTTTAGTCTGACTCTGTGTTTCAGTCTTTAGTCTGACTCTGTGTTTCAGTCTTTAGTCTGAGTTAAGGTTTTTAGTGTGAGTCTGTGTTTCAGTCTTTAGTCTGAGTCTGTGTTAAAGTCTTTAGTGTGAGTCTGTGTTTCAGTCTTTAGTCTTACTCTGTGTTTCAGTTTTTAGTCTAACTCTGTGTTTCAGTCTTTAGTCTGAGTCTGTGTTTCAGTCTTTAGTCTGAGTCTGTGTTTCAGTCTTTAGTCTGACTGTGTTTCAGTCTTTATTCTGAGTCTGTGTTTCAGTCTTTAGTCTGACTCTGTGTTTCAGTCTTTAGTCTGACTCTGTGTTTCAGTCTTTAGTCTGTGTTTCAGTCTTTAGTCTGAGTTTCAGTCTTTAGTCTGACTCTATGTTTCAGTCTTTACTCTGACTCTGTGTTTCAGTCTTTTGTCTGACTCTGTGTTTCAGTCTTTAGTCTGTGTTTTAATCTTTAGTCTGAGTCTGTGTTTCAGTCTGTGTTTCAGTATTTAGTCTGAGTCTGTGTTTCAGTCTTTAGTCTGACTCTGTGTTTTAGTTTTTAGTCTGACTCTGTGTTTCAGTCTTTAGTCTGACTCTGCGTTTCAGTCTTTAGTCTGAGTCTGTGTTTCAGTCTTTAGTCTGAGTCTGTGTTTCAGTCTTTAGTCTGTGTTTCAGTCTTTAGTCTGTGTTTCAGTCTTAAGTCTGACACTGTGTTTACGTCTGTATTTCAATCTTTAGTCTGACTCTTTGTTTCAGTCTTTAGTCTGTGTTTCAGTCTTTAGCCTGTCTCTGTGTTTTAGTCTGAGTCTGTGTTTCAGTCTTTAGTCTGTGTTTCAGTCTTTAGTCTTTGTTTCAGTCTTTAGTCTGACACTGTGTTTTAGTCTGTATTTCAATCTTTAGTCTGACTCTGTGTTTCAGTCTTCAGTCTGTGTTTCAGTCTTTAGTCTGACTATGTGTTTCAGTCTTTAGTCTGAGTCGGTGTTTCAGTCTTTAGTCTGAGTCTGTGTTTCAGTCTTTAGTCTGAGTATGTGTTTCAGTCTTTAGTCTGACTCTGTGTTTCAGTCTGTGTTTCAATCTTTAGTCTGACTCTGTGTTTCAGTCTTTAGTCTCTGTTTCAGTCTTTAGTCTGACTCTGTGTTTCAGTCTTTAGTCTGAGTCTGTGTTAAGGTCTTTAGTGTGAGTCTGTGTTTCAGTCTTTAGTCTGAGTCTGTGTTAAGGTCTTTAGTGTGAGTCTGTGTTTCAGTCTTTAGTGTGAGTCTGTGTTTCAGTCTTTAGTCTGAGTCTGTGTTTCAGTCTTTAGTCTGAGTCTGTGTTTCAGTCTTTAGTCTGAGTCTGTGTTTCAGTCTGTGTTTCAGTATTTAGTCTGAGTCTGTGTTTCAGTCTTTAGTCTGACTCTGTGTTTTAGTTTTTAGTCTGACTCTGTGTTTCAGTCTTTAGTCTGACTCTGCGTTTCAGTCTTTAGTCTGAGTCTGTGTTTCAGTCTTTAGTCTGAGTCTGTGTTTCAGTCTTTAGTCTGTGTTTCAGTCTTAAGTCTGACACTGTGTTTCAGTCTGTATTTCAATCTTTAGTCTGACTCTTTGTTTCAGTCTTTAGTCTGTGTTTCAGTCTTTAGCCTGTCTCTGTGTTTTAGTCTGAGTCTGTGTTTCAGTCTTTAGTCTGTGTTTCAGTCTTTAGTCTTTGTTTCAGTCTTTAGACTGACACTGTGTTTTAGTCTTTATTTCAATCTTTAGTCTGACTCTGTGTTTCAGTCTTTAGTCTGACTATGTGTTTCAGTCTTTAGTCTGAGTCGGTGTTTCAGTCTTTAGTCTGAGTCTGTGTTTCAGTCTTTAGTCTGAGTATGTGTTTCAGTCTTTAGTCTGACTCTGTGTTTCAGTCTGTGTTTCAATCTTTAGTCTGACTCTGTGTTTCAGTCTTTAGTCTGTGTTTCAGTCTTTAGTCTGACTCTGTGTTTCAGTCTTTAGTCTGAGTCTGTGTTAAGGTCTTTAGTGTGAGTCTGTGTTTCAGTCTTTAGTCTGAGTCTGTGTTAAGGTCTTTAGTGTGAGTCTGTGTTTCAGTCTTTAGTGTGAGTCTGTGTTTCAGTCTTTAGTCTGAGTCTGTGTTTCAGTCTTTAGTCTGAGTCTGTGTTTCAGTCTTTAGTCTGAGTCTGTGTTTCAGTCTTTAGTCTGACTCTGTGTTGCAGTTTTTAGTCTGAATCTGTGTTTCAGTCTTTAGTATGAGTCTGTGTTTCAGTCTTTAGTCTGAGTCTGTGTTTCAGTCTTTAGTCTGTGTTTCAGTCTTTAGTCTGTGTTTCAGTCTTAAGTCTGACACTGTGTTTCAGTCTGTATTTCAATCTTTAGTCTGACTCTTTGTTTCAGTCTTTAGTCTGTGTTTCAGTCTTTAGCCTGTCTCTGTGTTTTAGTCTGAGTCTGTGTTTCAGTCTTTAGTCTGTGTTTCAGTCTTTAGTCTTTGTTTCAGTCTTTAGTCTGACACTGTGTTTCAGTCTTCAGTCTGTGTTTCAGTCTTTAGTCTGACTATGTGTTTCAGTCTTTAGTCTGAGTCGGTGTTTCAGTCTTTAGTCTGAGTCTGTGTTTCAGTCTTTAGTCTGAGTATGTGTTTCAGTCTTTAGTCTGACTCTGTGTTTCAGTCTGTGTTTCAATCTTTAGTCTGACTCTGTGTTTCAGTCTTTAGTCTGTGTTTCAGTCTTTAGTCTGACTCTGTGTTTCAGTCTTTAGTCTGAGTCGGTTTTAAGGTCTTTAGTGTGAGTCTGTGTTTCAGTCTTTAGTCTGAGTCTGTGTTAAGGTCTTTAGTGTGAGTCTGTGTTTCAGTCTTTAGTGTGAGTCTGTGTTTCAGTCTTTAGTCTGAGTCTGTGTTTCAGTCTTTAGTCTTTCTCTGTGTTTCAGTCTTTATTCTGAGTCTGTGTTTCAGTCTTTAGTCTGACTCTGTGTTTCAGTCTTTAGTCTGTGTTTCAGTCTTTAGTCTGAGTCTGTGTTTCAGTCTTTAGTCTGACTCTATGTTTCAGTCTTTAGTCTGACTCTGTGTTTCAGTCTTTTGTCTGACTCTGTGTTTCAGTCTTTAGTCTGTGTTTCAATCTTTAGTCTGAGTCTGTGTTTCAGTCTGTATTTCAGTATTTAGTCTTAGTCTGTGTTTCAGTCTTTAGTCTGACTCTGTGTTTCAGTTTTTAGTCTGACTCTGTGTTTCAGTCTTTACTCTGACTCTATGTTTCAGTCTTTAGTCTGAGTCTGTGTTTCAGTCTTTAGTCTGTGTTTCAATCTTTAGTCTGTGTTTCAGTCTTTAGTCTGACACTGTGTTTCAGTCTGTATTTCAATCTTTAGTCTGACTCTGTGTTTCAGTCTTTAGTCTGTGTTTCAGTCTTTAGCCTGTCTCTGTGTTTCATGCTTCAGTCTGTGTTTCAGTCTGACTCTGTGTTTCAGTCTTTAGTCGGACTCTGTGTTTCAGTCTTTAGTCTGAGTCTGTGTTTCAGTCTTTAGTCTGAGTCTGTGTTTCAGTCTTTAGTCTGAGTCTGTGTTTCAGTCTTTAGTCTGAGTCTGTGTTAAAGTCTTTAGTGTGAGTCTGTGTTTCAGTCTTTAGTCTGACTCTGTGTTTCAGTCTTTATTCTGAGTCTGTGTTTCAGTCTTTAGTCTGACTCTGTGTTTCAGTCTTTAGTCTGACTCTGTGTTTCAGTCTTTAGTCTGAGTTAAGGTTTTTAGTGTGAGTCTGTGTTTCAGTCTTTAGTCTGAGTCTGTGTTAAAGTCTTTAGTGTGAGTCTGTGTTTCAGTCTTTAGTCTTACTCTGTGTTTCAGTTTTTAGTCTAACTCTGTGTTTCAGTCTTTAGTCTGAGTCTGTGTTTCAGTCTTTAGTCTGAGTCTGTGTTTCAGTCTTTAGTCTGACTGTGTTTCAGTCTTTATTCTGAGTCTGTGTTTCAGTCTTTAGTCTGACTCTGTGTTTCAGTCTTTAGTCTGACTCTGTGTTTCAGTCTTTAGTCTGTGTTTCAGTCTTTAGTCTGAGTTTCAGTCTTTAGTCTGACTCTATGTTTCAGTCTTTACTCTGACTCTGTGTTTCAGTCTTTTGTCTGACTCTGTGTTTCAGTCTTTAGTCTGTGTTTTAATCTTTAGTCTGAGTCTGTGTTTCAGTCTGTGTTTCAGTATTTAGTCTGAGTCTGTGTTTCAGTCTTTAGTCTGACTCTGTGTTTCAGTCTTTAGTCTGACTCTGCGTTTCAGTCTTTAGTCTGAGTCTGTGTTTCAGTCTTTAGTCTGAGTCTGTGTTTCAGTCTTTAGTCTGTGTTTCAGTCTTTAGTCTGTGTTTCAGTCTTAAGTCTGACACTGTGTTTCAGTCTGTATTTCAATCTTTAGTCTGACTCTTTGTTTCAGTCTTTAGTCTGTGTTTCAGTCTTTAGCCTGTCTCTGTGTTTTAGTCTGAGTCTGTGTTTCAGTCTTTAGTCTGTGTTTCAGTCTTTAGTCTTTGTTTCAGTCTTTAGTCTGACACTGTGTTTCAGTCTTCAGTCTGTGTTTCAGTCTTTAGTCTGACTATGTGTTTCAGTCTTTAGTCTGAGTCGGTGTTTCAGTCTTTAGTCTGAGTCTGTGTTTCAGTCTTTAGTCTGAGTATGTGTTTCAGTCTTTAGTCTGACTCTGTGTTTCAGTCTGTGTTTCAATCTTTAGTCTGACTCTGTGTTTCAGTCTTTAGTCTGTGTTTCAGTCTTTAGTCTGACTATGTGTTTCAGTCTTTAGTCTGAGTCGGTGTTTCAGTCTTTAGTCTGAGTCTGTGTTGCAGTCTTTAGTCTGAGTATGTGTTTCAGTCTTTAGTCTGACTCTGTGTTTCAGTCTGTGTTTCAATCTTTAGTCTGACTCTGTGTTTCAGTCTTTAGTCTGTGTTTCAGTCTTTAGTCTGACTCTGTGTTTCAGTCTTTAGTCTGAGTCTGTGTTAAGGTCTTTAGTGTGAGTCTGTGTTTCAGTCTTTAGTCTGAGTCTGTGTTAAGGTCTTTAGTGTGAGTCTGTGTTTCAGTCTTTAGTGTGAGTCTGTGTTTCAGTCTTTAGTCTGAGTCTGTGTTTCAGTCTTTAGTCTTTCTCTGTGTTTCAGTCTTTATTCTGAGTCTGTGTTTCAGTCTTTAGTCTGACTCTGTGTTTCAGTCTTTAGTCTGACTCTGTGTTTCAGTCTTTAGTCTGTGTTTCAGTCTTTAGTCTGAGTCTGTGTTTCAGTCTTTAGTCTGACTCTATGTTTCAGTCTTTAGTCTGACTCTGTGTTTCAGTCTTTTGTCTGACTCTGTGTTTCAGTCTTTAGTCTGTGTTTCAATCTTTAGTCTGAGTCTGTGTTTCAGTCTGTATTTCAGTATTTAGTCTTAGTCTGTGTTTCAGTCTTTAGTCTGACTCTGTGTTTCAGTTTTTAGTCTGACTCTGTGTTTCAGTCTTTACTCTGACTCTATGTTTCAGTCTTTAGTCTGAGTCTGTGTTTCAGTCTTTAGTCTGTGTTTCAATCTTTAGTCTGTGTTTCAGTCTTTAGTCTGACACTGTGTTTCAGTCTGTATTTCAATCTTTAGTCTGACTCTGTGTTTCAGTCTTTAGTCTGTGTTTCAGTCTTTAGCCTGTCTCTGTGTTTCATGCTTCAGTCTGTGTTTCAGTCTGACTCTGTGTTTCAGTCTTTAGTCGGACTCTGTGTTTCAGTCTTTAGTCTGAGTCTGTGTTTCAGTCTTTAGTCTGAGTCTGTGTTTCAGTCTTTAGTCTGAGTTTGTGTTTCAGTCTTTAGTCTGAGTCTGTGTTAAAGTCTTTAGTGTGAGTCTGTGTTTCAGTCTTTAGTCTGACTCTGTGTTTCAGTCTTTAGTCTAACTCTGTGTTTCAGTCTTTAGTCTGAGTCTGTGTTTCAGTCTTTAGTCTGAGTCTGTGTTTCAGTCTTTAGTCTGACTGTGTTTCAGTCTTTAGTCTGACTCTGTGTTTCAGTCTTTAGTCTGACTCTGTGTTTCAGTCTTTAGTCTGAGTTAAGGTTTTTAGTGTGAGTCTGTGTTTCAGTCTTTAGTCTGAGTCTGTGTTAAAGTCTTTAGTGTGAGTCTGTGTTTCAGTCTTTAGTCTTACTCTGTGTTTCAGTTTTTAGTCTAACTCTGTGTTTCAGTCTTTAGTCTGAGTCTGTGTTTCAGTCTTTAGTCTGAGTCTGTGTTTCAGTCTTTAGTCTGACTGTGTTTCAGTCTTTATTCTGAGTCTGTGTTTCAGTCTTTAGTCTGACTCTGTGTTTCAGTCTTTAGTCTGACTCTGTGTTTCAGTCTTTAGTCTGTGTTTCAGTCTTTAGTCTGAGTTTCAGTCTTTAGTCTGACTCTATGTTTCAGTCTTTACTCTGACTCTGTGTTTCAGTCTTTTGTCTGACTCTGTGTTTCAGTCTTTAGTCTGTGTTTTAATCTTTAGTCTGAGTCTGTGTTTCAGTCTGTGTTTCAGTATTTAGTCTGAGTCTGTGTTTCAGTCTTTAGTCTGACTCTGTGTTTTAGTTTTTAGTCTGACTCTGTGTTTCAGTCTTTAGTCTGACTCTGCGTTTCAGTCTTTAGTCTGAGTCTGTGTTTCAGTCTTTAGTCTGAGTCTGTGTTTCAGTCTTTAGTCTGTGTTTCAGTCTTTAGTCTGTGTTTCAGTCTTAAGTCTGACACTGTGTTTACGTCTGTATTTCAATCTTTAGTCTGACTCTTTGTTTCAGTCTTTAGTCTGTGTTTCAGTCTTTAGCCTGTCTCTGTGTTTTAGTCTGAGTCTGTGTTTCAGTCTTTAGTCTGTGTTTCAGTCTTTAGTCTTTGTTTCAGTCTTTAGTCTGACTCTGTGTTTCAGTCTTCAGTCTGTGTTTCAGTCTTTAGTCTGACTATGTGTTTCAGTCTTTAGTCTGAGTCGGTGTTTCAGTCTTTAGTCTGAGTCTGTGTTTCAGTCTTTAGTCTGAGTATGTGTTTCAGTCTTTAGTCTGACTCTGTGTTTCAGTCTGTGTTTCAATCTTTAGTCTGACTCTGTGTTTCAGTCTTTAGTCTCTGTTTCAGTCTTTAGTCTGACTCTGTGTTTCAGTCTTTAGTCTGAGTCTGTGTTAAGGTCTTTAGTGTGAGTCTGTGTTTCAGTCTTTAGTCTGAGTCTGTGTTAAGGTCTTTAGTGTGAGTCTGTGTTTCAGTCTTTAGTGTGAGTCTGTGTTTCAGTCTTTAGTCTGAGTCTGTGTTTCAGTCTTTAGTCTGAGTCTGTGTTTCAGTCTTTAGTCTGAGTCTGTGTTTCAGTCTGTGTTTCAGTATTTAGTCTGAGTCTGTGTTTCAGTCTTTAGTCTGACTCTGTGTTTTAGTTTTTAGTCTGACTCTGTGTTTCAGTCTTTAGTCTGACTCTGCGTTTCAGTCTTTAGTCTGAGTCTGTGTTTCAGTCTTTAGTCTGAGTCTGTGTTTCAGTCTTTAGTCTGTGTTTCAGTCTTAAGTCTGACACTGTGTTTCAGTCTGTATTTCAATCTTTAGTCTGACTCTTTGTTTCAGTCTTTAGTCTGTGTTTCAGTCTTTAGCCTGTCTCTGTGTTTTAGTCTGAGTCTGTGTTTCAGTCTTTAGTCTGTGTTTCAGTCTTTAGTCTTTGTTTCAGTCTTTAGACTGACACTGTGTTTTAGTCTTTATTTCAATCTTTAGTCTGACTCTGTGTTTCAGTCTTTAGTCTGACTATGTGTTTCAGTCTTTAGTCTGAGTCGGTGTTTCAGTCTTTAGTCTGAGTCTGTGTTTCAGTCTTTAGTCTGAGTATGTGTTTCAGTCTTTAGTCTGACTCTGTGTTTCAGTCTGTGTTTCAATCTTTAGTCTGACTCTGTGTTTCAGTCTTTAGTCTGTGTTTCAGTCTTTAGTCTGACTCTGTGTTTCAGTCTTTAGTCTGAGTCTGTGTTAAGGTCTTTAGTGTGAGTCTGTGTTTCAGTCTTTAGTCTGAGTCTGTGTTAAGGTCTTTAGTGTGAGTCTGTGTTTCAGTCTTTAGTGTGAGTCTGTGTTTCAGTCTTTAGTCTGAGTCTGTGTTTCAGTCTTTAGTCTGAGTCTGTGTTTCAGTCTTTAGTCTGAGTCTGTGTTTCAGTCTTTAGTCTGACTCTGTGTTGCAGTTTTTAGTCTGAATCTGTGTTTCAGTCTTTAGTATGAGTCTGTGTTTCAGTCTTTAGTCTGAGTCTGTGTTTCAGTCTTTAGTCTGACTCTGTGTTGCAGTCTTTAGTCTGACTCTGTGTTGCAGTCTTTAGTCTGACTCTGTGTTTCAGTCTGACTCTGTTAGTCTTTAGTCTGAGTCTGTGTTTCAGTCTTTACTCTGAGTCTGTGTTTCAGTCTTTAGTCTGACTCTGTGTTTCAGTCTGTGTTTTAATCTGACTCTGTGTTTCAGTCTTTAGTCTGACTCTGTGTTTCAGTCTTCAGTCTGTGTTTCAGTTTTTATTTTGAGTCTGTGTTTCAGTCTTTAGTCTGACTCTGTGTTCCAGTCTTTAGTCTGACTCTGTGTTTCAGTCTTAAGTCTGAATCTGTTTTTCAGTCTATATTCTGACTCTGTGTTTCAGTCTTTAGTCTGACTCTGTGTTGCAGTCTTTAGTCTGAATCTGTGTTTCAGTATTTAGTCTGTCTCTGTGTTTCAGTCTTCTCACTGCGTTTCAGTCTTTAGTCTGACTCTGTGTTGTAGTCTTTAGTCTGAATCTGTGTTTCAGTATTTAGTCTGACTCTGTGTTTCAGTCTTTACTCTGAGTCTGTGTTTCAGTATTTAGTCTGACTCTGTGTTGGAGTCTTTAGTCTGAATCTGTGTTTCAGTATTTAGTCTGACTCTGTGTTTCAGTCTTTACTCTGAGTCTGTGTTTCAGTATTTAGTCTGACTCTGTGTTGCAGTTTTTAGTCTGAATCTGTGTTTCAGTCTTTAGTCTGAGTCTGTGTTGCAGTCTTTAGTCTGAATCTGTGTTTCAGTCTTTAGTCTGACTCTGTGTTTCAGTCTGACTCTGTTACAGTCTTTAGTCTGACTCTTTGTTTCAGTCTTTAGTCTGACTCTGTGTTTCAGTCTGTGTTTCAATCTGACTCTGTGTTTCAGTCTTTAGTCTGACTCTGTGTTTCAGTCATCAGTCTGTGTTTCAGTTTTTAGTCTGAGTCTGTGTTTCAGTCTTTAGTCTGACTCTGTGTTTCAGTCTTTAGTCTGACTCTGTGTTTCAGTCTATATTCTGACTCTGTGTTTCAGTCTTTAGTCTGTGTTTCAGTCTTCTCACTGCGTTTCAGTCTTTAGTCTGACTCTGTGTTGCAGTCTTTACTCTGAGTCTGTGTTTCAGTATTTAGTCTGACTCTGTGTTGCAGTCTTTAGTCTGAATCTGTGTTTCAGTCTTTAGTCTGACTCTGTGTTGCAGTCTTTAGTCTGAATCTGTGTTTCAGTCTTTAGTCTGACTCTGTTACAGTCTTTAGTCTGAGTCTGTGTTTCAGTCTTTAGTCTGTCTCTGTGTTTCAGTCTTTATTCTGAGTCTGTGTTTCAGTCTTTAGTCTGACTCTGTGTTTCAGTCTTTAGTCTGACTCTGTGTTTCAGTCTTTAGTCTGAGTCTGTGTTTCAGTCTTTAGTCTGACTCTATGTTTCAGTCTTTAGTCTGACTCTGTGTTTCAGTCTTTTGTCTGACTCTGTGTTTCAGTCTTTAGTCTGTGTTTCAATCTTTAGTCTGAGTCTGTGTTTCAGTCTGTATTTCAGTATTTAGTCTAAGTCTGTGTTTCAGTCTTTAGTCTGACTCTGTGTTTCATGCTTCAGTCTGTGTTTCAGTCTTTAGTCTGACTCTGTGTTTCAGTCTTTAGTCGGACTCTGTGTTTCAGTCTTTAGTCTGAGTCTGTGTTTCAGTCTTTAGTCTGAGTCTGTGTTTCAGTCTTTAGTCTGAGTCTGTGTTTCAGTCTTTAGTCTGAGTCTGTGTTAAAGTCTTTAGTGTGAGTCTGTGTTTCAGTCTTTAGTCTGACTCTGTGTTTCAGTCTTTAGTCTAACTCTGTGTTTCAGTCTTTAGTCTGAGTCTGTGTTTCAGTCTTTAGTCTGACTGTGTTTCAGTCTTTAGTCTGACTCTGTGTTTCAGTCTTTAGTCTGACTCTGTGTTTCAGTCTTTAGTCTGAGTTAAGGTTTTTAGTGTGAGTCTGTGTTTCAGTCTTTAGAGTGAGAATGTGTTTCAGTCTTTAGAGTGAGTCTGTGTTTCAGTCTTTAGCCTGAGTCTGTGTTTCAGTCTTTAGAGTGAGTCTGTGTTTCAGTTTTTTGTCTGAGTCTGTGTTAAGGTCTTTAGTGTGAGTCTGTTTTTCAGTCTTTAGTCTGAGTCTGTGTTAAGGTCTTTAGTGTGAGTCTGTGTTTCAGTCTTTAGTATGAGTCTGTGTTTCAGTCTTTAGTGTGAGTATGTGTTTCAGTCTTTAGTGTGAGTATGTGTTTCAGTCTTTAGTCTGAGTCTGTGTTAAGGTCTTTAGTGTGAGTATGTGTTTCAGTCTTTAGTCTGAGTCTGTGTTAAGGTCTTTAGTGTGAGTCTGTGTTTCAGTCTTTAGTGTGAGTATGTGTTTCAGTCTTTAGTCTGAGTCTGTGTTAAGGTCTTTAGTGTGAGTCTGTGTTTCAGTCTTTAGTATGAGTCTGTGTTTCAGTCTTTAGTGGGAATCTATGTTTCATTCTTTAGTCTGAGTCTGTGTTTCAGTATTTAGTCTGACTCTGTGTTGCAGTCTTTAGTCTGAATCTGTGTTTCAGTCTTTAGTCTGACTCTGTGTTTCAGTCTTTAGTCTGACTCTGTGTTTCAGTCTTTAGTCTGACTCTGTGTTTCAGTATTTAGTCTGACTCTGTGTTGCAGTCTTTAGTCTGAATCTTTGTTTCAGTCTTTAGTCTGACTCTGTGTTTCAGTCTTTAGTCTGTGTTTCAGTCTTTAGTCTGAGTCTGTGTTTCAGTCTTTATTCTGAGTCTGTGTTTCAGTCTTTACTCTGACTCTGTGTTTCAGTCTTTAGTCTGACTCTTTGTTTCAGTCTTTAGTCTGACTGTGTTTCAGTCTTTAGTCTGTCTCTGTGTTTCAGTCTTTAGTCTGACTCTGTGTTTCAGTCTTTAGTCTGAGTTTGTGTTAAGGTCTTTAGTGTGAGTCTGTGTTTCAGTCTTTAGTATGAGTCTGTGTTTCAGTCTTTAGTGTGAGTCAGTGTTTCAGTCTTTAGTCTGAGTTAAGGTTTTTAGTGTGAGTCTGTGTTTCAGTCTTTAGAGTGAGTCTATGTTTCAGTCTTTAGAGTGAGTCTGTGTTTCAGTCTTTAGTCTGAGTCTGTGTTTCAGTCTTTAGAGTGAGTCTGTGTTTCAGTTTTTTGTCTGAGTCTGTGTTAAGGTCTTTAGTGTGAGTCTGTTTTTCAGTCTTTAGTCTGAGTCTGTGTTAAGGTCTTTAGTGTGAGTCTGTGTTTCAGTCTTTAGTATGAGTCTGTGTTTCAGTCTTTAGTGTGAGTATGTGTTTCAGTCTTTAGTCTGAGTCTGTGTTAAGGTCTTTAGTGTGAGTATGTGTTTCAGTCTTTAGTCTGAGTCTGTGTTAAGGTCTTTAGTGTGAGTCTGTGTTTCAGTCTTTAGTGTGAGTATGTGTTTCAGTCTTTAGTATGAGTCTGTGTTTCAGTCTTTAGTGGGAATCTATGTTTCATTCTTTAGTCTGAGTCTGTGTTTCAGTATTTAGTCTGACTCTGTGTTGCAGTCTTTAGTCTGAATCTGTGTTTCAGTCTTTAGTCTGACTCTGTGTTTCAGTCTTTAGTCTGACTCTGTGTTTCAGTCTTTAGTTTGACTCTGTGTTTCAGTATTTAGTCTGACTCTGTGTTGCAGTCTTTAGTCTGACTCTGTGTTGCAGTCTTTAGTCTGAATCTTTGTTTCAGTCTTTAGTCTGACTCTGTGTTTCAGTCTTTAGTCTGTGTTTCAGTCTTTAGTCTGAGTCTGTGTTTCAGTCTTTACTCTGAGTCTGTGTTTCAGTCTTTACTCTGACTCTGTGTTTCAGTCTTTAGTCTGACTGTGTTTCAGTCTTTAGTCTGTCTCTGTGTTTCAGTCTTTATTCTGAGTCTGTGTTTCAGTCTTTAGTCTGACTCTGTGTTTCAGTCTTTAGTCTGAGATTGTGTTAAGGTCTTTAGTGTGAGTCTGTGTTTCAGTCTTTTGCATGAGTCTGTGTTTCAGTCTTTAGTGTGAGTCTGTGTTTCAGTCTTTAGTCTGACTCTGTGTTTCAGTCTTTAGTCTGACTGTGTTTCAGTCTTTAGTCTGACTCTGTGTTTCAGTCTTTAGTCTGAGTTAAGGTTTTTAGTGTGAGTCTGTGTTTCAGTCTTTAGAGTGAGTCTGTTTTTCAGTCTTTAGTCTGAGTCTGTGTTTCAGTCTTTAGAGTGAGTCTTTGTTTCAGTTTTTTGTCTGAGTCTGTGTTAAGGTCTTTAGTGTGAGTCTGTTTTTCAGTCTTTAGTCTGAGTCTGTGTTAAGGTCTTTAGTGTGAGTCTGTGTTTCAGTCTTTAGTATGAGTCTGTGTTTCAGTCTTTAGTGTGAGTATGTGTTTCAGTCTTTAGTGTGAGTATGTGTTTCAGTCTTTAGTCTGAGTCTGTGTTAAGGTCTTTAGTGTGAGTATGTGTTTCAGTCTTTAGTCTGAGTCTGTGTTAAGGTCTTTAGTGTGAGTCTGTGTTTCAGTCTTTAGTGTGAGTATGTGTTTCAGTCTTTAGTCTGAGTCTGTGTTAAGGTCTTTAGTGTGAGTCTGTGTTTCAGTCTTTAGTATGAGTCTGTGTTTCAGTCTTTAGTGGGAATCTATGTTTCATTCTTTAGTCTGAGTCTGTGTTTCAGTATTTAGTCTGACTCTTTGTTGCAGTCTTTAGTCTGAGTTAAGGTTTTTAGTGTGAGTCTGTGTTTCAGTCTTTAGAGTGAGTCTGTGTTTCAGTCTTTAGTCTGAGTCTGTGTTTCAGTCTTTAGAGTGAGTCTTTGTTTCAGTTTTTTGTCTGAGTCTGTGTTAAGGTCTTTAGTGTGAGTCTGTTTTTCAGTCTTTAGTCTGAGTCTTTGTTAAGGTCTTTAGTGTGAGTCTGTGTTTCAGTCTTTAGTATGAGTCTGTGTTTCAGTCTTTAGTGTGAGTATGTGTTTCAGTCTTTAGTGTGAGTATGTGTTTCAGTCTTTAGTCTGAGTCTGTGTTAAGGTCTTTAGTGTGAGTATGTGTTTCAGTCTTTAGTCTGAGTCTGTGTTAAGGTCTTTAGTGTGAGTCTGTGTTTCAGTCTTTAGTGTGAGTATGTGTTTCAGTCTTTAGTCTGACTCTGTGTTTCAGTCTTTAGTCTGAGTCTGTGTTTCAGTCTTTAGTCTGTGTTTCAATCTTTAGTCTGTGTTTCAGTCTTTAGTCTGACACTGTGTTTCAGTCTGTATTTCAATCTTTAGTCTGACTCTGTGTTTCAGTCTTTAGTCTGTGTTTCAGTCTTTAGCCTGTCTCTGTGTTTCATGCTTCAGTCTGTGTTTCAGTCTTTAGTCTGACTCTGTGTTTCAGTCTTTAGTCGGACTCTGTGTTTCAGTCTTTAGTCTGAGTCTGTGTTTCAGTCTTTAGTCTGAGTCTGTGTTTCAGTCTTTAGTCTGAGACTGTGTTTCAGTCTTTAGTCTGAGTCTGTGTTAAAGTCTTTAGTGTGAGTCTGTGTTTCAGTCTTTAGTCTGACTCTGTGTTTCAGTCTTTAGTCTAACTCTGTGTTTCAGTCTTTAGTCTGAGTCTGTGTTTCAGTCTTTAGTCTGACTGTGTTTCAGTCTTTAGTCTGACTCTGTGTTTCAGTCTTTAGTCTGACTCTGTGTTTCAGTCTTTAGTCTGAGTTAAGGTTTTTAGTGTGAGTCTGTGTTTCAGTCTTTAGAGCGAGAATGTGTTTCAGTCTTTAGAGTGAGTCTGTGTTTCAGTCTTTAGCCTGAGTCTGTGTTTCAGTCTTTAGAGTGAGTCTGTGTTTCAGTTTTTTGTCTGAGTCTGTGTTAAGGTCTTTAGTGTGAGTCTGTTTTTCAGTCTTTAGTCTGAGTCTGTGTTAAGGTCTTTAGTGTGAGTCTGTGTTTCAGTCTTTAGTATGAGTCTGTGTTTCAGTCTTTAGTGTGAGTATGTGTTTCAGTCTTTAGTGTGAGTATGTGTTTCAGTCTTTAGTCTGAGTCTGTGTTAAGGTCTTTAGTGTGAGTATGTGTTTCAGTCTTTAGTCTGAGTCTGTGTTAAGGTCTTTAGTGTGAGTCTGTGTTTCAGTCTTTAGTGTGAGTATGTGTTTCAGTCTTTAGTCTGAGTCTGTGTTAAGGTCTTTAGTGTGAGTCTGTGTTTCAGTCTTTAGTATGAGTCTGTGTTTCAGTCTTTAGTGGGAATCTATGTTTCATTCTTTAGTCTGAGTCTGTGTTTCAGTATTTAGTCTGACTCTGTGTTGCAGTCTTTAGTCTGAATCTGTGTTTCAGTCTTTAGTCTGACTCTGTGTTTCAGTCTTTAGTCTGACTCTGTGTTTCAGTCTTTAGTCTGACTCTGTGTTTCAGTATTTAGTCTGACTCTGTGTTGCAGTCTTTAGTCTGAATCTTTGTTTCAGTCTTTAGTCTGACTCTGTGTTTCAGTCTTTAGTCTGAATCTTTGTTTCAGTCTTTAGTCTGAGTCTGTGTTTCAGTCTTTATTCTGAGTCTGTGTTTCAGTCTTTACTCTGACTCTGTGTTTCAGTCTTTAGTCTGACTCTTTGTTTCAGTCTTTAGTCTGACTGTGTTTCTGTCTTTAGTCTGTCTCTGTGTTTCAGTCTTTATTCTGAGTCTGTGTTTCAGTCTTTAGTCTGACTCTGTGTTTCAGTCTTTAGTCTGAGTTTGTGTTAAGGTCTTTAGTGTGAGTCTGTGTTTCAGTCTTTAGTATGAGTCTGTGTTTCAGTCTTTAGTGTGAGTCTGTGTTTCAGTCTTTAGTCTGACTCTGTGTTTCAGTCTTTAGTCTGACTGTGTTTCAGTCTTTAGTCTGACTCTGTGTTTCAGTCTTTAGTCTGAGTTAAGGTTTTTAGTGTGAGTCTGTGTTTCAGTCTTTAGAGTGAGTCTATGTTTCAGTCTTTAGAGTGAGTCTGTGTTTCAGTCTTTAGTCTGAGTCTGTGTTTCAGTCTTTAGAGTGAGTCTGTGTTTCAGTTTTTTGTCTGAGTCTGTGTTAAGGTCTTTAGTGTGAGTCTGTTTTTCAGTCTTTAGTCTGAGTCTGTGTTAAGGTCTTTAGTGTGAGTCTGTGTTTCAGTCTTTAGTATGAGTCTGTGTTTCAGTCTTTAGTGTGAGTATGTGTTTCAGTCTTTAGTCTGAGTCTGTGTTAAGGTCTTTAGTGTGAGTATGTGTTTCAGTCTTTAGTCTGAGTCTGTGTTAAGGTCTTTAGTGTGAGTCTGTGTTTCAGTCTTTAGTGTGAGTATGTGTTTCAGTCTTTAGTATGAGTCTGTGTTTCAGTCTTTAGTGGGAATCTATGTTTCATTCTTTAGTCTGAGTCTGTGTTTCAGTATTTAGTCTGACTCTGTGTTGCAGTCTTTAGTCTGAATCTGTGTTTCAGTCTTTAGTCTGACTCTGTGTTTCAGTCTTTAGTCTGACTCTGTTTCAGTCTTTAGTCTGACTCTGTGTTTCAGTATTTAGTCTGACTCTGTGTTGCAGTCTTTAGTCTGACTCTGTGTTGCAGTCTTTAGTCTGAATCTTTGTTTCAGTCTTTAGTCTGACTCTGTGTTTCAGTCTTTAGTCTGTGTTTCAGTCTTTAGTCTGAGTCTGTGTTTCAGTCTTTACTCTGAGTCTGTGTTTCAGTCTTTACTCTGACTCTGTGTTTCAGTCTTTAGTCTGACTGTGTTTCAGTCTTTAGTCTGTCTCTGTGTTTCAGTCTTTATTCTGAGTCTGTGTTTCAGTCTTTAGTCTGACTCTGTGTTTCAGTCTTTAGTCTGAGATTGTGTTAAGGTCTTTAGTGTGAGTCTGTGTTTCAGTCTTTTGCATGAGTCTGTGTTTCAGTCTTTAGTGTGAGTCTGTGTTTCAGTCTTTAGTCTGACTCTGTGTTTCACTCTTTAGTCTGACTGTGTTTCAGTCTTTAGTCTGACTCTGTGTTTCAGTCTTTAGTCTGAGTTAAGGTTTTTAGTGTGAGTCTGTGTTTCAGTCTTTAGAGTGAGTCTGTGTTTCAGTCTTTAGTCTGAGTCTGTTTTTCAGTCTTTAGTCTGAGTCTGTGTTAAGGTCTTTAGTATGAGTCTGTGTTTCAGTCTTTAGTGTGAGTATGTGTTTCAGTCTTTAGTGTGAGTATGTGTTTCAGTCTTTAGTCTGAGTCTGTGTTAAGGTCTTTAGTGTGAGTATGTGTTTCAGTCTTTAGTCTGAGTCTGTGTTAAGGTCTTTAGTGTGAGTCTGTGTTTCAGTCTTTAGTGTGAGTATGTGTTTCAGTCTTTAGTCTGAGTCTGTGTTAAGGTCTTTAGTGTGAGTCTGTGTTTCAGTCTTTAGTATGAGTCTGTGTTTCAGTCTTTAGTGGGAATCTATGTTTCATTCTTTAGTCTGAGTCTGTGTTTCAGTATTGTTTCAGTCTTTAGTCTGACTCTGTGTTTCAGTCTTTAGTCTGACTCTGTGTTTCAGTATTTAGTCTGACTCTGTGTTGCAGTCTTTAGTCTGAATCTTTGTTTCAGTCTTTAGTCTGACTCTGTGTTTCAGTCTTTAGTCTGTGTTTCAGTCTTTAGTCTGAGTCTGTGTTTCAGTCTTTACTCTGAGTCTGTGTTTCAGTCTTTACTCTGACTCTGTGTTTCAGTCTTTAGTCTGACTCTGTGTTTCAGTCTTTGGTCTGTGTTTCAATCTTTAGTCTGAGTCTGTGTTTCAGTCTGTATTTCAGTATTTAGTCTTAGTCTGTGTTTCAGTCTTTAGTCTGACTCTGTGTTTCAGTTTTTAGTCTGACTCTGTGTTTCAGTCTTTACTCTGACTCTGTGTTTCAGTCTTTAGTCTGAGTCTGTGTTTCAGTCTTTAGTCTGTGTTTCAATCTTTAGTCTGTGTTTCAGTCTTTAGTCTGAGTTTGTGTTAAGGTCTTTAGTGTGAGTCTGTGTTTCAGTCTTTAGTATGAGTCTGTGTTTCAGTATTTAGTCTGACTCTGTGTTGCAGTCTTTAATCTGAGTCTGTGTTTCAGTCTTTAGTATGAGTCTGTGTTTCAGTATTTAGTCTGACTCTGTGTTACAGTCTTTAGTCTGAATCTGTGTTTTAGTCTTTAGTCTGACTCTGTGTTTCAGTCTGACTCTGTTACAGTCTTTAGTCTGAGTCTGTGTTTCAGTCTTTACTCTGAGTCTATTTTTCAGTCTTTAGTCTGTCTCTGTGTTTCAGTCTTTATTCTGAGTCTGTGTTTCAGTCTTTAGTCTGACTCTGTGTTTCAGTCTTTAGTCTGAGTTTGTGTTAAGGTCCTTAGTGTGAGTCTGTGTTTCAGTCTTTAGTATGAGTCTGTGTTTCAGTATTTAGTCTGACTCTGTGTTGCAGTCTTTAATCTGAGTCTGTGTTTCAGTCTTTAGTATGAGTCTGTGTTTCAGTATTTAGTCTGACTCTGTGTTACAGTCTTTAGTCTGAATCTGTGTTTTAGTCTTTAGTCTGACTCTGTGTTTCAGTCTGACTCTGTTACAGTCTTTAGTCTGAGTCTGTGTTTCAGTCTTTACTCTGAGTCTGTGTTTCAGTCTTTATTCTGAGTCTGTGTTTCAGTCTTTAGTCTGACTCTGTGTTTCAGTCTTTAGTCTGACTCTGTGTTTCAGTCTTTAGTCTGTGTTTCAGTCTTTAGTCTGAGTCTGTGTTTCAGTCTTTAGTCTGACTCTATGTTTCAGTCTTTAGTCTGACTCTGTGTTTCAGTCTTTTGTCTGTGTTTCAATCTTTAGTCTGAGTCTGTCTTTCAGTCTGTATTTCAGTATTTAGTCTGAGTCTGTGTTTCAGTCTTTAGTCTGACTCTGTGTTTCAGTTTTTAGTCTGACTCTTTGTTTCAGTCTTTAGTCTGAGTCTGTGTTTCAGTCTTTAGTCTGAGTCTGTGTTTCAGTCTTTAGTCTGTGTTTCAATCTTTAGTCTGTGTTTCAGTCTTTAGTCTGTGTTTCAGTCTTTAGCCTGTCTCTGTGTTTCAGTCTTTAGTCTGAGTCTGTGTTTCAGTCTTTAGTCTGACTCTGTGTTTCAGTCTTTAGTCTGTGTTTCAATCTTTAGTCTGTGTTTCAGTCTTTAGTCTGTGTTTCAGTCTTTAGTCTGTATTTCAATCTTTAGTCTTCAGTCTGTGTTTCAGTCTTCAGTCTGTGTTTCAGTCTTTAGTCTGAGTCTGTGTTTCAGTCTTTAGTCTGACTCTGTGTTTCAGTCTTTAGTCTGAGTCTTTGTTTCAGTCTTTAGTCTGAGTCTGTGTTTCAGTCTTTAGTCTGAGTCTGTGTTGAAGTCTTTAGTGTGAGTCTGTGTTTCAGTCTTTAGTCTGACTCTGTGTTTCAGTCTTTAGTCTGAGTCTGTGTTTCATTCTTTAGTCTGAGTCTGTGTTTCAGTCTTTAGTCTGAGTCTGTGTTAAAGTCTTTAGTCTGACTCTGTGTTTCATTCTTTAGTCTGACTGTGTTTCAGTCTTTAGTCTGACTCTGTGTTTGAGTCTTTAGTCTGACTCTGTGTTTCAGTCTTTAGTCTGAGTCTGTGTTAAGGTTTTTAGTGTGAGTCTGTGTTTCAGCCTTTAGTCTGAGTCTGTGTTTCAGTCTTTAGAGTGAGTCTGTGTTTCAGTCTTTTGTCTGAGTCTGTGTTTCAGTCTTTAGTCTGAGTCTGTGTTAAGGTCTTTAGTGTGAGTCTGTGTTTCAGTCTTTAGTATGAGTCTGTGTTTCAGTCTTTAGTCTGAGTCTGTGTTAAGGTCTTTAGTGTGAGTATGTGTTTCAGTCTTTAGTCTGAGTCTGTGTTAAGGTCTTTAGTGTGAGTCTGTGTTTCATTCTTTAGTCTGAGTCTGTGTTTCAGTCTTTAGTCTGACTCTGTGTTGCAGTCTTTAGTCTGATTCTGTGTTTCAGTCTTTAGTCTGACTCTGTGTTTCAGTCTTTAGTCTGACTCTGTGTTTCAGTCTTTAGTCTGTCTCTGTGTTTCAGTCTTTATTCTGAGTCTGTGTTTCAGTCTTTAGTCTGACTCTGTGTTTCAGTCTTTAGTCTGAGTTTGTGTTAAGGTCTTTAGTGTGAGTCTGTGTTTCAGTCTTTAGTATGAGTCTGTGTTTCAGTTTTTAGTCTGAGTCTGTGTTTGAGTCTTTAGTCTGACTCTGTGTTTCAGTCTTTAGTCTGAGTCTGTGTTAAGGTTTTTAGTGTGAGTCTGTGTTTCAGCCTTTAGTCTGAGTCTGCGTTTCAGTCTTTAGAGTGAGTCTGTGTTTCAGTCTTTTGTCTGAGTCTGTGTTTCAGTCTTTAGTCTGAGTCTGTGTTAAGGTCTTTAGTGTGAGTCTGTGTTTCAGTCTTTAGTATGAGTCTGTGTTTCAGTCTTTAGTCTGAGTCTGTGTTAAGGTCTTTAGTGAGAGTATGTGTTTCAGTCTTTAGTCTGAGTCTGTGTTAAGGTCTTTAGTGTGAGTCTGTGTTTCATTCTTTAGTCTGAGTCTGTGTTTCAGTCTTTAGTCTGACTCTGTGTTGCAGTCTTTAGTCTGATTCTGTGTTTCAGTCTTTAGTCTGACTCTGTGTTTCAGTCTTTAGTCTGACTCTGTGTTTCAGTCTTTAGTCTGTCTCTGTGTTTCAGTCTTTATTCTGAGTCTGTGTTTCAGTCTTTAGTCTGACTCTGTGTTTCAGTCTTTAGTCTGAGTTTGTGTTAAGGTCTTTAGTGTGAGTCTGTGTTTCAGTCTTTAGTATGAGTCTGTGTTTCAGTTTTTAGTCTGAGTCTGTGTTTCAGTCTTTAGTCTGACACTGTGTTTCAGTCTTTAGTCTGAGTCTGTGTTTCAGTTTTTAGTCTGACTCTGTGTTGCAGTTTTTAGTCTGAATCTGTGTTTCAATCTTTAGTATGAGTCTGTTTTTCAGTCTTTAGTCTGACTCTGTGTTGCAGGCTTTAGTCTGAATCTGTGTTTCAGTCTTTAGTCTGACTCTGTGTTGCAGTCTTTAGTCTGAATCTGTGTTTCAGTCTTTAGTCTGACTCTGTTACAGTCTTTAGTCTGAGTCTGTGTTTCAGTCTTTAGTCTGTCTCTGTGTTTCAGTCTTTATTCTGAGTCTGTGTTTCAGTCTTTAGTCTGACTCTGTGTTTCAGTCTTTAGTCTGTGTTTCAGTCTTTAGTCTGAGTCTGTGTTTCAGTCTTTAGTCTGACTCTATGTTTCAGTCTTTAGTCTGACTCTGTGTTTCAGTCTTTTGTCTGACTCTGTGTTTCAGTCTTTAGTCTGTGTTTCAATCTTTAGTCTGAGTCTGTGTTTCAGTCTGTATTTCAGTATTTAGTCTTAGTCTGTGTTTCAGTCTTTAGTCTGACTCTGTGTTTCAGTTTTTAGTCTGACTCTGTGTTTCAGTCTTTACTCTGACTCTGTGTTTCAGTCTTTAGTCTGAGTCTGTGTTTCAGTCTTTAGTCTGTGTTTCAATCTTTAGTCTGTGTTTCAGTCTTTCATCTGACACTGTGTTTCAGTCTGTATTTCAATCTTTAGTCTGACTCTGTGTTTCAGTCTTTAGTCTGTGTTTCAGTCTTTAGCCTGTCTCTGTGTTTCATGCTTCAGTCTGTGTTTCAGTCTTTAGTCTGACTCTGTGTTTCAGTCTTTAGTCGGACTCTGTGTTTCAGTCTTTAGTCTGAGTCTGTGTTTCAGTCTTTAGTCTGAGTCTGTGTTTCAGTCTTTAGTCTGAGTCTGTGTTAAAGTCTTTAGTGTGAGTCTGTGTTTCAGTCTTTAGTCTGACTCTGTGTTTCAGTCTTTAGTCTAACTCTGTGTTTCAGTCTTTAGTCTGAGTCTGTGTTTCAGTCTTTAGTCTGACTGTGTTTCAGTCTTTAGTCTGACTCTGTGTTTCAGTCTTTAGTCTGACTCTGTGTTTCAGTCTTTAGTCTGAGTTAAGGTTTTTAGTGTGAGTCTGTGTTTCAGTCTTTAGAGTGAGTCTGTGTTTCAGTCTTTAGAGTGAGTCTGTGTTTCAGTCTTTAGCCTGAGTCTGTGTTTCAGTCTTTAGAGTGAGTCTGTGTTTCAGTTTTTTGTCTGAGTCTGTGTTAAGGTCTTTAGTGTGAGTCTGTTTTTCAGTCTTTAGTCTGAGTCTGTGTTAAGGTCTTTAGTGTGAGTCTGTGTTTCAGTCTTTAGTATGAGTCTGTGTTTCAGTCTTTAGTGTGAGTATGTGTTTCAGTCTTTAGTGTGAGTATGTGTTTCAGTCTTTAGTCTGAGTCTGTGTTAAGGTCTTTAGTGTGAGTATGTGTTTCAGTCTTTAGTCTGAGTCTGTGTTAAGGTCTTTAGTGTGAGTCTGTGTTTCAGTCTTTAGTGTGAGTATGTGTTTCAGTCTTTAGTCTGAGTCTGTGTTAAGGTCTTTAGTGTGAGTCTGTGTTTCAGTCTTTAGTATGAGTCTGTGTTTCAGTCTTTAGTGGGAATCTATGTTTCATTCTTTAGTCTGAGTCTGTGTTTCAGTCTTTAGTCTGAATATGTGTTTCAGTCTTTCGTCTGACTCTGTGTTTCAGTCTGACTCTGTGTTTCAGTCTTTAGTCTGACTCTGTGTTTCAGTATTTAGTCTGACTCTGTGTTGCAGTCTTTAGTCTGAATCTTTGTTTCAGTCTTTAGTCTGACTCTGTGTTTCAGTCTTTAGTCTGTGTTTCAGTCTTTAGTCTGAGTCTGTGTTTCAGTCTTTATTCTGAGTCTGTGTTTCAGTCTTTACTCTGACTCTGTGTTTCAGTCTTTAGTCTGACTCTTTGTTTCAGTCTTTAGTCTGACTGTGTTTCAGTCTTTAGTCTGTCTCTGTGTTTCAGTCTTTATTCTGAGTCTGTGTTTCAGTCTTTATTCTGACTCTGTGTTTCAGTCTTTAGTGTGAGTCTGTGTTTCAGTCTTTAGTATGAGTCTGTGTTTCAGTCTTTAGTGTGAGTCTGTGTTTCAGTATTTAGTCTGACTCTGTGTTTCAGTCTTTAGTCTGACTGTGTTTCAGTCTTTAGTCTGACTCTGTGTTTCAGTCTTTAGTCTGAGTTAAGGTTTTTAGTGTGAGTCTGTGTTTCAGTCTTTAGAGTGAGTCTGTGTTTCAGTCTTTAGAGTGAGTCTGTGTTTCAGTCTTTAGTCTGAGTCTGTGTTTCAGTCTTTAGAGTGAGTCTGTGTTTCAGTTTTTTGTCTGAGTCTGTGTTAAGGTCTTTAGTGTGAGTCTGTTTTTCAGTCTTTAGTCTGAGTCTGTGTTAAGGTCTTTAGTGTGAGTCTGTGTTTCAGTCTTTAGTATGAGTCTGTGTTTCAGTCTTTAGTGTGAGTATGTGTTTCAGTCTTTAGTGTGAGTATGTGTTTCAGTCTTTAGTCTGAGTCTGTGTTAAGGTCTTTAGTGTGAGTATGTGTTTCAGTCTTTAGTCTGAGTCTGTGTTAAGGTCTTTAGTGTGAGTCTGTGTTTCAGTCTTTAGTGTGAGTATGTGTTTCAGTCTTTAGTATGAGTCTGTGTTTCAGTCTTTAGTGGGAATCTATGTTTCATTCTTTAGTCTGAGTCTGTGTTTCAGTATTTAGTCTGACTCTGTGTTGCAGTCTTTAGTCTGAATCTGTGTTTCAGTCTTTAGTCTGACTCTGTGTTTCAGTCTTTAGTCTGACTCTGTGTTTCAGTCTTTAGTCTGACTCTGTGTTTCAGTATTTAGTCTGACTCTGTGTTGCAGTCTTTAGTCTGAATCTTTGTTTCAGTCTTTAGTCTGACTCTGTGTTTCAGTCTTTAGTCTGTGTTTCAGTCTTTAGTCTGAGTCTGTGTTTCAGTCTTTACTCTGAGTCTGTGTTTCAGTCTTTACTCTGGCTCTGTGTTTCAGTCTTTAGTCTGACTCTGTGTTTCAGTCTTTAGTCTGACTGTGTTTCAGTCTTTAGTCTGTCTCTGTGTTTCAGTCTTTATTCTGAGTCTGTGTTTCAGTCTTTAGTCTGACTCTGTGTTTCAGTCTTTAGTCTGAGTTTGTGTTAAGGTCTTTAGTGTGAGTCTGTGTTTCAGTCTTTAGTATGAGTCTGTGTTTCAGTCTTTAGTGTGAGTCTGTGTTTCAGTCTTTAGTCTGACTCTGTGTTTCAGTCTTTAGTCTGACTGTGTTTCAGTCTTTAGTCTGACTCTGTGTTTCAGTCTTTAGTCTGACTCTGTGTTTCAGTCTTTAGTCTGAGTTAAGGTTTTCAATGTGAGTCTGTGTTTCAGTCTTTAGAGTGAGTCTGTGTTTCAGTCTTTAGAGTGAGTCTGTGTTTCAGTCTTTAGTCTGAGTCTGTGTTTCAGTCTTTAGAGTGAGTCTGTGTTTCAGTTTTTTGTCTGAGTCTGTGTTAAGGTCTTTAGTGTGAGTCTGTTTTTCAGTCTTTAGTCTGAGTCTGTGTTAAGGTCTTTAGTGTGAGTCTGTGTTTCAGTCTTTAGTATGAGTCTGTGTTTCAGTCTTTAGTGTGAGTATGTGTTTCAGTCTTTAGTGTGAGTATGTGTTTCAGTCTTTAGTCTGAGTCTGTGTTAAGGTCTTTAGTGTGAGTATGTGTTTCAGTCTTTAGTCTGAGTCTGTGTTAAGGTCTTTAGTGTGAGTCTGTGTTTCAGTCTTTAGTGTGAGTATGTGTTTCAGTCTTTAGTCTGAGTCTGTGTTAAGGTCTTTAGTGTAAGTCTGTGTTTCAGTCTTTAGTATGAGTCTGTGTTTCAGTCTTTAGTGGGAATCTATGTTTCATTCTTTAGTCTGAGTCTGTGTTTCAGTATTTAGTCTGACTCTGTGTTGCAGTCTTTAGTCTGAATCTGTGTTTCAGTCTTTAGTCTGACTCTGTGTTTCAGTATTTAGTCTGACTCTGTGTTGCAGTCTTTAGTCTGAATCTTTGTTTCAGTCTTTAGTCTGACTCTGTGTTTCAGTCTTTAGTCTGTGTTTCAGTCTTTAGTCTGAGTCTGTGTTTCAGTCTTTACTCTGAGTCTGTGTTTCAGTCTTTACTCTGACTCTGTGTTTCAGTCTTTAGTCTGACTCTGTGTTTCAGTCTTTGGTCTGTGTTTCAATCTTTAGTCTGAGTCTGTGTTTCAGTCTGTATTTCAGTATTTAGTCTTAGTCTGTGTTTCAGTCTTTAGTCTGACTCTGTGTTTCAGTTTTTAGTCTGACTCTGTGTTTCAGTCTTTACCTTGACTCTGTGTTTCAGTCTTTAGTCTGAGTCTGTGTTTCAGTCTTTAGTCTGTGTTTCAATCTTTAGTCTGTGTTTCAGTCTTTAGTCTGAGTTTGTGTTAAGGTCTTTAGTGTGAGTCTGTGTTTCAGTCTTTAGTATGAGTCTGTGTTTCAGTATTTAGTCTGACTCTGTGTTGCAGTCTTTAATCTGAGTCTGTGTTTCAGTCTTTAGTATGAGTCTGTGTTTCAGTATTTAGTCTGACTCTGTGTTACAGTCTTTAGTCTGAATCTGTGTTTTAGTCTTTAGTCTGACTCTGTGTTTCAGTCTGACTCTGTTACAGTCTTTAGTCTGAGTCTGTGTTTCAGTCTTTACTCTGAGTCTGTGTTTCAGTCTTTAGTCTGTCTCTGTGTTTCAGTCTTTATTCTGAGTCTGTGTTTCAGTCTTTAGTCTGACTCTGTGTTTCAGTCTTTAGTCTGAGTTTGTGTTAAGGTCTTTAGTGTGAGTCTGTGTTTCAGTCTTTAGTTTGAGTCTGTGTTTCAGTATTTAGTCTGACTCTGTGTTGCAGTCTTTAATCTGAGTCTGTGTTTCAGTCTTTAGTATGAGTCTGTGTTTCAGTATTTAGTCTGACTCTGTGTTACAGTCTTTAGTCTGAATCTGTGTTTTAGTCTTTAGTCTGACTCTGTGTTTCAGTCTGACTCTGTTACAGTCTTTAGTCTGAGTCTGTGTTTCAGTCTTTACTCTGAGTCTGTGTTTCACTCTTTAGTCTGTCTCTGTGTTTCAGTCTTTATTCTGAGTCTGTGTTTCAGTCTTTAGTCTGACTCTGTGTTTCAGTCTTTAGTCTGACTCTGTGTTTCAGTCTTTAGTCTGTGTTTCAGTCTTTAGTCTGAGTCTGTGTTTCAGTCTTTAGTCTGACTCTATGTTTCAGTCTTTAGTCTGACTCTGTGTTTCAGTCTTTTGTCTGTGTTTCAATCTTTAGTCTGAGTCTGTCTTTCAGTCTGTATTTCAGTATTTAGTCTGAGTCTGTGTTTCAGTCTTTAGTCTGACTCTGTGTTTCAGTTTTTAGTCTGACTCTTTGTTTCAGTCTTTAGTCTGAGTCTGTGTTTCAGTCTTTAGTCTGAGTCTGTGTTTCAGTCTTTAGTCTGTGTTTCAATCTTTAGTCTGTGTTTCAGTCTTTAGTCTGTGTTTCAGTCTTTAGCCTGTCTCTGTGTTTCAGTCTTTAGTCTGAGTCTGTGTTTCAGTCTTTAGTCTGACTCTGTGTTTCAGTCTTTAGTCTGTGTTTCAATCTTTAGTCTGTGTTTCAGTCTTTAGTCTTTGTTTCAGTCTTTAGTCTGTATTTCAATCTTTAGTCTTCAGTCTGTGTTTCAGTCTTTAGAGTGAGTCTGTGTTTCAGTCTTTAGTCTGACTCTGTGTTTCAGTCTTTAGTCTGAGTCTGTGTTTCAGTCTTTAGTCTGAGTCTGTGTTGAAGTCTTTAGTGTGAGTCTGTGTTTCAGTCTTTAGTCTGACTCTGTGTTTCAGTCTTTAGTCTGAGTCTGTGTTTCATTCTTTAGTCTGAGTCTGTGTTTCAGTCTTTAGTCTGAGTCTGTGTTAAAGTCTTTAGTCTGACTCTGTGTTTCATTCTTTAGTCTGACTGTGTTTCAGTCTTTAGTCTGACTCTGTGTTTGAGTCTTTAGTCTGACTCTGTGTTTCAGTCTTTAGTCTGAGTCTGTGTTTCAGTCTTTAGAGTGAGTCTGTGTTTCAGTCTTTTGTCTGAGTCTGTGTTTCAGTCTTTAGTCTGAGTCTGTGTTAAGGTCTTTAGTGTGAGTCTGTGTTTCAGCCTTTAGTCTCAGTCTGTGTTTCAGTCTTTAGAGTGAGTCTGTGTTTCAGTCTTTAGTCTGAGTCTGTGTTAAGGTCTTTAGTGTGAGTCTGTGTTTCAGTCTTTAGTATGAGTCTGTGTTGCAGTCTTTAGTCTGAGTCTGTGTTAAGGTCTTTAGTGTGAGTATGTGTTTCAGTCTTTAGTCTGAGTCTGTGTTAAGGTCTTTAGTGTGAGTCTGTGTTTCATGCTTTAGTCTGAGTCTGTGTTTCAGTCTTTAGTCTGACTCTGTGTTGCAGTCTTTAGTCTGAGTCTGTGTTTCAGTCTTTAGTCTGACTCTGTGTTTCAGTCTTTAGTCTGACTCTGTGTTTCAGTCTTTAGTCTGTCTCTGTGTTTCAGTCTTTATTCTGAGTCTGTGTTTCAGTCTTTAGTCTGACTCTGTGTTTCAGTCTTTAGTCTGAGTTTGTGTTAAGGTCTTTAGTGTGAGTCTGTGTTTCAGTCTTTAGTATGAGTCTGTGTTTCAGTTTTTAGTCTGAGTCTGTGTTTCAGTCTTTAGTCTGACACTGTGTTTCAGTCTTTTTTTTTTTTTTTTTTTTTTTTTTTTAATAATCAAAGTGTTTTTATTGATTTTTGTATACAAACACACATCCAGTACAACACAAAATAACAAGACTCAAAATACACATCACATACTCACCTAAATACAGGTCTAAACTAAAGGAACAATAACAAGACAGGCATTCTTAGGTTAAAATGCATAAATAAACAACAATGTCCGACAGAAGAAAATTAAAAATTTAAAAATTAAAAAAAAATAAAATAAATAAAAAAAATAATAATAAAAAAAAAATAAAATAATAATAATAATAATAATAATAATAAAAATAAAAATAAAGGAGGGGTGAGGGGGTGGGGGGGGGGGGGTGCTGCCAGTTATGTTGAAGCAGATGAAAGCTCCCGTTCAAGATGGGCGATAAAAGGCTGCCAGACCTTATAAAACTTCTTAGTGTTGCCCTGCAATGTAAATCTAAGGTGCTCCAATTTAAGATGTGTCATTACCTCCTCTATCCATCGTTTATGAGATGGTGGTGTTGTCTTTATCCAGTTAAATAAAATCAACCTCCTGGCCAACAATAACGAGAATGCCATTGCTTTCTTCTGAGCAGTTGTTAGTCCTGCTTCCTCTGGTTCCACACCAAAGATGGCTGTCAGAGGGCCAGGCTCTATATTTTTATTATAAATAGATGAGAAGGCTGTAAAGATTTTGGTCCAAAAATCTTTCAGCCTGGGACAAGACCAGAACATGTGGCATAAATTAGCTGGCACCTGTTTACATCTAGGGCAAGTCGGATCAGTCCCCTGGTAGATTCTTGCCAGTTTGTCCCTTGAGAAATGAAGTCTGTGTAACACTTTAAACTGTATTAATCCATGTCTAACACATATGGAAGAAGAATGTATTAGATCCACTGCCCTACCCCAGTCCACCTCTGATATGTCCAACTCCAATTCCTCCTCCCATTTCCTTTTTATGAGATCAAGGGATGGGGAAGCCACCCTCTGGATATTGACATAAATCCTGGAAACCACCCCTTTAAAGGTCGGGTTCGTATCCAATAGCTCATCAATCCATCCACTCTGTGGGAGAACGAGGGATGAAGAGAATGTTTTTTTAACAAATTCTCGAACCTGAAAAAATCTGAGGTAATTAGTCTTTGAGGAAATGCCATACTCCTTCTCCAGTTGAGCAGCCGACATAAATATCCCATCTTTAAAAAGATTTCTAACACATTCCACCCCAGCTCTATGCCATTCTCTAAACGCTGCTCCCCCAAGGGCCGGGGTAAACAAATGATTGCCATAAACGGGAGCAGATAGGGGGGCGTTTCTGTTTTTAAAATGTGTTCTGAACTGGATCCATATCTTAATAGAATCATGTACAACAGGGTTATTAGTGTAAAGGTGTTTGCTTAAAGGCAGAGGAGCACAGACCAGGGAGCGCAGGGACACTGGGCTAGATGCATATCTTTCCATATGTACCCACACTGGGGTTTCATCATCGTCTAGCTGCGAGACCCAAAACAACAACTTATGTATATTGGCGGCCCAATAATAGTGCATATAATTTGGTAGAGCCAGGCCTCCCTCTTCCCTCTGTCTCTCAAGGAACTCTCTTCTTATCCGGGGGACCGTTTTATTCCAGATGAAGGTGGATGTACATTTATTCAGTTCCTTAAAAAATGATTTAGGAATGAAAGCCGGAATCGTCTGAAACAAATAAAGGAACCGTGGCATTATATTCATTTTAACAGAATTGATCTTCCCTGCTAATGATAGGGGGAGAGTTGACCATCGTTCCATGTCTAATTTTGCCTTATCCAGTGTTATCTTAAAGTTATGATTAAATAGATCTTTGTATTTACTTGTTACATTAATACCTAAGTAGGTAAACTTATCTTTATGTGTTGTGAAAGGATAGGCCTGAAATGACAGTCTCCTCGCCTGCTTATTAATTGGGAAAAGGACACTTTTCTCTAGATTAATTTTGTACCCTGAGACCTTCCCGAAGCCGTCAATAATATCCAGAACCACTTGGACGCTTATGATAGGGTTTGACAGGAAAAGGAGGAGGTCATCAGCGTATAGCGAAAGCTTATGGCTTTGCATCCCCCTGCGTATTCCCCCAAGTCCAACAGCACTCCTCAGCATTATTGCAAGGGGCTCAATTGCCATATCGAAGAGCAGGGGTGACAAAGGGCACCCCTGCCTTGTTCCCCGAAACAGGGGAAAGAATTCAGATATCACATTGTTCGTTCTTACCATAGCCTGGGGGCTTGCATATATTATCTGTATCCATGAAAGGAATTTAGGACCAAATCCAAACTTCTCGAGAGCCGTGAACAGGTAAAAATACTCTATTCTATCAAAGGCTTTGTGAGCATCTAGGGATAATACAATCTCAGGCTCAATGTTGTCATCCCCAGTGTATATCACGTTGAAAAGGCGACGGAGATTACTGGAGAGTTGTCTACCAGCCACGAACCCTGTCTGATCAGGATGTATTATCCCACTTGCCACAGGCTCAATCCTAGCTGCCAGTACTTTGGTCAATATCTTATAGTCACAACCAAGTAAACTCACTGGGCGGTACGATTCGCATTTAAGCGGATCTTTATTCTTCTTAAGGAGCACGGAGATCATAGCCTGTGACATTGTTTGAGGTAAAGTATTCTTTTCAAGGGCCTCTTCATATACTTTACAGAGTAGGGGTACAAGTTTAGGCGCAAATGTCTTATAAAATTCACTTGGGAACCCATCTGGGCCCGGCGCTTTACCCGTCTTCATATTCCGAATTGCCTTCTCTATCTCCCTCGTAGTCAGAGGTCCCTCTAATCTATCCCTTTCTGCCCTCTTTATGGATGGCATTTCTAGATTCTCAAAGAAGTTCTTCACTCGCTCGTTGTCATTTATTTCTGAGGTATACAGATCCTTATAAAAAGACTTAAATTGGTTGTTAATACCTTTCTGATCAATAATTTTGTTACCTTGATTATCACCTATCTCCACTATCATGCCAGCAGCCGCTGATTGCTTCAGCTGGTGGCTCAGGAGCTTACCCGCATGCTCACCATGCTCATAGAGATCCTGTCTGGACCTAAGATATAGATCCACCTCGCGTTGATTCGTTAAGACATCATATTCAGTTTGTAGCAAGATCCGCTTTCTATGTAGCTCCTCAGAGGGAGCTGTAGAGTTTACCAGGTCGACTTCTTTTATTTCCCTAGTTAATTCTGTAATACGTTTCATCTTTCTCTTCCTGTCACCAGCATTAAATGAAATTATTTGCCCTCGTATATACGCTTTTAAGGATTCCCACAAAATGCCACTACTTATGTCAGGGGTATCATTAAGCTCTAAGAAAAAGTCTATTTGCGAATTTATGAATTTTGTAAAATCGTCATCTGCCAATAGCCTGTTATTAAGACGCCACATTCTCTGAGGTGGCGTGTTTTCAGGAAAGTGAAGTCTCAATATGACTGGGCTGTGGTCGGATATTACAATACCAGAGTATTCTATATGCATTACCATAGAGGTCAGTTTATTATCTAATAAGAAGTAATCAATTCTAGTATATGTCCGATGTGGTGGAGAGTAAAAAGAGTACTGCCTGGAGGTTGGATTTACGAATCTCCATGGATCAAACATACCATATACCTCGCAAAAAGAATTAATGCATTGTGCTGAATTACTTAATACCTTGGATGTTGGGCTAGAGCGGTCCAGAGTTGAATCGAGGACACAGTTTAAGTCACCTCCTAGAATCAGATTATGGGTATCCAAATTAGGTAATAATGAAAATAGGTCCTTAAAAAATTGAACATTATCCCAATTGGGAGCATATAAATTTGCCAACACCACCGGGATGTTGAACAGTTTTCCAACCACAATAATATACCGGCCATGCTTATCTCTTATAGTGGTTGTTTCTATAAATTGTACATTCCTGTGTATAAGGATGGCCACTCCCCGGCTCTTACCATTGAAGTTTGAATGATAGACCTGAGTAAATCCCCCCCTACAGAGCTTAAGGTGGTCCTTATTCAACAAATGTGTCTCCTGTAAATAAACTATCCCTACGCCCTGGTCTCTCAAATGTGAAAATACCTTACTCCGTTTCGCTGGCTTATTGATCGCCCTCACGTTCCAGCTCATCAGTTTTGTGTCCATTCTGCTTGGATCCATGATTGGTGACATATCAGGAGACTGTAGCCCAATGTCACCATTGCACCCCTATGGTACCCATTATCCGGATAGCACCTTGAAGTCTTGGCAGCAAAAGCAAAAGAAAAAAGAGGGGGACTGGGAAGGAAGGGGGGGGGGGGGGGGGGGATCACCCACACAGATACAATCAACATATAACACATAACATATATAATCATAAATACAATGCTCTTCAGCGAGCACTGCTGTGTCCAACCGGTCCACCATCTCCTGCACATCGAGCTAACCGTGTGCGGCTCCGTGTATTTCACATTATCAGAATCATAACATCACCCTTTTGACTCAATCCCCTAATGGGAAAAGAAAAACAAACGAGGGAGGGGGGGGCTCGAACAATGAGACCCTGAATAAGGCACAGTAATGAAATAAAAATAAACAGTAATACCATAGAAGGTATGCAACAGTGGCAGCGAGGATCAATAGTCCCTTAAACCTTGAATAGCGTACAACCGTAATATGAGGGAGGGCAACAGTAGCTCCCAAAAAGAATTAGGTTTATAAAAATATGCTTTGAATAACTACTGGAGTCCAGGTCTCCTAACTACACACAGTAACAACACAGCCCTGAATAACTACTGGAGGCCAGCTCCATAAGGTACAAACCATATATATGCTGGCGGCCAGGTCCCCGATCCCCCCACAGCAACAACGGAGCTCTGAATAACGACTGGAGGTTGGTCCTTAGCCGGAATCAAGGCAGTCCATTGTTTCACCCGGGGCTCAGTTCCTTTCTGATATAATCCACAGCGTTTTTCGGGTTCTCAAAGGTCTTTGTTTGTCCTCCTTCTGGCGTGATCACCAGGGTTGCCGGGTATCGCAACCCGTATCTGACCCCCGTGCAGGACCGCAGGAGGCCTCTCGCTTCTCTGAAGGCCGTCCTCTTGTTGTTTACCTCCTGGGTGAAGTCTGGGAAGATGTGAATGTTTCCGCTCCGACCCTCGGGTGTTCTCTCCATTTCCCTCGCCTTCCTCAGTATCTCCTCTTTCTCTGTGTAGTAATGGCACCTCACTACGAAGGCTCTCGGTGGTCCTACATTCCCGTCTCGCCTCGCTCCGAGGGCCCGGTGTGCTAGGTCCAGCGTCGGTGTTGCTGCTAGTCCCAACTTTTCCTCCAGTAAACCAGCCATAAACTCTGACGGCTTCTTGCCTGCCTCGGCTCCTTCTCTGACCCCCACGACCCGGATGTTATTGCGCCGTGAGCGTGCCTCGAGGTCTTCATTTCGTCCCTTCTGCTTCAGCAGCTCCTTCTCCATTTCTTTCAGTCTCGTCTCCATGTCTGTTAAAGCGTCAGATTGTTCATTTAACGTTGCATCCACCTCTTTTCCCCGTTCGTTCATCCTGTTTGCCAGACTGCTAGTTTTATCACCAATCAGCTTCACCTCTCCCCGCAGCAGCTCAAACCGGGCCTCGGCGCTCTCCTCCAAACTCTTAGTCCACTTTTGCATCTCGGCCATCATTTCTCTTCTTCCCTTTTCTATTTCTTCTTTATACCTTGTGATCTCGGTCTTTGTCTCTTCTCTGTATTTAGTTATTCCGTCGTTGGCTTTTTTAATCTCCGACATCATGTCCTTAGCCCACGGAGGTATTTCAGCGTTAGCACGTAGTGGGCTAGCTGCGTCACTGCTAGCTGAGGAGGCCCTGTTGGTGCTGCTGCCCGCCATGCGTTGTCTCTCTCGCCCCGCTCGGGCCGAACGAGAAGTCATCTTCGGTCCCAAACTGCACCAAACATTCACCTCTCAGCTCCCAAAACCAAACGTTATGCGTCCAACCCTCCCAGTTGATAGAAATATGTCGATGTTAAAAATTATTGACTACTTTTACACGGAGCTCCCGCACGCACGTCTTCACACGGCAAAGCACATCCGGAAGTCCCGTGTTTCAGTCTTTAGTCTGAGTCTGTGTTTCAGTTTTTAGTCTGACTCTGTGTTGCAGTTTTTAGTCTGAATCTGTGTTTCAATCTTTAGTATGAGTCTGTGTTTCAGTCTTTAGTCTGACTCTGTGTTGCAGTTTTTAGTCTGAATCTGTGTTTCAGTCTTTAGTATGAGTCTGTGTTTCAGTTTTTAGTCTGAGTCTGTGTTTCAGTCTTTAGTCTGACTCTGTGTTGCAGTTTTTAGTCTGAATCTATGTTTCAGTCTTTAGTATGAGTCTGTGTTTCAGTCTTTAGTCTGAGTCTGTGTTTCAGTCTTTAGTCTGAGTATGTGTTTCAGTCTTTAGTCTGTGTTTCAGTCTTCTCTCTGTGTTTCAGTCTTTACTCTGTGTTTCAGTGTTCTCTCTGTGTTTCAGTGTTCTCTCTGTGTTTCAGTCTTTACTCTGTGTTTCAGTCTTCTCTCTGTGTTTCAGTCTTTACTCTGTGTTTCAGTCTTCTCCCTTTGTTTCAATATTCTCTCTGTGTTTCAGTCTTCTCTCTGTGTTTCAGTCTTTACTCTGTGTTTCAGTCTTCTCTCTGTGTTTCAGTCTTCTCTCTGTGTTTCAGTCTTTACTCTGTGTTTCAGTCTTCTCTCTGTGTTTCAGTCTTCTCTCTGTGTTTCAGTCTTTACTCTGTGTTTCAGTCTTCTCTCTGTGTTTCAGTCTTCTCTCTGCGTTTCAGTCTTCTCTCTGTGTTTCAGTCTTTACTCTGTGTTTCAGTCTTTACTCTGTGTTTCAGTCTTTAATCTGTGTTTCAGTCTTTAGTCTTTACTCTGTGTTTCAGTCTTTTCTCTGAGTTTCAGTCTTTACTCTGTGTTTCAGTCTTTACTCTGTATTTCAGTCTTTACTCTGTGTTTCAGTGTTTTCTCTGAGTTTCAGTCTTTACTCTGTGTTTCAGTCTTTACTCTGTGTTTCAGTCTTCTCTCTGTGTTTCAGTCTTTACTCTGTGTTTCAGTCTTCTCTCTGTGTTTCAGTCTTCTCTCTGTGTTGCAGTCTTTACTCTGTGTTTCAGTCTTCTCTCTGTGTTTCAGTCTTCTCTCTGTGTTTCAGTCTTCTCTCTGTGTTGCAGTCTTTACTCTGTGTTTCAGTCTTCTCTCTGTGTTTCAGTCTTCACTCAGTGTTTCAGTCTTTACTCTGTGTTTCAGTCTTTACTCTGTGTTTCAGTCTTCTCTCTGTGTTTCAGTCTTCTCTCTGTGTTTCAGTCTTTACTCTGTGTTTCAGTCTTCTCTCTGTGTTTCAGTCTTCTCTCTGTTTCAGTCTTTACTCTGTGTTTCAGTCTTTACTCTGTGTTTCAGTCTTCTCTCTGTGTTTCAGTCTTCTCTCTGTGTTTCAGTCTTTACTCTGTGTTTCAGTCTTCTCTCTGTGTTTCAGTCTTCTCTCTGTTTCAGTCTTTACTCTGTGTTTCATTCTTTACTCTGTGTTTCAGTCTTCTCTCTGTGTTTCAGTCTTCTCTCTTCTCTCTCTCTCCTCTCTGGGTGATTTTAGCCTGGATGGTCTCCCTAGCAACAGATGACGCTGCAGGTCAGCTGACGTCTCTCTTCTCTCTGTGTGATTTTAGCCTGGATGGTCTCCCTAGCAACAGATGACGCTGCAGGTCAGCTGACGTCTCTCTTCTCTCTGGGTGACTTTAGCCTGGATGGTCTCCCTAGCAACAGATGACGCTGCAGGTCAGCTGACGTCTCTCTGGTTGTTAGAGCGCTCTCAGGGAAACTGTGTCAGAGTTTGAGAAGTCAAGAGAGGACCATGGCTTCTTTCCTCAGCGTCTGCCTGCTCTTCCTCAGCGTCTGCACAGCAGGTACCCTCCATAACTCTGATATTACTGTATTCACTGTAGCTGAGACAATATGAGACAAGATGAGACACACTGAGACAAACTAAGACACACTGAAACACACTGAGACAAACTGAGACAAACTGAGACACACTGAGACTCACTGAGACACACTGAGACACACTGAGACAAACTGAGACAAGCTGAGACAAACTGACACACACTGAGACAAACTGAGACAAACTGAGACTCACTGAGACAAGCTTTAGACAAACTGAGACAATATGAGACAAGATGAGACAAACTGAGACACACTGAGACAAGCTGAGACAAACTGAGACAAACTGAGACAAGCTGAGACACACTTAGACACACTGAGACAAGCTGAGACAAGATGAGACAAACTGAGACAAGATGAGACAAACTGAGACACACTGAGACAAACTGAGACAAGCTGAGACAAACTGAGACAAACTGAGACTCACTGAGACAAGATGAGACAAGATGAGACAAACTGAGACACACTGAGACTCACTGAGACAAGCTGAGACACACTGAGACAAACTGAGACAAGCTGAGACAAACTGGGACCAAATGAGACAAGCTGAGACAAGATGAGACAAACTGAGACTCACTGAGACAAGCTGAGACAAACTGAGACAAGCTGAGACAAGAGGAGACAAACTGAGACTCACTGAGACACACTGAGACAAGCTGAGACAAACTGAGACACACTGAGACACACTGAGACAAGCTGAGACAAACTGAGACCAACTAAGACCAGCTGAGACAAGATGAGACAAACTGAGACACGCTGAGACACACTGAGACAAGCTGAGACACACTGAGACAAACTGAGACAAACTGAGACAAACTGAGACACACTGAGACACACTGAGACAAGCTGAGACAAGCTGAGACAAGCTGAGACAAGCTGAGACACACTGAGACACACTGAGACCAACTGAGACTCACTGAGACCAACTGAGACCAACTGAGACAAACTGAGACTCACTGAGACAAACTGAGACAAGCTGAGACAAGCTGAGACACACTGAGACAAGCTGAGACACACTGAGACACACTGAGACCAACTGAGACAAGCTGAGACTCACTGAGACTCACTGAGACCAACTGAGACACACTGAGACCAACTGAGACCAAATGAGACAAACTGAGACTCACTGAGACAAACTGAGACAAGCTGAGACAAGCTGAGACACACTGAGACAAGCTGAGACTCACTGAGACAAGCTGAGACATACTGATACACACTGAGACTCACTGAGACACACTGAGACTCACTGAGACAAGCTGAGACAAGCTGAGACAAGCTGAGACTCACTGAGACAAACTGAGACACGCTGAGAAACACTGAGACTCACTGAGACACACTGAGACACACTAAGACACACTGAGACAAACTGAGACACACTGAGACTAGCTGAGACACACTGAGACACACTGAGACAAACTAAGACACACTGAGACACACTGAGACTCACTGAGACTCACTGAGACTCACTGAGACAAACTGAGACTCACTGAGACACACTGAGACTCACTGAGACAAACTGAGACTCACTGAGACAAACTAAGACACACTGAGACACACTGAGACTCACTGAGACACACTGAGACTAGATGAGACACACTGAGACACACTGAGACAAACTAAGACACACTGAGACACACTGAGACTCACTGAGACTCACTGAGACTCACTGAGACAAACTGAGACTCATTGAGACTCACTGAGACTCACTCTGGCTCTCTTTCTCTGCTTCAGATGGATATCTGGAATATGTGACTCACCGCTGTGAGTTCACCTCCTCTGAGCTGACGGACATCCAGTTAATAGACTCATACTATTTCAACAAGTTGGAGGAAATCAGGTTCGACAGCAGTGTGGGGGAGTATGTTGGATACACTGCTCACGGTGTGAGGAACGCAGAGAACTGGAACCAGGATCCTTCAATCCTGGCCCAGGCGAGAGCAGCGAAGGAGACGTTCTGCCAAGGCAACGTTAAGCTCTACGACCAGTACACCCTGCCTTTCTCAGGTGAGTCTGTAGACCCTGTCTCTCTCAGATCAGTGTGTAGACCCTGTCTCTCTCAGTCTGTAGACCCTGTCTCTCTCAGGTCAGTCTGTAGACCCTGTCTCTCTCAGTCTGTAGACCCTGTCTATCTCAGGTGAGTCTGTAGACCCTGTCTCTCTCAGGTGAGTCTGTAGACCCTGTCTCTCTCAGATCAGTGTGTAGACCCTGTCTCTCTCAGGTCAGTCTGTAGACCCTGTCTCTCTCAGTCTGTAGACCCTGTCTCTCTCAGGTCAGTCTGTAGACCCTGTCTCTCTCAGGTGAGTCTGTAGACCCTGTCTCTCTCAGTCTGTAGACACTGTCTCTCTCAGGTGAGTCTGTAGACCCTGTCTCTCTCAGGTCAGTCTGTAGACCCTGTCTCTCTCAGGTCAGTCTGTAGACCCTGTCTCTCTCAGTCTGTAGACCCTGTCTCTCTCAGTCTGTAGACCCTGTCTCTCTCAGGTCAGTCTGTAGACCCTGTCTCTCTCAGGTGAGTCTGTAGACCCTGCCTCTCTCAGGTCAGTCTGTAGACCCTGTCTCCCCTTCCACATACTTTCAGCTTGAAACTTCATTCCAACTTTCAAATGATCACAATACCTTCAGCTATAAAACTTGTTATTCAGATTCTTCATATCTTTTAAACTTTTTGAGATATTGAACTTAGTTTGGAGCTTGGTAGAGAGGCCTTTTCAGATTGTAACATTAGAGTGGATGGAGCAGCTCGTTAAGTCTAGAGTGCTTTGATCTCAAAACAGAGTGGAGCAGTGCTTAAAATTCTCCCCCAGAAATGTTTTAAACTTGCCATAATTCCCAAACCCTACACTCCTCAGACATATGTTTTCATGAAAAACTTAGGAATACCTCTCCTAGGTTGGAAAATAAAAAAAATAAGAAAATATATTAAACAACATGTCTCCATTAAGACCTATTGTAAATACAGCCTGCTCTTTCCTCACAGCACCAGCCGCACACCTTTACTTAATCTGCCAACACTCCCCACGGTCCTGAGACGGTTCAAAATACAAGGACCGGTGTGGGACATGAAAGTTGTTTTGCAAAAAATCAAACCAAATTAAAACATGACAGAACCCACATATACATAAATAATAACAACTCAGAGACATGGGCGGCGCCAGGATGTGTTTGCTGCAGTAGCTTAGCAGTTGATTTTCTCTGAATATCAGAATGTAAATACTGAGGTGAGAGAATAGTCAGGGGATTTGGGTGATGGGAGACACATCTATAGAATCACAATTTCAATAGCTTACCATTAAATGACGGATATGCCTTTCTGTCTGTGATGTTTTACAAATCACGCTATTGAATTATTTTGGTTGAATAATGTTATTTGATGACAAAAATATTAGAGTACATACTTTCATAGGGGGAAAGTAGAAGGTCAATGATAGAAATATAAAATATAAAAATCGAGAAGATACTGTCAGTGATCTCTACAATAAAACAGTTTAGAGCAGGATGTACAAAGATATTAATATGAGGATGAGCAAAACAGACAAACTAATTAACCTTTATTAAAACATTTAAGAATACTTTAGGTTAAGGTCTTCTTTCAAAAAAGCTTTGGGGGTATCTATCTACAGATAAATGTTAAGCCTGATAAAGTACTTAACGTCTAATATATTGCTTTCCTGCAATGTTAACTATGTTGAAGCACTTATTTTAACTGATATTATACACATTAATTATACTCTTATGTAGATAGAATAAGAAATGTGCAGAATATGACAGTTTAATGGTGGAGGTATTCACACATATTGATAGATGTCTTGTAATGCACTGTTGAGGAACCTGCGACCCAAGTTTTTCATTCATTGCATAACTACACCGCCATTATATACAGTCTTTAATGAACTATTAGTAGAGAATAACGAGTAATGAATATACTTTATAGAGATCTGCAGATAAATGTTTAGTCTTCTCAAGCACCAACTATCAAATATCTCCTGATTGTTGGCACTTGACAATCACCTTCCCTGAATTTGACTCAGGTGTAACTAAAGTCTGCTTTAAGGGTTGTTTATATTTCACATCATTAATCAGAATCTGTAAAGTAACTCAAATAAATGTAGTGGAGTAAAAATACCAGGTTAACCTCTGAATTGTAGTGGAGTAGAATTACAAAGTAACAATGAGCTGTCATGTGGGTATATATTAATGCTGCCCATTATGGACACAAGCGATTTTCACCCATTTATTAATTATATGTTTTAAATGTGTACACACCAATGTGTTTCCTATCGCCGAAACCTCCAGGGCTGTACACAGTTTAATACTGTCAACTTCTAATTTTGGGAAAAAAGAAAACGTCTTTTAAAACTACAATTTCCAGTAGAGACGTGCCATAGAGAACATGTTGCGAAACACAACAGCCAGCATGTGTAGTTCTGGGGGGGCGTTCGAGTCAAGTTTTGAATAGTCTGCCGTGGTTTCGTTCCATTTCAAAGAGCTTGACGCTTGGCGTAACCTTGGCGCACTGCCACTCCAACATCACGGGGTTTGTCAACGGGACTGTAGTCCCAAACGATAGCTGGGGATTATGGGTAGTGTAGTGTCTTCGGCCATCCTAAACTGAATTTTTTTCCGTATATCATATCGCATTAACAACACCACATCTGGCGTCACAGAGATCTTCTGTTACCATGGCCGTGGGAAGTAGGGGTGCTGAGGGTGCTGCAGCACCCCCTGGTGGAGGACAGGGGATCTGCACTTCCACAAGATATAATACAAAAAAAAAGAATGTTCAGCCTTGATGTAACAACATTCCTAATTAAGTAAAGATAACACCCTTTTCACCCCGGTTACATTTTCCATTTGCCCTGTACGATGGGCGCTGTAGTGATAAAAGTGGAGGATGTTGGCTTAGCAGGCGCCCGCAGCTCACAGCCAAAGTGAGAGAGATAGAGAGAGGGGATACCGCGGTACCGGCGGGGATTGTTGTTAGCTTCTGCTGCGCTAACGGATATAAGAAGCTGTTTCTACAATAATGTGGAGGGAGGGCTCTGTCCTGTCAGACTGAGAGGCTCAGTGAGGTAAAGGACTCTGAGTGTTTAGATAGTTCACTTTAGTCTAAGTTATCTCAGTGAGTCTCAAACGTTTTGATCACAGTTTATGTAAACAAATATTTCCAAGGCACACCTTTATAATTATTAGGATAAATAAAAACAGGTTTGACATCATTCCAATGTATACTATAGGACAGTAAACCAAAAATATCGTTTAAAACTGGAGAGATTTAAAAATATGCATAAATAAATAAATGTTAACTGATAAAATAAGATATGAATGAACAACACAAATAAAATAAGTTACATTTATTTGTTATTGGCTATGGTAGGTTATTGGAAATGTTCACATACTTATTTGATTAATAAAATGCAAACCGATCTTTTTCATATGGGTGTTTTAGAGTAGTATCCGCTAGATCAGTCTCTAATTGGGCGCTCAAAGTGCACCAGATTGAAGCATTTTACTTTAAAATGTTAAAAAGGGGGGGCATCCCGGACCCCCCTAGAGGATGTGAAGTCCACCCCCCCCAATTAAAACATGTTATAATACTAAATACATTTGAAGCCTTGTTATATAAGCTTTCCACCATGTCAATATGTTTCTCTTTTTGTAGTGTATTGGTCTTTAGTAGAGGTTTTTCATTGCCAGCTAAAATCTTGCCTATAGGGCAGCACATTGGTCAGAACCAGCCCTGGTGTCATCCCCACAGCACCCCCCATTTGAAACATGTTCCCACGGCTATGTCTGTTACTGTCCTTTCTTCTTAGAGGAAGTACAGAAACACGTAACTCTGGATTTGTTTTAATGTTTGAGGTGCAATAAACGACAGCAGCTTTTTGGCATGTTAGAACTCTTATCTTCTGCCTCACTCATGAGAGTAACAGCTGGAGAAATTACAGCCTCGCCTACTGAAATCAAATGTGTGCTCTAAAATTATATTTATAAATGACTATTATCATTATTATAAGCAAGACAATAAATGGCAAAGATATGTAGAAAATAAACGTCTTAAAGATACGTTCATAAGAAACGTAACGTGGGAGAAATACGTTTCTCGCTAAACGTAATTGAGAATGCAGTTTAGCTCTGTGGGAACGTAATTTTTAGGAGACAGGGTTGCGGGAGGGGACATTGACAGAGGATTACTCAAAAAGTGTTGTCCATTTTAGACACAGGCCTATTATATTTCCAGCCCTTAATAACATTCATTTTCTGGGCTCAATATGTGTCTTGGCTGTTTTCGTTGTGAAAACAAATGGACCGTAGATACACGGATTGACCGTCCTTATTTCCGCTCTTATTTTGAAAGACAACTTCCGGTAGCAGAATATGAAAAAACGGGGGGATTTTTGTTTCTGTTTTCTAGTGATTTTATTTTTTGTTTTGAGAAGTAGAAAATGAAAAGCATCCCATGTTTTAAGTTTAATAAATCCATTTTTGACCATGATAAAGAAAAACGCCTTGTATTTCAATTTCAATTTTTCAATTTGAAAACGAAAATCAAATATCCAGTCGTTTTTTGTTTTTGAATTTCCATTTGTGAAAAGAAAATCTAATGACCAAAACATACACTGACCGTGTGTGTCCGCATCTGTAGCCTGTTATTGTCTCATTATACCGCACTGTGAATGAATCAAAGTAAATATCTAAGTGGTCATGAACACATCTGTCCATCAGACAGAGGGCTGCTGTGCCTCCTGTCATCATTAATGGACGTCTCTTTAAAAAGACCGCTCAGAGGTGAGGAGTTCTCATTTCTCTAACCGCCTGCTGCTTCCCCTCCTCTCTCCTCGGTTCCCCTCCTCTCTCCTCGGCTCCCCTCCTCCCCTCCTCTCTCCTCGGCTCCCCTCCTCAACTCCTCCGCTCGCATCTCCTGTGGACGGGACTAAGTCTTGAGGATAGGAGTCGAGGAGGGGAGTCGAGGAGGGGAGTTAGAGAAATGAGAAAGGGCCAGGGAGAACAGAACAGCAAAATAAACCCAAATCTAGACATACAAAACTAGAAATATGACATAACATAAGAATCGTGACAGAACCCCCCCCCCCCCCCCCCCCTCAAGGGACGGATTCTAGACGTTCAATAACACACAAACAAAGTCCAAACTTCGAAAAGGGCGGGTGGAGGGGGTCCGGAGGACGGGTCTGGGTAGACAGCCCAGAGGCAAGGCAGAGGAACAGATGATGTTAATAACAGTAGTTAACCACTAATTACTAAAGTAATGATGATGTTAATAACAGTAGTAAACCACTAATTACTAACGATAACGATGATGTTAATAACAGTAGTTAACCACTAATTACTAACGTAACGATGATTTGTGTTACAGCGAAGCCCTACGTCCGGCTTCACTCCACGGCCTCTCCCAGTGGATCACATCCGGCCATGCTGGTCTGCAGCGTCTACGAGTTCTACCCCAAACTCATCAAAGTGAGCTGGATCAGGAACGGACAGGAAGTCACCTCGGATGTCACTTCCTCTGAAGAGCTGGCTGACAGTGACTGGTACTACCAGGTCCACTCCCACCTGGAGTACACGCCCAGGTGAGTCCAGGTCCAGGTCCACTCCCACCTGGAGTACACGCCCAGGTGAGTTCAGGTCCAGTTAGATCCAGCTCCAGTTAGATCCAGCTATTCAGGTCCATTCACAACAGCCTTGTATAGTCCGGTCGAATCAAACCCTGGTGCGTTTTCACCGCTTGGTGCAGTTCGTTTGGGTCGGGGTGAACGCAGTCCTCTGAAGGGAACTAAACAACCGGACTCTGGTCCTAAAAGAGGTGGTCTCGGACCCCTTGTTACTGAACTCTGGAGCGGTTCATCTCTGTCAACGCAGTCCGCACCAAATCACAGGAAGTGTAGTATTTACGCGTCACAAGATGTCTTCAGTTAAAGTGGACCTATCATGCTATATGTGAATAATATAGTGTAGGACCATACCTATGAGGCATATTTATACTTTTTATTTTTCAAAATACCAAACAGATCATGCATTTTAGCCATTCCTCATTTCGCTCAATTTAACACTGTCTTAGCATCATGGGCTGATTCTGTGAGAACAGCACCATCTACAGGCCTGGCATATGTACTACAGCGTCTCCAGCGCTTTCCAACGGCAATGTCCGTGGCTGTCTCCTCCTGATTGGTGGAGTTGGCCCAATAGCCGTAGCGCCACTTTTGTGACGTCATAGAAGTGTTCAAATCTGGATCAGTCTGTATCAGATCCGTTGCAGCCCCTTTTTAAGAGATTTGGGTATGGAGGAAAATAGAGAGGGTTGTGTTTACTGACACTTGGTGAGTTCCCTGGAACACCGGGGAGGGACACATATTCATGTATACAAGACGTACAAAAGTGCATTTTGCATGATAGGTCACCTTTAAAAAGTGAAGCAGAATGAAGAGTTGAACAGTGTCGTGTAAAGTAAATATGCTCCTTCAAATATACATAAAAGTCAGAGCCTCCTGTCCTCAGTGACACCTCCTCCTGACTGCAGGACGTCTCTCATTATATGTGATATAATGTTTTTTAACGCATGTCGTCTGATTGTATAATCATACGTCCCGTCCCTCTAGAGTCTGATCTCCAGATTAACAGCAGCATGAGAACAACCTGCCGATTCTCCAAAGCTCCGATAAAAATTGCCTGGATTTGCGTTTCCCCCCCCCTTAATGTCTGACCAATGGTTGAACAGCATTTACGAGCACATGACTCGTGTTTAAAGTTTATAGTCCGTTTGAGGTCCGTGTGAACGAGAACCTTCTGAGAAATGGAGCAATGAAACAAACTGTCCTCTGGCACCAGAGAAGCGGACTATTAGGAGTGAATGTGACCTCAGGTCCAGGTCCAGTTAGGTCCAGGTCCAGTTAGGTCCAGGTCCAGGTCCAGGTCCAGGTCCAGGTTCAGGTCCAGGTCCAGGTCCAGGATCAGGTCCAGGATCAGGTCCAGGTCCAGTTAGGTCCAGGTCCAGGACCAGGTCCAGGTCCAGGTTCAGGTTCAGGTCCAGGTCCAGGTTCAGGTTCAGGTCCAGGTCCAGGTCCAGGTCCAGGTCCAGGTCCAGGTCCAGGTCCAGGTCCAGGTCCAGTCTGAATGCTGCTTTGTTTCTGCAGGTCTGGAGACAAGATCTCCTGCATGGTGCAGCACGTCAGCCTGGGAGAGCCTCTGGTTACTGACTGGGGTAAATACCTGTCTGTCTGATCACCTGTCTCTCTGCTCACCTGTCTGTCTGCTCACATGTCTGTCTGCTCACCTGTCTGTCTGATCACCTGTCTGTCTGATCACCGGTCTGCCTGATCACCTGTCTCTCTACTCACCGGTCTGCCTGATCACCTGTCTGTCTGATCCCCTGTCTGTCTGCTCACCTGTCTGTCTGATCACCTGTCTGTCTGATCACCTGTCTCTCTGCTCACCTGTCTGTCTGCTCACCTGTCTGTCTGCTCACCTGTCTGTCTGATCACCTGCCTGTCTGATCACCTGTCTGTCTACTCACCGGTCTGCCTCATCACCTGTCTCTCTGTTCTCCACCTGTCTCTCTGCTCACCTGTCTCTCTGCTCTCCACATGTCTCTCTCTCCACCTGTCTCTCTCTCACCTTTCTCTCTCTCTCCACCTGTCTCTTTGCTCTCCACCTGTCTCTCTGCTCTCCACCTGTCTCTCTGCTCACCTGTCTCTCTGCTCTCCACATGTCTCTCTCTCCACCTGTCTCTGTGCTCACCTGTCTCTCTCTCTCCACCTGTCTCTTTGCTCTCCACCTGTCTCTCTGCTCTCCACCTGTCTCTCCACCTGTCTCTCTGCTCTCCACCTGTCTCTCCACCTGTCTCTCTGCTCACATGTGTCTCTCTCTCTCCACCTGTCTCTCTCTCCACCTGTTTCTCTGCTCACCTGTCTCTCTGCTCTCCACCTGTCTCTCCTCTCACCTGTCTCTCTCTCTCCACCTGTCTTTCCACCTGTCTCTCTGCTCACATGTGTCTCTCTCTCTCCACCTGTCTCTCTCTCTCCACCTGTTTCTCTGCTCACCTGTCTCTCTGCTCTCCACCTGTCTCTCTCCACTTGTCTCTCTCCACCTGTCTCTCTGCTCACCTGTCTCTCTCTCTCCACCTGTCTCTCTCTCTCCACCTGTCTCTCTGCTTACATGTCTCTCTGCTCTCCACCTTTCTCTTTGCTCTCCACCTGTCTCTCTGCTCTCCACCTGTCTCTTTGCTCTCCACCTGTCTCTCTGCTCTCCACCTGTCTCTCTGCTCTCCACCTGTCTCTCCACCGGTCTCTCTGCTCACATGTGTCTCTCTCTCCACCTGTCTCTCTCTCTCCACCTGTTTCTCTGCTCACCTATCTCTCTGCTCTCCACCTGTCTCTCCTCTCACCTGTCTCTCTCTCTCCACCTGTCTTTCCACCTGTCTCTCTGCTCACATGTGTCTCTCTCTCTCTCCACCTGCCTCTCTCTCTCCACCTGTTTCTCTGCTCACCTGTCTCTCTGCTCTCCACCTGTCTCTCTCCACTTGTCTCTCTCCACCTGTCTCTCTGCTCACCTGTCTCTCTCTCTCCACCTGTCTCTCTCTCCACCTGTCTCTCTGCTCACCTGTCTCTCTGCTCACCAGTCTCTTTCTCTCCACCTGTCTCTCTGCTCACATGTGTCTCTCTCTCTCTCCACCTGTCTCTCTCTCTCCACCTCTCTCTCTGCTCACCTGTCTCTCTGCTCACCTGTCTCTTTCTCTCCACCTGTCTCTCTGCTCACCTGTCTCTCTGCTCACATGTGTCTCTCTCTCTCTCCACCTGTCTCTCTCTCTCCACCTGTCTCTCTGCTCTCCACCTGTCTCTCTCTCTCCACCTGTCTCTCTGCTCTCCACCTGTCTCTCTGCTCACCTGTCTCTCTCTCTCCACCTGTCTGTCCTCAGACCCCTCCATGCCAGAGTCTGAGAGGAACAAGGTAGCCATCGGAGCTGCAGGACTGATCCTGGGTCTGACCTTATCTCTGGCCGGGTTCATCTACTACAAGAGGAAGTCCCGAGGTGAAGCAGCTCACTTTCAAAGTTTCAGATCCATCAGACCCGGTCTGTGCTTAGACCTCCTCCTGAGACCTGGTCCTCTGCACTCACATGGTTCTGAAGGACCGGTTCACTGAGGTATCAGGGTTTGAGTTGTCCCTGTCCTCGTCTTCTCTTTCAGGACGGATCCTGGTTCCCAGCCACTGATCCTGGTCCTGGTTCCCAGCAGCTGATCCTGGTCCTGGTTCCCAGCAGCGGGTCCTGGTTCCCAGCAGCTGGTCTTGGTCCTGGTTCCCAGCAGTGGGTCCTGGTCCTGTGTGTGTCTTCAAACCGCTTCATGTGCTGCTAGCTGCTGACTCTCTGATGATCTGAGCTCTGATACTCTGCCGGTCTGAACCCTGATCCAGGACTCTGGTCATCATGACTCTGTTGGGAATTAAGGGCTCCATATAAACCAGCATATAGCAGATATAGTGCGGGGGGGTGGGGGGTATTTACTCTGACAGTCCTGGACCAGGTTCAGTCTGGACTCTGCTAGTCTTTGTGTGAAATCAATATGTACTGATATCCAAAGCTCTGTTTCTAAATCAATGTACTCCAGGTAGTTTAAAGCCTTCCTCCAGGGTTGGTGATTGTGAGACTTTTCAATAAACCTTGGGACTACTTCCTGACTCTGATTTACTGAACCAACACATCTCAGGGGTCCCGGCTGTCTGTTTATACTGTAGTATCACTCCTTCTGATGACCCTCCAGCAGCATCCAGTCAGCACGTACTCATGTTAAAGGTCTGGTCTATAAATCCATCCCTGAATATTGCTGATCCGAGCGAGGATCGAGACCCCCGTATGTAAAGCTTCAGATGAGACACAGGAGACGTTCTCTGACAGCCAGGACTGTTTACAATCCACCAAAAAACCCAAATAGCAGCTTCTGACAGAAATCCCACTGGTCTCCATGGAGGGGACGGAGGGGACAGCTGGGAGGTGGTCCTCCCACAGAGACACCATGCACATACTCTCATATTCCTGTCAGTCATCAGAGATCAGGGGGCTTTCCTCCTCCAGGGTGAAACACAATGCTAGCAGCTCGTTGCAAACACGATGCTAGCAGCTCGTCACAAACACATTTCTTTCAGCTCGTCGCAAACACAATGCTAGCAGCTCGTCGCAAACACAATGCTAGCAGCTCGTTGCAAACACAATGCTAGAAGCTCGTTGCAAACACGATGCTAGCAGCTCGTCGCAAACACAATGCTAGCAGCTTGTCGCATACACAATGCTAGCAGCTTGTCGCAAACACAATGCTAGCAGATTGTCGCAAACACAAGGCTAGCAGCTTGTCGCAAACGCAATGCTAGCAGCTCGTCACAAACACGATGCTAGCAGCTCGTCGCAAACACAATGCTAGCAGCTCGTCGCAAACACATTTCTTTCAGCTCGTCGCAAACACAATGCTAGCAGCTCGTCGCAAACACAATGCTAGCAGCTCGTCGCAAACACAATGCTAGCAGCTCGTTGCAAACACAATGCTAGCAGCTTGTCGCAAACACAATGCTAGCAGCTCGTTGCAAACACGATGCAAGCAGATCGCCGCAAACACGATGCTAGCAGCTCGTCACGAACACATTTCTTTCAGCTCGTCGCAAACACCATGCTAGCAGTTCGCGCAATGCTAGCAGCTTGTCGCAAACGCAATGCTAGCAGCTCGTCGCAAACACAATGCTAGCAGCTCGTTGCAAACACAATGCTAGCAGCTCGTTGCAAACACGATGCTAGCAGCTTGTCGCAAACACAATGCTAGCAGCTTGTCGCATACACAATGCTAGCAGCTCGTCACAAACACATTTCTTTCAGCTCGTCGCAAACACGATGCTAGCAGCTCGCGCAATGCTAGCAGCTTGTCGCAAACGCAATGCTAGCAGCTCGTCGCAAACACAATGCTAGCAGCTCGTTGCAAACACGATGCTAGCAGCTCGTCGCAAATACGATGCTAGCGGATCGCCGCAAACACAATGCTAGCAGCTAGTCGCAAACACAATGCCAGCAGCTCGTTGCAAACACGATGCTAGCAGCTTGTCGCAAACACAATGCTAGCAGCTCGTCACGAACACATTTCTTTCAGCTCGTCGCAAACACCATGCTAGCAGCTTGTCGCAAACACAATGCTAGCAGCTCGTCACAAACACATTTCTTTCAGCTCGTCGCAAACATAATGCTAGCAGCTCGTCGCAAACACGATGCTAGCAGCTCGTCTCAAACACAATGCTAGCAGCTCGTCGCAAACAAAATGCTAGCAGATCGCCGCAAACACAATGCTAGCAGCTGGTCGCAAACACAATGCTAGCAGCTCGTCTCAAACACAATGCTAGCAGCTCGTCACAAACACAATGCTAGCAGCTCGTCTCAAACACAATGCTAGCAGCTCGTCGCAAACACAATGCTAGCAGCTGGTCGCAAACACAATGCTAGCAGCTTGTCTCAAACACAATGCTAGCAGCTCGTCGCAAACACAATGCTAGCAGCTCGTCTCAAACACAATGCTAGCAGCTCGTCTCAAACACAATGCTAGCAGATCGTCTCAAACACAATGCTAGGAGCTCGTCTCAAACACAATGCTAGCAGCTCGTCACAAACACAATGCTAGCAGCTCGTCACAAACACAATGCTAGCAGCTGGTCGCAAACACAATGCTAGCAGCTCGTCTCAAACACAATGCTCGCAGCTCGTCTCAAACACAATGCTAGCAGATCGTCTCAAACTAAATGCAAGCAGCTCGACGTAAACACAATATCAATCAATCAATGTTTATTTATATAGCCCAAAATCACAAATGTTACATTTGTCTCAGTGGACTTCACAGTTTGTACAGAATATCAGTATGACAATACAACCCACTCTCACGGCATTTCGTGTTATGGTCACGACATGTAATCTATTGATTCGTGTTCACCAACACGATTATCCCCTTTTTTTCGTGTCACACAGAACGATTTTAAAAGCATTGTATTTCTATAGGTAGCATGTTTCGTGCCTGCAGCACGTCTTTTCCTCCGGTCGGGTCATGGAAGACCGGAAGCTGTGTGGCTCATAAAAACATGTTCTTACTCAATATCAAGCCACAATTATTGCTTTTATTTTAAATCGTATAATTTCGGACTTTTGCTGCCGTCTTTGAGGAAAAGAAATGGGGCTCAGAGCCTCAGAATACTGAAATCTGTATTTTATAAATCTTGTTTTCCTTCTAATTTGTTATTCTTTTCTAAATAACACACTGTTATTTACTCAACAATAACACACAATTATCCTTTTTTTATTTATTGGTTTATTTCCATAATCTCTGGCTTTTTTGGCGTCCGTCAGGAACTGAATTTCAAAATAAAAATAACCGGAAACAGACGTAGGCATTTCGAGCGATTACCCAAGATCCTCAGCTATGGTTTAAGCTTGCTGTTGGATGTTTTAGCCGCAATGCATGCTGGGATTTGGTGTTTATATGATATGAAATCGGAAAAATATTTTAAAAGAATAAAATAATACTTAATTCCGAGTGTTCTTGCTTTTCTCTTTGAAAGTCATCACATAACGGCATTGTAATACACGGTTCGGCTGCATTAAATATTACAGATCTGCCGTAGTTCTTTATTTGTAGAGCCCTGATGAGAAGACCTTTGGAAAAACTGGAAGAAATACCGCCGAAACTGAATACTTGACGTGGATCATAAATATATCAACAATTAAACAACATCTTACATTTCTATTCACACAACACGTCTCCTCGCAGTATCAACACTAATTTCGGCTGACTTTTACATTTGATCTAATTCTATTACGTTCCCTTCTGAGCTAGGGGAATCAAAGGGAAACAACACAACCAGATTGGTATTGGTATAATTATAAGTGGTTTTAATGCACAACAGGTGAACAAAATGGCAGGCAAACAGCCTGAAACAAACAAAAGAGCCAAAACCCGGTGGTTCTTTAAATAAACAATAGAGGCCACAAAGGCGCAAGTTTAAATGGGCAACCAAACTAAGGGAGGACTCTAAAGGGTGAGTCTTAAAACATACAGGGAAAATAAATACTAATATACTAAATAAAGAACGAAACAAAACCTCACTTTAAAAGTGGTACAACTAACACAAAGAATCTATACAAAAACACAGCTAAACTAAAGGCAACAGTCACACAACACTAACCACTCTAAACACTATCTAAACACAGACCACACAAGTTAACCACAGAACAGAGAGCAAGTAGCGAGAGGCGTCTGTTCCTCAACAGAGCCCAGAGTGTCAGTTGTCCCCAGCGTTTGTACTCCTCCCCAGCAGGTGTGCGCCGGCTGTGCACTTCGATTGGATGACGTCTCATCCAATCACCTCTTCGGATGCAGCGAGGGCGGGACCAGGCGATGACAGCCAATGACCTCGGGGCAACCACACAGCTCATTTACATATCACACACATGCACACAGCTGCAAACAATCCCAGACAGATTAACGAGCAGACAGAAACAGCAGCCGTACGAAATTCATAGATAGGTTATATTTACACCATAATGGTACACAGCTGATAGAAAAGGACTTGTAGTTTTTAAAGATGTTACTGATTTTCTTTGAATGTAAGAATGTAAATACTGAGTCTGAAATAGTATAGCAATATGCTGTAAAATTACGTGAAAGCATGAATAAAACTACACATCTTCAGATGCTGTACATACATAAGTGTCCTACACTAATAATACAAAGTTATGATGGCTGTGTGTACCTTGTGTGCACCGCCTAGTGGTTAAAGCACATTATTGAATTATTGTTTTTATGTTATATTTGATGAAAAAAATATTAGAGTACATACTTTCATAGGGAGAAAGTAGAAGGTCAATGATAGAAATATAGAATATAAAAAATCAAGAAGATACTGTAAGTGATCTCTACAATAAAACAGTTTAGTGCAGGATGTACAAAGATATTAATATGAGGATGTGCAAAACAGAAAATCTAATTAACCTTTATTAAAACATTTAAGAATACTTTAGGTTAAGGTCTTCTTTCAAATAAGAAAAAAGCTTTGGGGGTATCTACAGATAAATATTAAGCCTGACAAAGTACTTAACGTCTAATATATTGCTTTCCTGCAATGTTAACTATGTTGAAGCACTTATTTTAACTGATATTATACACATTAATTATACTCTTATGTAGATAGAATAAGAAATGTGCAGAATATGACAGTGTAATGGTGGAGGTATACACTAGGGATGCACCGAATATTCGGCCGCCGAAAATTATCGGCCGAAAATGGTTAAAAAGGCCCTTTCGGCTTTCGGCCAAAAGGGCCTTTAGCACCGAAAAAAATATCACCGAATGTCAGAGAACAGGGTTACGTTGGTAAGCTAACGTGTTGTTGTGATGACGTAATCAAAACGCGGCGGCAAGCACGGCGCGCGACCATGCTCGCGGCTGGCTCACAGCCAACATGTCTGCCGCTTGGAGATATTTCAGAATATCAGAGAAAGAGGCGCGGATTGCGATTTGTAAAACGTGTTCAGCTGACATTTCTCGAGGGGGTGTAACTGCAAAGACTTTCACCACTAAACACCCGGACAAATATGCGGAGTAAGATCAAATCACAAGCACTGACAGCGAGAGACGGTTCAGCGCTGCCTCTCATGTGCTTGATGAGAAGAGGAACAGACTTATGGCTGATAAAGCAGAGAAGCTACTGTTCATTAAAAAGAACCTCCCACTTTTCCTTAATAAGTAGACAAGGCTGGCTTATCATAAGCTTATCTAGTTCTACATGTCTACTCTATACCCACTTTCCTGAACCATTTTCATTGTGAGCTATAATTCACCATCTCAGGTTATCATTAGGGGGAAATGATAGCAGCACACAGAGCCGGCCCGACCCATTAAGCGACATAAGCGGCCGCTTAGGGCCCCGCAGCCACTAAGGGGCCCCCTAGCAAAAAAAAAAAAAAAAAATTGTAATTTTTAATTTAAAAAATAAATAAATCTCAGTACACCGTCGCCGTGATAAGTATGTTTAATTAATTGTGTTAATATGCCTAGATTGCCTACTCTCAAAGTAATGTATTATATTATTGAGTCAATAATATAATACATTAACCGTGCTTTACCTGAACCTCATCATGACACAAGAGAGGACGGCAGGATTGTAATTTCCCGTGTTCAGTGAATGCAACAGAGGCAAGACACCAGACCAGCCAGAGAGTTGAATGGAAATAAACATCTGTCTTATTGGCTGACAGGTACCTATCATGTGAGCTGTGACAATGTTTAAAATAAACTGTCAGTCGGACTCAGAGTTTTTGAAGATGGACATAAGAAAACATTTTCTTAAAAAATACGACAATTTTAAAGTGGTGGCTCACACAACAACCCCAGAGCAATCACTTGAGCCAGGTAAACAAGGTATGTAAATGTCAGTAAACTTCCAAGTAATGCGAACATGTAAGCAAAGCATAAATTACAGCTACGTTGACGTTACTTTGAATCGCGGGGGTAAGCTAAACCGTTAGCAAGCAGCTATAGCTAGCCAGATATATTAAATAAACACTTTGTCATATAATCTAAATGTAATGTTTTTTAGCGTTATCTGGTGATTTCAAAGAAAGCTCTCTGGGAAATGTTGACTTACTGTTCGACATGAAGCTAGAAGCTACCTTACAGTACACATTTGATCCGGAGTCCTGTCAGTTAAAGTGTTTCACAGTTAGCTTAGCTAAGCATCAACCTAGCACTGAAATATATGGATGTTATGTGACAGTATTTCTGAGAAAAAGTCAGCTGAAATGGTGGCATAGTTGCCACTGCTTTACATGTCGACAGCATGTTTGAATGTATTTGCAGCAGTAAATGTGGCTGTTTGGCCACTGACGTTGCCATAACAACACTGGAATTTAAATGTGCAACCTCTTTTTGTGACAGATTTTTGCAAGAAATTATAATTCTTCTGAATGATATTCCTATTGACAGCTAGTTTCTATGTGAACATTATATGATGGACAGCCAGAGAGAATAAATGAAAAAGAGTTATGAAATACTATATGACAAGTGATAGTGATTTGTAAGATATCCATAAAGAAAAATCTGTTTACAGTTCTGTTTCATATGGGTGTTGAGATATGTATCCATAGATCTCTTAATGTTTCTCTCAAAGTGCACCAGATTGATGCTTTTAAATTCAATATTTTAAAAAAATCTTCCCGGGGGAGCATGCCCCCTGACCCCCCTAGAGGAGGTGAGGACCCCCTTAGACGATGTTAGGTCCACGGTGTTTACATGCTTATTTATACAATATGTGAGCTTATGCTAACATCATAAGACAAAAGTTGGTTCCGTGTTGTGTGTAGTGAGAACGCGCTAGAGTGAGGGGGCCCCCAAGCCAAAGCTTGCTTAGGGCCCCCAAAAGTCTAGGGCCGGCCCTGGCAGCACAGTGTTCAATATATTGTACTTTCGGTATCTAAATGATACAATGTTGTTTACATTGCTCATGAGGACCTTATTTGCAGATTCTTGAAATTGTAATTTAATTTGTAATTGATTATGGATTTTGTATCCAGTTTTCACTTTATGTATCTTTATACAATGTTTACTACTTTGCTCATGAGGACAGACAGCCTTATTTACAGATTCTTCAAATTGTAATTTCATTTGTAAATAGTTACATTCATGTGGATTTATCCAGTTTGCACATTTGTATGCATGCACTTATAGGTGCATTTGTTGTTGTTGAAGGCCTGGCTGTTACAGTCTTTATTTACACTATGTTGTTGTAGGCCTACTGGTCTAGATGTTTATTTTAAAGCACCTTGGCTTTGTTCTGAATGCACTTTGTTGTAGTTATCCTACAGAGAAAAGAAAATGCACTTGACTTGGAATGAATGTACTGTATGCATTCAAAAGTGCTGAATAAATGTTTTGTGGACCCATAATAGTGATTATTATTTAAGTTAAGTTTTGCCATAATCATGTATTTTTCAGCTGAACAACATTGGTAAAAAATGTATACATTATATATATATTTCTATTAATCATTTTTAGGCCTTCGGTTTTCGGCCAACTGTTTCCTATCTTCGGTATCGGTTTCGGCCAAGAATTTCCCATTCGGTGCACCCCTAGTATACACACATATTGATAGATGTCTTGTAATGCGCTGTTGAGGAACCTGTGACCCAAGTTTTTCATTCATTGCATAACTACACCGTAGTTGTGTATATATGTAAATAAACCTTAGAACATCTTGAAATCTTGAAAGGGATGTGCAAAATAGCAATTATAAAGTCTTTAATGAACTATTAGTAGAGAATAACGAGTAATGAATATACTTTATCTGCAGATAAATGTTTAGTCTTCTCAAGCACCAACTATCAAATATCTCTCCTGATTGTTGGCACTTGACAATCACCTTCCCTGAATCTTACTCAGGTGTAACTAAAGTCTGCTTTAAGGGTTGTTTATATTTCACATCCTTAATCAGAATCTGCAAAGTAACTCAAATAAATGTAGTGGAGTAAAAATACCAGGTTAACCTCTGAATTGTAGTGGAGTAGAATTACAAAGTAACAATGAGCTGTCATGTGGGTATATATTAATGCTGCCCATTATGGACACAAGCGATTTTCACCCATTTAGTAATTACATGTTTTACATTTGATAACACCAATGTGTTTAATACTGGCAACTTCTAATTGTGGGAAAAACGAAAACGTTCAGTAGAAACGTCCCATAGAACATTTTGTGAAACACAATAGCCAGCATGTGTAGTTCTGGGGGCGGGCGTTCGATTCCAGTTTTGGATAGTGTGGCGTGGTTTCGTTCCATTTCAAAGAGCTGTTTGACGCTCGGCGTAACCTTGGCGCACTGCCACTCCATCATCCAATCCCAGAGCTTGAAGATTAATCACGGGGACTGTAGTCCTAAACGATAGCTGGGGATTATGGGTAGTGTAGTGTCTTCGGCCATCCTAAACTCAGAAATGTTGACAATCGCAATGATGCTCGAAGTCTCCCTTATAAGCCTACGTCTGTTTCCGGTTATTTTTATTTTGAAATGCAGTTCCTGACGGACGCCAAAAAAGCCAGAGATTATAGAATTAAACAAATAAATAAAAACAAGGATAATTGTGTGTTATTGGTGAGTAAATAGCAGTGTGTTATTTAGAAAAGAATAACAAATTAGAAGGAAAAAAACATTAAAAAAAATACAGATGTCAGTATTCTGAGGCTCTGAGCCCCATTTCTTTTCCTCACAGACGACAAAAAAAGTCTGACATTATACGATTTAAAATAAAAACAATAATCGTGGCTTGATATTGAGTAAGAACGTGTTTTTATGAACCACACAGCTTCCGGTCTTCCATGACCCGAACGGACAAAAAGAAGTGCTGCAGGCACGAAACATGCTACCAATAGAAATACATTGCTTTTAAAATCGTTCTGTGTGACACGAAAAAAAGGGGAACATCGTGTTGGTGAACACGAATCAATAGATTACATGTTGTGACTATAACACGACATGCCGTGAGACTGGGTTGGAGTATCCTGCCATAATTGTGGAAAACAGAATCACTATGCAAAAATGTGTAGGTCAGCTAAAGCCCAACATCATGAGACAGTACACGATGTTTCTCCGGAAATAGACACCCTATATATTGGGACAGTGAGCATTGATCAGCTAAAGTCTAAAGCTGACAAGTCGTGGCGTTCTAATGTAAGTGTTGACTGCATGTGTGTGAAGTTTAAGTTGGACACAGGAGCAGAAGCCAACGTCCTGCCACTGAAAGTATTCACAGGGATGACCCGAAGAGCCAGACGTGAAAGAAGAACACACCTCAAACTGCAGCCTACAAAGACAGTGCTGGTGGCATATGGAGGGATGAGATTGAAGCCGGAAGGGGTGGTCACACTCAAATGCTCCACTCCCAAAACACAGGCAAGTCTGACGTTTGATGTTTCCAGGCACTCATCCATTCCCATATTAAGAAACGAGGCATGTGAAGAACTGCGCCTGGTGAAAAGAGTGGACATTGACTCAATAGAAGTGAAACATCCCACAACAAAAGAGGAGCTCATAGCTCAGCACCCAACTGTCTTTCAGGGTTTAGGTGAGTCTGCTGGAGAATATCACATCCACACTGACCCCAATGCCACACCTGTCATGGCTATAGGAAGATACCACTGGCAGTAATGGACAGACTGAGAGACACTCTTGATGACTTGTTCCAAGCTGATGTTATTGTACAGGTAACTGAGCCTACACCATGGGTTAATAGTCTGGTGATCACAGAAGTAGTACAGGAGGAATCTGAGGAGGACACCACACGACGCCCAAATGGACCCAGAGCCTGACTTACCTGAAGACAATCAACTATGCACGCCAGATGCAGACACATCAGAGACTGTTGAGTGTGAAATGTCATCACCACAGAGCACAAGAGGAACCAGATGTGGGCGGCTTATTGGACCACCTGAGAGATACAAAGATTTCCTAATTAGCTCAGGCTAAAGGTTGTGCTAAGACAGAGTTAGCTCAGGCTAAAGGTTGTGCTGAGACAGAGTTAGTTCAGGCTAAAGGTTGTGCTGGGACAGAGTTAGCTCAGGCTAAAGGTTGTGCTAAGACAGAGTTAGCTCAGGCTAAAGGTTGTGCTGAGACAGAGTTAGCTCAGGCTAAAGGTTGTGCTAAGACAGAGTTAGCTCAGGCTAAAGGTTGTGCTGAGACAGAGTTAGCTCAGGCTAAAGGTTGTGCTGAGACAGAGTTAGCTCAGGCTAAAGGTTGTGCTGAGACAGAGTTAGCTCAGGCTAAAGGTTGTGCTGAGACAGAGTTAGCTCAGGCTAAAGGTTGTGCTGAGACAGAGTTAGCTCACGCTAAAGGTTGTGCTGAGACAGAGTTAGCTCAGGCTAAAGGTTGTGCTGAGACAGAGTTAGCTCACGCTAAAGGTTGTGCTGAGACAGAGTTAGCTCACGCTAAAGGTTGTGCTGAGACAGAGTTAGCTCAGGCTAAAGGTTGTGCTGAGACAGAGTTAGCTCAGGCTAAAGGTTGTGCTGAGACAGAGTTAGCTCAGGCTAAAGGTTGTGCTAAGACAGAGTTAGCTCAGGCTAAAGGTTGTGCTGAGACAGAGTTAGCTCAGGCTAAAGGTTGTGCTGGGACAGAGTTAGCTCAGGCTAAAGGTTGTGCTGGGACAGAGTTAGCTCAGGCTAAAGGTTGTGCTGAGACAGAGTTAGCTCAGGCTAAAGGTTGTGCTGAGACAGAGTTAGCTCAGGCTAAAGGTTGTGCTGAGACAGAGTTAGCTCAGGCTAAAGGTTGTGCTGAGACAGAGTTAGCTCAGGCTAAAGGTTGTGCTGAGACAGAGTTAGCTCAGGCTAAAGGTTGTGCTAAGACAGAGTTAGCTCAGGCTAAAGGTTGTGCTAAGACAGAGTTAGCTCAGGCTAAAGGTTGTGCTGGGACAGAGTTAGCTCAGGCTAAAGGTTGTGCTGAGACAGAGTTAGCTCAGGCTAAAGGTTGTGCTGGGACAGAGTTAGCTCAGGCTAAAGGTTGTGCTAAGACAGAGTTAGCTCAGGCTAAAGGTTGTGCTGAGACAGAGTTAGCTCAGGCTAAAGGTTGTGCTAAGACAGAGTTAGCTCAGGCTAAAGGTTGTGCTGGGACAGAGTTAGCTCAGGCTAAAGGTTGTGCTGAGACAGAGTTAGCTCAGGCTAAAGGTTGTGCTGGGACAGAGTTAGCTCAGGCTAAAGGTTGTGCTGGGACAGAGTTAGCTCAGGCTAAAGTAGGGTGACCAGACGTCCCCGTTTTCCGGGGACAGTCCCCGTTTGTATTGGCCTGTCCCCGGTTGAAACTGTCCCCGGAAATGTCCCCGTTTTTTAAAATACGTTAAAAAAAACACATAGCAAGGTGAAATAAAACCTTTCATGTCAGGAAACACTGGGTAAACAGACTGTCACTGTGGTCAAGCTAGCCCCCACTTCGGAAAACACAGTCAAGCCAGCCCGCACGTTGTATTGCGGTGCGCGAATATCCTATGCATTATGGTAGAGGCCTGTAAAAACTGCCTTCAAAATAAAAGCGTTTACTCGGTCAATAACAAATATACCTAAAAAACACACCAAACATATTCATATACTGGAGCTTAAATTAAGCAATATGTAATGTGATCAATAATCATTTAAAACAAACTACGTATAACTACCACATTATAACTGAGTGAATGTAAAATGTAAGGATACAGTTATGAAGACATATCTGACATTTCGACTGGGTGACTAATTTCAATTGATGTTGACACCATCTCACAACAGAGTCATTCGAAGTCAATCAAATACTTATTTCACTCCAGGGTGATAGCAGGACACCCCATCTAGTCACTCAGTGAGAATCAGGACAATCTGATGTAGAGTTTCAAAATAAAAGACCTTTGAAGTCTCTATGATCTATCATCCTTCTATTTCTATCCAACAGTTAAAATGTTTGAATGACATTGAACCAGAATCGTCCTCTTTGTTCTTTAACAGTGAAGAAAATTGGATATGTTAATGATATTTTGACCGCAAAACTCAAAATGTCCCCGGTTTTAATTTTGAAAATCTGGTCACCTTAGGCTAAAGGTTGTGCTGGGACAGAGTTAGCTCAGGCGCTCTCGAGGCTGCTTTGGAGTGGATTCCTGACCAGAGCGGACACACGTGCTGAGACTGAGTAGACGGAGATAGGAGTGAACGTTGAAGTGAGTGCGAGATTGAGAGCAGCTGGTGGAATGGCTTCTTTGAGTCCTGGAGAGGAGGATATGGAAAGTGCATCTGAAGGAGGATGGAATGAAGTAAGGAAAAAGACTTCAAGAAAGAAGATAGACATGTCAAGTGACAGTCTTAGTGAATCTGATTCACAGAATGAATTGAAGAAAGTAAAGAAAAGGATTGAGAATGAAGAGTGGAAAGTGATTGTGGAGTTTGGTGAGCAATCCGCAGCTAAGCTACATCCAGTGGCCCTGACTAAAGCAATTCACAAAGAAATTGGATCGATAAAACAAGCAAGATTTCTGAGCAAAGGACGGATGTTGGTTGAGTTGATTAATGCAAGACAACAGGAAAAGTTACTGAAAATGAAGACCCTGAATGAAGTTCGAATTAAATGCCATGTTCCTGGAGCAAATCGGAAAATACTTGGAGTTATCAGTGGAGTTCCCATAGAAATAGGCATAGAAGAACTCAAGAAGGAAATTAAAGGGGGGAAAGTGACTGTAGTAAAGCGTCTTCCTACTAGGTATCAAGGTAAGATAGTGGATAGTTTGTCTGTTCTTCTTCAGTTTGAAGAAACAATGCAACAGAAGATAATGATCGGTTGCATGAGCTTTCCAGTAAGAGAATTCATCCCTAAACCTCTGCGGTGCTTTAAGTGCCAAAGGTTTGGGCATGTGGCAGACAAGTGCAAAGCAACTAAGCCCAGGTGTCCAACATGTGCGGGGGAACATGAATATGGTAGTTGTACTGCAGGTGCTAAGGTGAAATGTTGTAACTGTGGTGGGGAACATAGTGCTGCGTATCAGGGCTGTGAAGTGCAGAAAAAGGCCAAGGAGGTGCAGAGATACAAAGTGCAAAATAAAGTCTCATATGCTGAAGCAACAGAAAAGGTTTCACTAAACATAGCTAGGAAATCCCAAGTAGCATCAAGTATTTTCTCTTCAAAAGATTTTCCCAAACTCCCACAGGCAAAGGAAAGCCCCACAAAGTGTTCACATAAGTGTGTGATAGGAGAGGATGCATTGATTGTTAATAAGTACAAGTTTGAGGCCTTTATTGGAAAAGTGGTGAATGTTGCGTTACAACAGACAAAAAAGAGGTCAAGACTGAAAACAATAGTGGAGGCAGCAGGTGAATTTTTGGGGATAAAGGATATAACCGTTGAAATTATACATGAAATGCTAGCCACCAATAATGATGATTCACAGATTGAGTAGATGAATGGTTTTTCTCATTCTGCAATGGAATGCTAGAAGCCTTATTGCAAATGGACAAGAATTAAAGACCTATATATATCAGTTAAAAGAAAAACCAGACGTTATTTGTATTCAAGGAACATGGCTGAAGACTCATTTGGACTTCATAATTGGGGGATATACTGCTATAAGACAAGATAGAAATGATGGCCAGGGAGGGGGATGTGCAATCTTTATCAGAGAAGTCATGTCTTATAGTAGGCTAACATTTAAGAACAGTCATGATTTAGAAATAGTGGGTGTAGAAGTTTGGATTAGTAAAAGGAAAATTAGTGTCCTGAATTTTTATAATCCATGTAATAAACTCAGAATAGAGGAATTAGACAGTCTTTGCCAAGGAAATGAAATAATATGGTGTGGTGATTTTAATGCACATAATACAATGTGGGGAGGGAGATCAACAGATTACAACGGACAGGTGGTGGAGGATTTAATGGAGGCAAAGGAATTAGTTTGTTTAAATAATGGGCAAGGTACAAGGATCAATTTTAGAGATGGAACAGAGTCTGCGATCGACCTAACTCTTGTAACAAGTGAATTAGCTTCTGGTAGCAGTTGGGAAGTATTGGCAAATAACAGTATTGGGAGTGATCATCTTCCAATTATAATCAAGTTTGATATAAATCATGTGGTTGAGCTAGACGGTATCATGAGATGGACTTTTTCTAAAGCAAATTGGGAGATGTTTGCTAAATTGTGCGATAACGAATTGGATCAGATTGATATGGCAGGAAGTATTGATGAAATAAATGAGCAATTTACTTCAAATATAATTAAAAGCGCTAATCAAACTATTGGGAATAAAACTGGGAAACTTGGTAAATGTGTTAAGATGGTACCATGGTGGAACAAAGACTGTAATGATGCAATCCGAAACAAAATCAGGCTGTTTGGAAAGCTAAGAAAGACACATTCATTACATAATTTATTAGAATATAAAAAGGCACAGGCTCAGGTAAGGAACATTGTTAAAAGAGCAAAAAGTGAGTGTTGGAGAGGATTCTGTTCAAGTATTGGGAGAACTACACCATTAGATAAAGTATGGGGAATGATTAAGAAGATGAGGGGAATAAGACATCAGAGTAACCTGCCAGTATTAGAGATTGGAGGGGAAGTTGCCACTGGTGCTTTGGAGAAGGCAGAAATTCTAGCTGAAAATGTTGTCAAAGTTCATTCTTCAGAAAATTTGACAGAAGAAGGTAAGATCAGGAGGCAGGAAGTGTTAGATCAGCATCCTAATGTATATGAAGAAAGACATTCATCGCAGAGTGTTGTAAATATACCTTTCTCTATTCAAGAGTTGAGAAGAGCATTAAGTAAGTGTAAAATGACTGCTCCTGGGAAAGATAATGTATGTTATATAATGTTGACCAAATTAAGTGATTTTGCATTAGGAAAGCTGCTGGAGATGTACAATAAGATCTGGGAGAAAGGGAAGCTGCCAATAATATGGAAAGAGTCAGTCATTATTCCTATTAGGAAACCTGGGAAAGATCCAACCAGTCCAGGCAGTTATAGACCTATAGCTCTGACATCACACTTGTGTAAAGTTATGGAAAGAATGATAACAGAAAGGCTAACATACTACATTGAGAAAAATGAACTAATGACTCCTCATCAGAGTGGGTTTAGAAGAGGGCGGAGTACTTTAGATCCACTGCTGTGCCTGGAGTCTGAAGTCAGGAAAGCCCAGGCGAACAAGGAGTGTGTTGTAGCTGTATTCTTTGATGTGGAAAAAGCTTACGATATGATGTGGAAGGAAGGATTATTAATAAAACTGGACATTATGGGTCTGGGAGGCAATGTATATAATTGGATTATGGATTTTTTGTTTGGCCGTGCCATCAGAGTCCGAGTTGGCAAGTCATATTCTCGAAGGCATGAAGTTGAAAATGGAACCCCGCAGGGGAGCGTCATCAGTCCTCTTTTATTTTCTATCATGATCAATGATATATATACACAAGTAGGATCTGATATTGGTAAGTCACTTTTTGCAGATGATGGAGCTATTTGGAAAAGGGGCAGAAATGTAAAATATATTGTAGCTAAGATTCAGGAAGCCATTAGGGAAATTGAAAGCTGGTCTCTGACATGGGGGTTTAGATTGTCGGTGGAAAAAACTGAAACGTTATTTTTTACGAGGAAAAGGATAGGTGAGGAGGTTAGGTTAAAACTTTATGGACAAGATCTAAAGAAAGTGAAGACATTTAAATTTCTGGGAATATGGTTGGACGAGAGAGTCACATGGAGTACTCACATTGATAAAGTCGTAGATAAATGTAAAAGGGTTTTAAATGTTATGAGGTGCTTGGCAGGCACTAAGTGGGGGGCTGATAAAGCTGCTTTGAGGAACGTGTACACGGCCTTAATTAGATCAGCCATAGAATACGGACTAATAGTGTATGGGTCAGCTGCATACTCTTCTCTTCAAAAATTAGATAGAGTCCAGGCACAAGCACTAAGGATATGCTGTGGGGCAGTAAGATCTACACCAGTGTCGGCACTTCAGGTAGAGGTCGGAGAAGTACCTATTTCTTTGAGGAGAAAGCAGTTAATTGTTAATTACTGGGCAAATCTACAGGGTCATAAAGATACTCACCCTACTAAACAAACTGTACAAACAAGTTGGGAAAGTAACAAAATAAAAAAAGAAAGTTTTTGTTTTTGTGTTTCGGAAATATGTAAGGAATTCAAAGTTAAGGAATGGAATATTAGTCCGACGGTGTTGTTATCAGCTGTTCCACCATGGTTGCTACCTCAACCTATAGTAGATTTATCACTATTGAAACGGGTACATTCAATGAAAAACAAATTCAATGTACAGGCTTATGTGAACACTGTTCTACATGAACAATATGGGCACTTTATAAAAATATTTACTGATGGATCCAAAAATCCAGAAAATGGTCTAACGAGTTGTGCATTTTATGTTCCTGAGTTAAAAGTCAAAGTGGGAAACCGTACAAGTGATCACATTGCAGTATATACAGTAGAGATGATGGCTATCTCTCTAGCACTTCAGTGGGTAGAGGAAATACAGCCAATGCGAGTGGTCATTTGCTCTGACTCCAGTGCAGCTCTGGAGAGTATAAACAACTTCTCTTCAGAATGTCGTCAGGATATTTTACATTAAATTTTACAAAGCATGTTTAGGTTAGTTCATCTGGGAATTGTTGTTCAATTTGTGTGGGTTCCAGCGCATGTGGGCATTAGAGGGAATGAAGTAGTGGATCAACTGGCAAAATGTGGTTTGAAAGCAAACCAGATTGATATTATGGTACCCATCAGTAGAGCAGAAGTCAAATCTTTTACTAAAGTGGTTATCAAGCAACAATGGCAAAAACTATGGGACAGTAACACCAAAGGAAGACATTTATATCAGATACAAAGGGAAGTAGGAACAGGAAGCACTTGGGGGAGTAGTAGAAGAGAGCAGAGCATCAACAGCAGGATAAAATTGGGACACTCTGGACTAAACTCATCACTGCATCTGATTGGAAAACATCCAAATGGCAATTGTGATGGTTGCCAACAACCAGAGACAATACATCATGTATTTTTTAGCTGCCCGGACTATAACCAACAAAGATTCATTCTGAAAACTGCACTGGAACAACTCGACATCAAGGACATGGATTTCAAGGCAATATTTGAAAGTAAATCAAGAAATGAGGCAAACAAGCTGATCTTCAAATTCCTCAAAAGCACTGGTCTGAGAACAAGGATTTAGTATGAGCATTTAATAACTAAACAGTAGGTGGCGATATATGCTCCAAGTGGAAGCGATTCGCCATTAAAGAAAAGAAGAAGAAGAAGAAGAAGAAGTTAGCTCAGGCTAAAGGTTGTGCTAAGACAGAGTTAGCTCAGGCTAAAGGTTGTGCTGGGACAGAGTTAGCTCAGGCTAAAGGTTGTGCTGAGACAGAGTTAGCTCAGGCTAAAGGTTGTGCTGGCACAGAGTTAGCTCAGGCTAAAGGTTGTGCTGGGACAGAGTTAGCTCAGGCTAAAGGTTGTGCTGAGACAGAGTTAAATCAGGCTAAAGGTTGTGCTAAGACAGAGTTAGCTCAGGCTAAAGGTTGTGCTAAGACAGAGTTAGCTCAGGCTAAAGGTTGTGCTGAGACAGAGTTAAATCAGGCTAAAGGTTGTGCTAAGACAGAGTTAGCTCAGGCTAAAGGTTGTGCTGAGACAGAGTTAGCTCAGGCTAAAGGTTGTGCTGAGACAGAGTTAAATCAGGCTAAAGGTTGTGCTAAGACAGAGTTAGCTCAGGCTAAAGGTTGTGCTAAGACAGAGTTAGCTCAGGCTAAAGGTTGTGCTAAGACAGAGTTAGCTCAGGCTAAAGGTTGTGCTGAGACAGAGTTAATACGTTCAAATCCTTACTCTATTTGAGTAAGGTGTGTTGTTTATATACAGGATTCATGTTTATATGAGGATGTTGGAGTGATATGTACACTGATTCTAAATTGACATGTTAATGTTCATACAAAATATAATTTCATATATTCGTATGTTAACAAATGAACAATATTAATATTGAGACCGTTATAGAATGTTTACTACAGCAAATGTTATTTGCAACTTTCATTGTAAGAAAGGAGGATGTAGTATATAGTGCCGCGTACGTATACCATCAGGACGTCACTGATGTGGTGCGGCTGCAGAGTGATACTGTGTGTATGCAAGCCCGCATCTAGGACGCATGGATGTATCATGGCTGAAGACCTGTTAAGTAATAAAGATACCTCATACAAAGGTCTACGGATACCTCATTACTCTCCATGACCTGCGCTCAACTATACAGCATAAAGGACTATTACAATTACAACAAACACACACTTGCAACTGATAACACTGGCAAGGATTTTATATTTATTAGACTATTAAAAAAAAGATCATGCTCCAAATAAGTGGGGGTACGGCATACCCCCGCGTCCAACGCCCACTACACCACTGGGTCTACGGGAATTTCTCCCGTTGGAGGTGTGTGGCGCAGTGGGTTGTGTGTAGGTGTTGGGATCAGGGGGTCACAGGTTCAAACCCCACTGCAGTCAGCATGTCGTTGTGTCCCTGAGACACTTCACCCCAAAGTGCTCGTGTGGGGACTGTCCACATTATCGAGTATTTAAATCAATTTGGATAAAAGTGACATGTAATGTAAATGCTCCCATCTGCATCCATCGCCTACAGTTTGCAGCATGGGGCTTCACCGCACTCCCGGAGTTCGCTGCTTGGCTCTGATAGGCCAGAAGTCAGTTTGATTGCATCCGGGCTCGATTGCTTATCCTGTCTGAGTAGCCTGGATGATGCTGCATCGCAATTTTTGACGTCAAATTGTAAACACGGAAATTGTGCATTCTAATTTTTTTCACTTGAATTTTTGGGATCTGAATTTCACTATTCTAATTTTTTAACTTGAATTGTTACATTTTTATTTCACATAGGTAAATTCGGAGCAAAACAATTCAGATACATGATTCTCAAAGTAATTATTTTCAATGCTATAAATTCGGTGTCTGATAAAATTCAAATACTTCTGTCTCTTGTTTGCTTCCATACACCTCTACACACACACACACATGAACACCTGTACACACACACACACACACACACACACACACACACACACACACACACACACACACACACACACACACACACAGACAGACACACATACACCTCTACACAAACTGACACACACACACACACGCACACACACACAGACAGTGATGGTTTTAACAAATAAAAACATTTAAATTAAATCTGTTTCATTATATTTATGTATAATACTTTTTATTATATTTATTTATAATACTTTTCTAAAATATATAATATGATACGTTATGAAATATAAGAGAGGCTCTGTTAGAGTAATAAACTAATGTTTATAATAAAACCTTTTCAATCATTTTGTGTCATTGTGGTGCAGTTCCTGCTTCCACCACCAGATGGAGACACGTGTTAACCGTGTGAAGCCCAAATATAGACACACATTAGACTGTATTTGTTTGACCTTTCAGATGTTGTTGTAGGGAGGCCATGGAGCAGAAATGAAAGAGTTTTCACGTGTTTCACGGTGTGGTACGTTTTTAGGGAAATGTTGTAATATTGCAACGTTGGGCTTAGGTGGGAGCAGCTTTCTGTATTTCTACTCACATCGTCCGAATAAATATATTGAACAACTAAGGGTTGATTTGCAGGATTGATTGCTTACTTAGCCCTATATCAGTAGCATGAATAATAATCACACATCAGTCATATCTTTTATGAATAGTCATTTATTAAATATGAGTACAATGGTAGTCCCAAAAACAGTTCCTATCGTGGGAAAAGCACAGACGGACGTCACGCTTGTTGCATTGGGTGTTTGTGTACCCTTTACTGCAGTGTGTGCAGCGTCCTCTCTTTGTCTTCACTGGAACATGTACCATTAGGTCCTTGCGTACATCCAGTGGAGGTTGTGATCTCTTGGATGGGGCCCCGTCTGGTGGACTCCCATCACCTGAGGAGGGTCTCTTCTGAGCATTCATCAGGCTCCTTGATGTCACCGTCGGTGCTGAGCTCCCGTTGCCTGAAGATGGTCGTCCTCTCTTGGGTGTTTTCAGAGGAGTTGTGTTCACCTGATTAGAACAGAATCAATCAAGATACATCAACAATTCATTAGGATACAAGTCAAAGATATTACAGTGAAATATAACAAAATATTACAAACGGCAAATAGCAGACATGCATTGTTACCAGGATGAGAGAGGATGCTAGATCTGTCTGAAGCTGTCTCCTGGTCAGGATCTCCAGCTCCTTCCGTAGAGCTCTGCAGTCCCGCTTGTAGAGGAGCCTTGATCACAGCAAGGGTGATGGTGTGCCAGAAGGTGTTCACGTATCAGCGTCTGGACTTCATGGGTCTGGTCCAGCAAAGGATGACACAAGTATGACCACTCTACTGTCATACCATTTGACAGCACAGATGTTGTGGTTGGCCTCCACTCGGATGTCAAAGCTTCCTCTCCCTTTTCTATTCAAACTCTTCTCCTCTTCAAGGTTAGTGTTGGGAGGTGGTACTTTCCTTGGGAGAAAAAGGTTCACATTTCTGATTGGCTGGGCGATTTGCAAACCACGCCCCGTAAAATTCAGAAAAGTTTTGTGAAGCCGCCATTTTATTTGCTGGCATTAGCATTATTAGCATTAGCATTAGCCCAGCGCACAAACGCAGAGAGACTAACTTATGGCAACACAAAAGAAAACATGGGAGCGGTGGAGATGAGGAGATGTCGGCGTTCTGACGATTTACTCGGAAGGCTTCAGTAGAAGCTGCTGGGAGTCCCAGCAGCTTCTACTGAAGCCTTCCCCAACTCCGGGGGCTTCTGGCCGGGGACTCCGGGTGACAGTATACGCCCTGAAGTGGTTTGCGGCCTGCCAGTAAACCCAAAGCAGAAGAAGAAGAAGTGACATCAGCGGCTTCATTAGCCTAATCCTCCCCCATGGACTTGTTCCGGTGTGAAAGCGATTTACTAGATAGTTCCAGGAAATAAAAGTTCCGGGAACTATTCCTGGGAAAAGTACTTGGTGTGAAAGCGCCTTATGTAAATGTAGTCTTTAAAAAAAAAAAACATTTACTTTAAAATTACAGGGTTAAAGGTTTCTTAAATTATATTTAAAGGTCCCATGTCATGCTTCTCTGGTTCTGACCCGTCCCCTTGTGTTCTGTAGCTTCTGCATGTAAACGGTCTGCAGAGGCTCAAACTCTTAAAGTACACCCTGTAGCGAGTACACAGAGAAGACCTGTCTATGCTGCCCCAGAACGCCTCGTTGGAGATCTTTCTTTTTCCATTTATTCTTCCTGGTCACAGTGACGTAACGACGTCCAAATGGACCAATCCGTAGAGCTCCTCACACACCAACACATTCTTACTCCCAACTCATACTATAGTGACGCTATGTCAGGGTCCCTTGGCGTCACTATCAAACGCAGTGGGGGGACCTTTAGCGTTGATTTTCAACTATCAGGGAGTCCCAAGTTCTTTTCCCAGGAATAGTTCCCGCAGCTTTTATTTCCTGGAACTATCTAGTAAATCGGAATAAGTCCACGGCCGGAAGTCCCCGGAGCTGAGGACTGGCTTCTACTGAAGCCTTCCGAGTAAATCGCCAGAATGCCGACACCTCCTCATCTCCACCGCTCCCATGTTTTCTTTTGTGTTGCCATAAGTTAGTTGGTGCGCTAGGCTAATGCTAATGCTAATAATGCTAATGCGCGCAAATAAAATGGCAGAGTTTTACGGGGCGTGGTTTGCAATTCACCCAGCCAATCAGAAATTGGAACCTTTTCTCTCCCCAGGAAAGTCCCTAGAAGGTGCACAAGTTCTAGTTCCAGATATTTTTGGTGTGAACGCAAAATCACAGGAACTATCGGAACTATTCCTGGGAAAAGTAATCCGGTGTGAAAGCGCCTTGACTTGCATATCCTGAACGTTGGTAATAGATGAGTTGGGATCGCGGAGCAGCGAGCCCCGCAACGTCCCCCCAACACGGCACCCAGACCCCACGCAGCGTTCTCATCTGTTTGTCATTACTGGTGTCATTTCCTGGTTGCTAACAAACGCCATTGTAACACATAATCACTGATGTTCAGCTGTAACGGTGTGGAGTCATCAGAACAGAGGGGCCGAGCTGACCAATCAGAGCACAGTGGGCTCACAGGGAGGGGGGGGGGGCAGGAGCTCCAACAAGGCGTGTAGGACAGAGAGTGAATACACATACTATACAGAGATGCTGTATGAGAAACCAATGAGAGTTTGGAACATTGAACAATGTGAATCTATTCTAGTAGACCTCAACAATGGAACTATGATCAGTAGAAATGGCCATGACATGGGACCTTTAAATAAAAGTTTACTTTCATACTTTGGTAGCTATCATAGCAGCTAATATGAAATCTCAGTTGTTGACATAAATATGAGGATGGATTATCAGGAATCATTTCAAAGTGACACAGAGACATTGGATTAACCTTCAGCAGCGTTTTTATCGTTTTAATGCCATTGAACACAACTCTTGATCAGAAAAAAAGCAAAGGTAAGACTATTTCTGATTGGCTGAGCGAATATTTGATCGCTCAGTGATGATACCTCTAAAGTCTGTGGAATCTCAGCTTTAATCTGATATCTTGTTTATGCAGATCCGATTAGTAATAAAGTAAATAAATCTAAATCATAAAAAATCATAAAAAGTCATAAAAATCACAAAAACTCATAAAAATCCATAAAGTCACAAAAAAATCATTGGAATGAATAATGTTAGTAGCGTGTGTTATAGAATAATGTTAGTAGCGTGTGTTATAGAATAATGTTAGTAGCGTGTATTATAGAATAATGTTAGTAGCGTGTGTTATAGAATAATGTTAGAAGCGTGTGTTATAGAATAATGTTAGTAGCGTGTGTTATAGAATAATGTTAGTAGCGTGTGTTATAGAATAATGTTAGTAGCGTGTGTTATAGAATAATGTTAGTAGCGTGTGTTATAGAATAATGTTAGTAGCGTGTGTTATAGAATAATGTTAGTAGCGTGTGTTATAGAATAATGTTAGTAGCGTGTGTTATAGAATAATGTTAGTAGCGTGTGTTATAGAATAATGTTAGTAGCGTGTGTTATAGAATAATGTTAGAAGCGTGTGTTATAGAATAATGTTAGTAGCATGTGTTATAGAATAATGTTAGTAGCGTGTGTTCCCGTGAAGTCGTCAGCAGACGACCTGAAGCCGGGAATCGGCAGAAAGGAAGGAGCCGCTCAGGTTTTATAATAATTTATTTCAGTTTTT
>NC_136901.1:45809267-45836767 GCF_949606895.1 Notothenia rossii | reverse complement strand
CCACTGAAAATACAAAAACAACTCAGGAGGGAGCCAGTCTAGATTTCCTTTGAGGGCCACCAGCTGCAGAGAGCTAACTAATTAAAGGGGCGTGACTCCACAGCTGTGAGAACTCAGCAATCAGGTGTCCATTTTAGGTAGCTCTTTCCTGGAGCGTTAACTTCAGCGTCAGACGAATACTGACAAAGACTTTGGAGTCCTGTTGGAGTAAGACTGACAAAGACTTTGGAGTCCTGCGGGAGTCACGAGGGAGTCACGAGGGAGGCAAAGAGGAGGCAAATCCTACTTTGATTGAGCTAAGTATCTCTGGTGTTTTATTTAGTTTTCTAGCCCCTCATACTATAATCATGTGTATTTTCTCCATTCCTGTTTATGTGTCAATATAAACGATCACTGACCCCGTGTATCTCCTAATCGATATAACCGGCCTGCTCTCGTCTATCCCACATGCTCCACTGAGATCCAACATCTCGTTTCAGGAGGCCTGTGGAACTGCCAGTCAGCTGTTCCTAAGGCTGACTTCATCTCTGGCTTCCCTGCAGTCTCTGGATTTCCTTGCTCTCACGGAGACCTGGATCACTCCATCCAACACATCCACCCCAGCAGCTCTCTCCACAGCATATTCCTTCTCCCACACACCCAGACCCTCTGGCAGAGGAGGGGGCACTGGTCTCCTGCTCTCTCCCAACTGGAGCTTTTCCCTCTTCAAGCTACCTGACTTCACTCCTTCCTCCTTTGAACTCCATGCCGTCACAGTAACCCATCCTATACAATGAACCATTGTTGTTCTCTACCGTCCACCAGGCACCTTGGGGGACTTCTTGGAGGAGTTAGATCATCTCCTCTCACACATCCCTGAAACTGGCCCTCCCGCTGTACTTCTCAGAGACTTCAACCTCCAGACAGGGAAGACATCTGAACATCTCTGTGAACCACCTTTGCTCTCTCACTGTCTCCATCCCCACCAACTCATAACGCTGTCTCCATCCCCACCAACTCATAACGCTGTCTCCATCCCCACCAACTCATAACGCTGTCTCCATCCCCACCAACTCATAACACTGTCTCCATCCCCACCAACTCATAACACTGTCTCCATCCCCACCAACTCATAACACTGTCTCCATCCCCACCAACTCATAACACTGTCTCCATCCCCACCAACTCATAACACTGTCTCCATCCCCACCAACTCATAACGCTGTCTTCATCCCCACCAACTCATAACGCTGTCTCCATCCCCACCAACTCATAACGCTGTCTCCATCCCCACCAACTCATAACACTGTCTCCATCCCCACCAACTCATAACACTGTCTCCATCCCCACCAACTCATAACACTGTCTCCATCCCCACCAACTCATAACACTGTCTCCATCCCCACCAACTCATAACGCTGTCTCCATCCCCACCAACTCATAACGCTGTCTCCATCCCCACCAACTCATAACACTGTCTCCATCCCCACCAACTCATAACACTGTCTCCATCCCCACCAACTCATAACACTGTCTCCATCCCCACCAACTCATAACGCTGTCTCCATCCCCACCAACTCATAACGCTGTCTCCATCCCCACCAACTCATAACGCTGTCTCCATCCCCACCAGCTCATAACACTGTCTCCATCCCCACCAACTCATAACACTGTCTCCATCCCCACCAACTCATAACGCTGTCTCCATCCCCACCAACTCATAACACTGTCTCCATCCCCACCAACTCATAACACTGTCTCCATCCCCACCAACTCATAACACTGTCTCCATCCCCACCAACTCATAACGCTGTCTCCATCCCCACCAACTCATAACGCTGTCTCCATCCCCACCAACTCATAACGCTGTCTCCATCCCCACCAACTCATAACGCTGTCTCCATCCCCACCAACTCATAACACTGCCTCCATCCCCACCAACTCATAACGCTGTCTCCATCCCCACCAACTCATAACACTGTCTCCATCCCCACCAACTCATAACACTGTCTCCATCCCCACCAACTCATAACACTGTCTCCATCCCCACCAACTCATAACACTGTCTCCATCCCCACCAACTCATAACGCTGTCTCCATCCCCACCAACTCATAACGCTGTCTCCATCCCCACCAACTCATAACGCTGTCTCCATCCCCACCAACTCATAACGCTGTCTCCATCCCCACCAACTCATAACACTGTCTCCATCCCCACCAACTCATAACGCTGTCTCCATCCCCACCAACTCATAACACTGTCTCCATCCCCACCAACTCATAACACTGTCTCCATCCCCACCAACTCATAACACTGTCTCCATCCCCACCAACTCATAACGCTGTCTCCATCCCCACCAACTCATAACGCTGTCTCCATCCCCACCAACTCATAACGCTGTCTCCATCCCCACCAACTCATAACACTGTCTCCATCCCCACCAACTCATAACACTGTCTCCATCCCCACCAACTCATAACACTGTCTCCATCCCCACCAACTCATAACGCTGTCTCCATCCCCACCAACTCATAACGCTGTCTCCATCCCCACCAACTCATAACGCTGTCTCCATCCCCACCAACTCATAACACTGTCTCCATCCCCACCAACTCATAACGCTGTCTCCATCCCCACCAACTCATAACACTGTCTCCATCCCCACCAACTCATAACACTGCCTCCATCCCCACCAACTCATAACGCTGTCTCCATCCCCACCAACTCATAACACTGTCTCCATCCCCACCAACTCATAACACTGTCTCCATCCCCACCAACTCATAACACTGTCTCCATCCCCACCAACTCATAACACTGTCTCCATCCCCACCAACTCATAACACTGTCTCCATCCCCACCAACTCATAACGCTGTCTCCATCCCCACCAACTCATAACGCTGTCTCCATCCCCACCAACTCATAACACTGTCTCCATCCCCACCAACTCATAACGCTGGCTCCATCCCCACCAACTCATAACGCTATCTCCATCCCCACCAACTCATAACGCTAGCAATGTCCTTGATCTCATATTCTCAAGGAACTGCTCTACTTCTAACCTCTCCGTAAACCCGCTTCACACCTCCGATCACTTCTTCATTTCATTCTCTCTACCCCTTTCCAAACATAAAAACCTCATCTCTTCTAACTCTGCACCTGTCCGCCGTAACCTCCGTTCCCTCTCCCCCTCTCCCCCTCTACCTTTGCCTCATCGGTGCTCTCAGCCCTCCCTTCCTCTGACTCCTTCCAACTCCTGCCTCCAAACTCTGCTGCAGAAACTCTCCTCTCTACTCTCTCATCCTCTCTGGACTCTCTCTCTCCTCTCTACTCTCTCATCCTCTCTGGACTCTCTCTCTCCTCTCTCCTCTCTCATCCTCTCTGGACTCTCTCTCTCCTCTCTACTCTCTCATCCTCTCTGGACTCTCTCTCTCCTCTCTACTCTCTCATCCTCTCTGGACTCTCTCTGTCCTCTCTACTCTCTCATCCTCTCTGGACTCTCTCTCTCCTCCCTCCTCTCTCTGGACTCTCTCTCTCCTCTCTACTCTCTCATCCTCTCTGGACTCTCTCTCCTCTCTACTCTCTCATCCTCTCTGGACTCTCTCTGTCCTCTCACATCTCGGCAGGCTCGTCAGTCCCCTCCTGCTCCCTGGCTAAATGACACACTGCGTGCTAAAAGAACCATCCTTCGGGCAGCAGAGCGGAAACGGTGGAAATCCAATCACCATGACGACCTCCTAACCTATCACGCTCTCCTCTCCTCTTTATCTGCTTCCATCTCTCAGGTAAAAAGCACTTTCTTTCAAGATAAGATCCAATCTTCCTATTCCAACCCCCAAAAACTATTTTCCATCTTCTCCACCCTCTTGGACCCCCCCAAAGCCCCTCCCCCTCCTCCCTCTTGGACCCCCCAAAGCCCCTTCCTCTTCCTCCCTCTTGGACCCCCCCAAAGCCCCTTCCCCCCTCCACCCTCTTGGACCCCCCAAAGCCCTTCCCCCCTCCTCCCTCTTGGACCCCCCCAAAGCCCCTTCCCCCCTCCCCCCTCTTGGACCCCCCCAAATCCCTTCCCCCCTCCTCCCTCTTGGACCCCCCCAAAGCCCCTTCCCCCTCCCATTTCATCAACACTTCTCTAACTTCAGGTCACTTTCCAAAGAGTCTCAAGGAGGCAAGAGTAAACCCTCTCCTAAAGAAACCCACTCTCAACCCGTCTGATGTTAGAAACTACAGGCCTGTCTCTCTCCTCCCGTTCCTGTCTAAAACACTTGAACGCGCTGTCTTTAAACAACTCTCCTGTTATCTCCATCAGAACAACCTTCTGGATCCGCACCAGTCTGGTTTCAAGGCAGGTCACTCAACAGAAACTGCCCTCCTTGCTGTCTCTGAGGAACTGCACACGGCTAAAGCAGCCTCCCTCTCCTCTGTCATCATCCTTCTGGACCTGTCTGCTGCATTCGACACGGTGAACCATCAGATCCTCCTTCACACTCTCCAAGAACTTGGAGTTTCAGGCTCTGCACTTTCCCTCCTCACCTCATACCTCAAAGACCTACAGGGTAACTTGGAGAGGGTCCGAGTCCGACCCTTGTCAATTAACTACAGGGGTCCCTCAGGGCTCTGTTCTCGGTCCCCTCCTCTTCTCCTTGTACACAAACTCGCTCGGGTCTGTCATTAGCCCGCATGGTTTTTCATACCACTGCTACGCTGACGACACCCAACTACTTCTGTCCTTTCCCCGCTCAGAGACCCAGGTCGTCGCACGCATCTCTGCTTGTCTAGCAGACATCTCTCAGTGGATGTCTGCTCACCACCTCAAGCTCAACCTTGATAAGACTAAACTGCTTTTCCTTCTGGGAAAAGATTGTCCCACTCTTGACCTAACAATCAACATCGGCCCCTCTGTTGTTTCCCCGACTCAGACTGCAAGGAGTCTGGGTGTGACCCTAGATAACAAACTGTCCTTCACTGCAAACATCGCTGCTACAACCCGCTGCTGCAGATACACTCTTTACAACATCAGGAGGATACGTCCGCAGCTGACCCGGAAAGAGACGCAGGTTCTGGTCCAGGCTCTCGTCATCTCACGCCTAGACTACTGCAACTCCCTCCTGGCTGGTCTACCTGCATGTGCCATCCGACCTCTGCAGCTCATCCAGAATGCAGCGGCTCCTCTGGTCTTCAACCTTCCTAAATGTTCCCACACCACGCCGCTCCTCCGCTCCCTTCACTGGCTTCCAGTAACTGCTAGAATCCACTTCAAGACACTGGTACTTGCGTACCATGCTGTGAATGGATCTGGCCCTTCCTACATCCAGGACATGGTTAAACCGTACACCCCAGCACGTGCACTCCGCTCTGCATCAGCCAAACAGCTCGCTGCACCCGCACTGCGAGGGGGACCCAAGTTCCCATCAGCAGAAACACGTGGGTTTGCTATCCTGGCTCCAAAATGGTGGAATGAGCTCCCCATTGAAATCAGGACAGCAGAAAGCTTACACATCTTCTTCAGACTGAAAACTCATCTCTTTGGACTCCACTTCGAGAGATAGAATTACTAACAAAGCACTTATATACTAATAAAGGGCTGGCTTATCTAAAGCCAGTTGAGTAGCACTTGAAATGTTTGGCTCTATGAAACCTGATTAACTTATATGATTCTGTTTTCTTCAAGGTTGTATTTTGTTGGTCGAACGCACTTATTGTAAGTCCCTTTGGATAAAAGCCTCAGCTAAATGTAATGTAATGTCAAGGAGATTGACATTGGGTCAGGGAAACTTTTAATGTAACATTCCTGCCCTCCCCCAATAAACACGTTTTTTATTATTTATAACATTTCTGTTTGAATTACAAAATGGATATCAGAAATTGGTTTAAAAGGTCTAAGGATTTATTTAAACGAAATAGCGATGAAAGAACTGCAGCCGATGGTGCTGCAGCTGCAGCACGCCTTAATGTCACAAGCTTGACCTCGGCAAACCCCGGGGCTGAGTTAGCGAGCCCAAGCCTTGACTCATCAAGGAGGCCGCCACCAACGCTGTCCTCCGAGGCACAGCTCCTTGTGCCTCACCATCACCATCTGCGTTGCCACACCCTACCACACCTGCCATCCTCCTCCTCCTCCTCCTCCTCCTCCTCCTCCTCCTCCTCCTCCTCCTCCTCCTCCTCTACAGATGCTACCTTGCAGCACATCAACAGGTACTTTTGGTCCAACAACCGCTCAAAGACCAACAGCCCAGGTGATCTTGGGGTTAATAAACCCAAACAGGTGAAACTGATTGTTTTCAGGAAAGAAGCTCACTTGTCCCGCTGCATGGTAAAGAACAGACCGGCTTGAAGACTGGTTCAAAGCAGACGCAGCCTTTTGTTCCCCCTGTAGACACTTTAAAGTCAATACGTCTTCATCTAATGCGGCTTTTACTGTCAAAGGTTTTTGAGACTGGAAACACGCATTACAGACTGATAGAGGACTGCTAAGCCATGCCGCATCAGAAGAACACATTTCATGTGAGAGTTTGTGGAGAGAGAGAGAGAGAGAGAGAGAGAGAGAGAGAGAGAGAGAGAGAGAGAGAGAGAGAGAGAGAGAGAGAGAGAGAGAGAGAGAGAGAGAGAGAGAGAGAGAGAGAGAGAGAGAGAGAGAGAGAGAGAGAGAGAGAGAGAGAGAAGGAAATTAGTACTTTGGTGCAGGTCAGCTGAACCGTTACTACGTGTCAGCTGTCGTTGATATTATAGCTTTTTTAGCTGTCAACCAGCTCCCTCTCAGAGGTGACTCGATTCACTCCACAGCATGTCCGAGTCAGGCAGTGGGCTCTTCCTATCGCTGGTTGAGTATACGCTGCACAAAGATGCAGAGTTGGCCAAAACAATGGAAAGCATTCCCCACACAGCAACGTCCACCTCTCACGACATGCAGCATGCCTTCATAGAACTAACAGCAGTTCATCGTCTCCACTATTTCTCTCCGAGTGCAGCGATGAGGAAGCTGCCATCCTTACCAAGTGTGTGCCTTGCTCGTGATTCACCGTGTTTGTGCTTCCACGCACGCAATGTTTCAAAAGTGGTTTCTATGTTGCCCTTTATTTGTGTATGTATTTGCGATACGTGTGCGTCTTTACACGGTGCTGTTGGCCTTGCTGTTTGATATATATTGTGCCGCAGACCCGCAGCACGTGACGGCTTTGTGTGCCCTCCCATGAAAACCATATGCCCTCCCTTTAGATTTGTTCTGGCGCCGGGTCTGCTAACGGGTAAGCTAATATTGATGCTAACAATTAAGCTAACAAGCTAACCAGACAGGAAGGAATTAACCCTAACCCCTCAGGAGACAGGAAGTGATGTCACACTTACGGGGAACGCAGGATCCGAACTTGTCGGGAAACTCAGAGAGAAGGTCGTCATTAACGCGATCTTTGGTCGGACCGAGAATGATGATTGGCCGAGCGTAATCCACTAAAGAGAGAAAACTTTATTAACACTGCTCATTGTTGACAGTCTACTCAAGACAGAAAACTTTATTAGCACTGCTCAGTGTTGACAGTCCACTCAAGACAGAAAACTTTATTAGCACTGCTCAGTGTTGACAGTCCACTCAAAACAGAAAACTTTATTAACACTGCTCATCGTTGACAGTCCACTAGGGACAGAAAACTTTATTAACACTGCTCATCGTTGACAGTCCACTCAAGACAGAAAACTTTATTAACACTGCTCATCGTTGACAGGACTGACCTTCGATCTGAGAGACGAGCTCGTAGCTGTGGACGAAGCCTTCTCTACCTGCGGGAAGAAAACACCCAATTTTATTATCATTTATTATTGTTGTTTATTTATTTAGTGTTATGAGAGTTACCTTTGCTCTTCATGCGGGACCACTCCTTCCTCTCCACCCTGAAACAAACACCAGGGTTATTCCAGGAACACAGGAAATACAAATCAGAAACACACTTTTACCTGTGATGGAGGAATGTTACCTGTGATGGAGGTATGTTACCTGTGATGGAGGTATGTTACCTGTGATGGAGGTATGTTATGTGTGATGGAGGTGTGTTACCTGTGATAGAGGTGTGTTACCTGTGATGGAGGTATGCTACCTGTGATGGAGGTATGTTACCTGTGATGGAGGTGTGTTACCTGTGATGGAGGTGTGTTACCTGTGATGGAGGTGTGTTACCTGTGATGGAGGTATGCTACCTGTGATGGAGGTATGTTACCTGTGATGGAGGTATGTTACCTGTGATGGAGGTATGTTACGTGTGATGGAGGTGTGTTACCTGTGATGGAGGTGTGTTACCTGTGATGGAGGTATGCTACCTGTGATGGAGGTATGTTACCTGTGATGGAGGTGTGTTACCTGTGATGGAGGTGTGTTACCTGTGATGGAGGTATGCTACCTGTGATGGAGGTATGTTACCTGTGTTGGAGGTGTGTTACCTGTGATGGAGGTATGCTACCTGTGATGGAGGTATGTTACGTGTTGGAGGTGTGTTACCTGTGATGGAGGTACGCTACCTGTGATGGAGGTATGTTACCTGTGATGGAGGTATGTTACGTGTGATGGAGGTGTGTTACCTGTGATGGAGGTGTGTTACCTGTGATGGAGGTGTGTTACCTGTGATGGAGGTATGCTACCTGTGATGGAGGTATGTTACGTGTTGGAGGTGTGTTACCTGTGATGGAGGTATGTTACCTGTGATGGAGGTATGTTACCTGTGTTGGAGGTGTGTTACCTGTGATGGAGGTATGCTACCTGTGATGGAGGTATGTTAAGTGTTGGAGGTATGTTACCTGTGATGGAGGTATGTTACGTGTGATGGAGGTATGTTACCTGTGATGGAGGTATGTTACCTGTGATGGAGGTATGTTACGTGTGATGGAGGTATGTTACGTGTTGGAGGTGTGTTACCTGTGATGGAGGTATGTTACGTGTGATGGAGGTATATTACCTGTGATGGAGGTATGCTACCTGTGATGGAGGTATGTTACGTGTTGGAGGTATGTTACCTGTGATGGAGGTGTGTTACCTGTGATGGAGGTATGTTACGTGTTGGAGGTGTGTTACCTGTGATGGAGGTATGTTACGTGTGATGGAGGTATGTTACCTGTGATGGAGGTATGATACCTGTGATGGAGGTATGTTACGTGTTGGAGGTATGTTACCTGTGATGGAGGTGTGTTACCTGTGATGGAGGTATGTTACCTGTGATGGAGGTATGTTACGTGTTGGAGGTGTGTTACCTGGGATGGAGGTATGTTACGTGTGATAGAGGTATGTTACCTGTGATGGAGGTGTGTTACCTGTGATGGAGGTATGCTACCTGTGATGGAGGTGTGTTACGTGTGATGGAGGTATGTTACCTGTGATGGAGGTGTGCTACCTGTGATGGAGGTATGTTACCTGTGATGGAGGTGTGTTACCTGTGATGGAGGTATGCTACCTGTGTTGGAGGTGTGTTACCTGTGATGGAGGTATATTACATGTGATGGAGGTATGTTACCTGTGATGGAGGTGTGTTACCTGTGATGGAGGTATGTTACCTGTGATGGAGGTATGTTACCTGTGATGGAGGTATGTTACCTGTGATGGAGGTGTGTTACCTGTGATGGAGGTGTGTTACCTGTGATGGAGGTATGTTACCTGTGATGGAGGTATGTTACCTGTGATGGAGGTATGTTACCTGTGATGGAGGTATGCTACCTGTGATGGAGGTATGTTACCTGTGATGGAGGTGTGTTACCTGTGATGGAGGTATGTTACCTGTGATGGAGGTATGTTACCTGTGATGGAGGTATGCTACCTGTGTTGGAGGTATGTTACCTGTGATGGAGGTGTGTTACCTGTGATGGAGGTATGTTACCTGTGATGGAGGTGTGTTACCTGTGATGGAGGTATGCTACCTGTGATGGAGGTATGTTACCTGTGATGGAGGTGTGTTACCTGTGATGGAGGTGTGTTACCTGTGATGGAGGTATGTTACCTGTGATGGAGGTATGTTACCTGTGATGGAGGTATGTTACCTGTGATGGAGGTATGTTACCTGTGATGGAGGTATGTTACCTGTGATGGAGGTATGCTACCTGTGTTGGAGGTATGTTACCTGTGATGGAGGTGTGTTACCTGTGATGGAAGTATGTTACCTGTGATGGAGGTATGTTACCTGTGGTGGAGGTATGTTACCTGTGTTTGGAGGGGATGTACCCGGTCTCCTCAGGCTCCCCCCCCGGGCTCACCCTCCTGGCCTGCCACCATTCGTCGTCGCTGCTGTCCGTCACGTGGACCACGTCTCCGAAGCTGAAGTCCAGCGCCTGAGACAGGACTCCACAGTCCCACTGCTTATCGTAGTCAAACAGCGCCCTGAGACACAGCACTGACTTCAATATGCCTCTTTATTACACCAACTTAACACGGAGAGTAAGGGAATCTGTGTTTGGTAGGTTATTTCTATAATGCTTCTTGGCAATAAATCGTATTCCGTTGGAAAGCCTGTTTTCTGACCTTCAAACGGTGTCACAGTGGTGAGGAACACGCATCTGAGCGATGAGCAGAACGGAGTACGGGGGTTGCGCCCATGAAAAATGTGAAATCTCCTCTGCCAAGCAACTGAACAGGCTTTCCAACGGTATACGATTTATAGGCAAGAAGTTTTGTTACAACAAAGATAATCTACCAAACACAGATTTCCTGACTTGTTAAGTTTATATTATGTATGTTATATATATGATGTGAATGTATGTGGTACCGGAGGTAGAAGCTGCGGTTGACCCTCAGACTTCCTGACGAGCTGTTCATCATCTGCTCCCTCAGGTCATGGATCTTCGCCTCGAAGCGGCTGTACTCTGCACACACAGACCATCATTAACATTATATTACATATCTTTATATATATCTTTATGTGTGTGTCTCACCCTCTGGTCTGTACTGAGCCACGATGGTCACCGTCTGTCCGGCGTTCTTCAGAGCAGCGGCTGCCTGTTCATGAGTCGCAAACCTGAGGTCCACCCCGTTCACCTGGAACAAAACAACATCTGGCTTCAGTATGAGGAGATCCACACACTGAGGTCACTTCCTGTCTCTGTGAGGTCACTTCCTGTCTCTGAGAGGTCCCTTCCTGTCTATGTGAGGTCACTTCCTGTCTCTGAGAGATCCCTTCCTGTCTATGGTGTGAGGTCACTTCCTGTCTCTATGAGGTCACCTCCTGTCTCTATGATGTAACTTCCTGTCTCTATGAGGTCACTTCCTGTACTCACGCTCAGGAACTGGTACCCCTCCCTCTCTATGATGTAACTTCCTGTCTCTATGATGTAACTTCCTGTCTCTATGAGGGCACTTCCTGTACTGAAGCTCAGGATCTGGAGCCCCTCCCTCTCTATGATGTAACTTCCTGTCTCTATGAGGTCACTTCCTGTACTCACGCTCAGGATCTGGAGCCCCTCCCTCTCTATGATGTAACTTCCTGTCTCTATGAGGTCACTTCCTGTACTCACGCTCAGGATCTGGTCCCCCTTCCTTCCTGTCTCGATGAGGTCCCTTCCTGTCTCTATGATGTAACTTCCTGCCTCTATGAGGTCACTCCCTGTACTCACGCTCAGGATCTGGTCCCCCTTCCTCAGCTCCCCGCTCAGATCAGCTGGTCCTCCAGAGAGGATGAAGGAGATGAAGATGCCCTCCCCGTCCTCCCCCCCCACGATGTTGAACCCCAGGCCGCTGCCCCCCCGCTGCACCCCCACGCGCCGAGGCTCCCGCGAGGACTCCTCTTCTCCCAGCATGCACCGGGGCACGGGGGAGTAACGGCGCGGAGACAGAGGGGCTTCTGGGTAATCACACAGGTAGTCCGGCTCCATGTAGGCTGAGTATAAACAATAACAACAATTAATAAATACTATCACATTAATGAATATCAACATGTGTCTCTTATACTGCTGTATTTAACTTCAACCATCTCTGTGTTCTATTGATTCCTCTTTGTCTCAGTCATGTTGTGAGTGTAACATCGGATCCACGACACGACCCTTCACAATTAAACCCATGACTGTGTGAAAAAGGAAGTGTACGTACAGCTGGTGAGGTCGGGGGGGCTGTATCTGTCGGCCTGTTGGATGTACTGGGCGTTGGGCGTGGAAACCTTCAGGTACACCACCTCGCCTGTGTTCTTCAGAGCCACCACCGCGTCCTCGTGAAGCACGTCCTCCAGGGACATGTGGTTCACCTGGGGGTCAGAGGTCAAACAGGTCAAACAGGTCATTATTAGTGAAGGACGTCCACCAGGGACATGTGGTTCACCTGGGGGTCAGAGGTCAAACAGGTCATTATTAGTGAAGCACGTCCTCCAGGGACACGTGGTTTACCTGGAGGTCAGAGGTCAAACAGGTCAAACAGGTCATTTATAGTGAAGCACGTCCTCCAGGGACACGTGGTTCACCTGGAGGTCAGAGGTCAAACAGGTCATTTATAGTGAAGCACGTCCTCCAGGGACACGTGGTTCACCTGGGGGTCACAGGTCAAACAGGTCATTATTAGTGAAGCACGTCCTCCAGGGACACATGGTTCACCTGGAGGTCAGAGGTCAAACAGGTCAAACAGGTCATTTATAGTGAAGGACGTCCTCCAGGGACACTTGGTTCACCTGGGGGTCAGAGGTCAAACAGGTCAAACAGGTCATTATTAGTGAAGGACGTCCTCCAGGGACACCTGGTTCACCTGGGGGTCAGAGGTCAAACAGGTCAAACAGGTCATTATTAGTGAAGGACGTCCTCCAGGGACAAGTGGTTCACCTGAGGTCAAAGAGGCCATTTATCACCTGAGGAAGCCCCGCCCCTTTTATAAAAACAACCTAGAGACCCAACTCAATCAACCTGTCAGTGGATTATTGATCCATCTAATGGCAGCTATTTAGCTAGCGACATTAGCTATCTATCTGTAAATCAATACCTCTAACATTATTAAAGCTTTATTAGTATTATCTATACTTTATAGCTAACCACCTGTCGTGTGCTGCGGTGTCGTGTGCTGCTTGCTGAGGAGATCTTTCACCCCGGGGATACCACGGAGGGACCGGAGCGCTTCCACGCTGCTGCTTTCGCCTGTCCTTTGCTGCTGTGCTGATTTGCCCCAGGAACATCGTGGATACTGTGTGCTGGTCTGGGAAAATGGCCCATATCGGGATTCTGCTGGGCCTGTTAACTGTTTTGGACTATGAGAGGATCTCTAGTCTTTCTGAGAGGTCTACTGGATTCAGGTCTGTTCTGCTACCCGCAGTGAGCATCCCCTGCAAAGGTTCGGATGTGTTACACAAACAATTACCGGTTGCCTTGTCACAGACAATCTGCTCCACAAAATATGTTTGTCTTTTTTGTTTTCCTGCGATGATGGTTCTTCAGGACTGCTTCTTAAAGTCCTTATCTTACATTAAAAACTTTTTTTGGCAGTTGATTTCTGGGGGGTGTATGCAACAGATAGTCAATGTATGTTTCTTTATTTCATACTGAATAATATGTAAAAAAAGGAAAAATATTAGGTCCAATAAAAAAACTTTGCTTCTGGAAGCAGGCCATTTCGTGACGTCACGTGTGGTTCCCGGCTGCCGCTGTCTGGCTCCCTGCTGCCGTCCGGATCGCACAAATCGCTCCCATTTCTCCCGTAAAACCTTCTCTTTCGGGAACAAATGAACGGTAAAACCATCCCGATTGGTGTTGCTACACCCGCCAACGACACACCTCTTCACCATGATCCGGAAAAAACAAGACAAACTCGGAGATAAACACTGATACACAAAGTTGACATGCGGCTATACCAGCAATGCTACACTGTGTGATGCTGGGACGGGCTGAACTCACCAGGATTCGCGGAACCACACGTGACGTCACGACACAGCACCAAGCAGCGGCAAGTTTGAATCCAGACTTTTCTGGATACCTCTGAATTTGACCCATTTTCCCGATATTAACAAGTGATTTACAGCAAATAGGAAACGATATTCGATCTATATCACGTGTTACTGGAATAAGACCCAACAAGTTAATGCATTTTGAAACAGTTCTATGATCTTTCAGCTACAGTAAATTACGCAAGATAAGGACTTTAAGCTCTAATCACTCTCACAGACCTTTCCAGTGTTTCTAAAGTAGATGACGGTGTATGTGTGTCGCTTAAGAGGAAAAGTCTGTCTGTCTGTCTGTCTGTCTGTCTGTCTGTCTGTCTGTCTGTCTGTCTGTCTGTCTGTCTGTCTGTCTGTCTGTGTCTGTGTCTGTGTCTGTGTGTGTGTGTGTGTGTGTGTGTGTGTGTGTGTGTGTGTGTGTGTGTGTGTGTGTGTTAATTGTTACAGTTCAAATGCATTGCAATGACTTCCATGTTAAAAAAAAGACTTTAAAAAGCTGAATATTTAAAAAAAAAAAAAGTTGAAAGTTTACCATCATGTGCTGAAAAGGCTGAATAGTTCTGATGATGTCACTCACGTGTGTGTGTGTGTGTGTGTGTGTGTGTGTGTGTGTGTGTGTGTGTGTGTGTGTGTGTGTGTGTGTGTGTGTGTGTGTGTGTGTGTGTGTGTGTGTGTGTGTGTGTGTGTGTGTGTGTGTGTGTGTGTGTGTGTGTGTGTGTGTGTGTGTGTGTGTGTGTGTGTGTGTGTGTGTGTGTGTGTGTGTGTGTGTGTGTGTGTGTGTGTGTGGCTCCAAACCAGCAACACCATGACAACCAACTGCAGCACTGAGTCCCATAAGAATGCATTGGGTTTTGGACGTAAAATGTAGAGATGGGAGCAGTTTGTCAAAAGTGTACTTCTCTCTGTTCTAAAGAAAGATCCGGAACAATTTAACATGGGAATCAATTGGGATCAAGGTGGACTTTTTGTCTCTTCATGCCCTCAAGAGGCATGTTTAATATTTTTTCCTAATTTTTTTTATTTTCCAACCTAGGAGAGGTTTTCATGAAAACATATGTCTGAGGAGTGTAGGGTTTGGGAATTATGGCAAGTTTAAAACATTTTTGGGGGAGAATTTTAAGCACTGCTCCACTCTGTTTTGAGATCAAAGCACTCTAGACTTAACGAGCTGCTCCATCCACTCTAATGTTAAAATCTGAAAAAGGCCTCTCTACCAAGCTCCAAACTAAGTTCAATATCTCAAAAAGTTTAAAAGATATCAAAAATTGAATAGCTGAAGGTCTTGTGATCATTTGAAAGTTAGAATGAAGTGTCTAGCTGAAAGTATGTGGAAGGAGAAGCATTTGGCGCAAAGTGTAGAAAAAGTGGATTTGAAGGCATCTCCGATTGACTTCAATGTTAAAAAAAGAGTTTAAAAAGCTGAATATTTCAAAAAGTGTGAAATATTTTTAAAAAGTTGAAAGTTTCCCATCAATTGCTGAAAAGGCTGAATAGTTTAATAGTTGAATGGTTTCTGTAGCTGAAAGTAAACTGAAGTTATGGAGAGCTAAAGTATTGGCTCATCTCCCATTGACTTCAATGTTAAAAAAAAGAGTTTAAAAAGCTGAATATTCCACTTACTAGTGGAATGCTGTGGCACAGCATTCCACTAGTAAGTGGAATAAGTGGAATAAGTGCAAAATGGACTGGCCATATGTGTGTTGAACTTTCCTGTCGGCTCCCAGACCGTAGTCGAGGAAACAGGGGGATGACTCTCTGTCGGCTCCCAGGGCAGAAGCAACAAGCTTCAGGTTCAATAACCCACTTTAGCCTCAATGACTGGAGAGAGGCGAGCTCTTCTTGGGAGGCCGTTGCATTTATTTAGCTGTTCTTCTGTTTCACAAAATACATCAGAGACCTCTGTTTTTCTCAGTGATGCAAACACAGGTATGCTGAAAAAAGAGAGAACTATTCGAAGCAGAAAAAAACAGTGTAATATACCCTCTGACAAAGGCCTGTGCTATAATGCTTCAATTAACTGGCTATTCTTTATAATATACTCAGATCAGTAGGAGACAGAGATGTTAAGTTATAAATCAAGGGTTTTTATTATTATTTACAGCAGGGATGGGGAACCTCCTCTCGGGGGGGTCCGGGGGGCATGCTTCCCCGGAAAGATTTTTTTTAAAATATTGAAGTTAAAAGCATCAATCTGGTGCACTTTGAGAGCAACATTAGGAGATCTATGGATATCTCTCAACACCCATTTGAAACAGAACTGTAAGGAGATTTTTCTTTTTGGATATTTTACAAATCACTCCCCTTTCAAACTCTATTTTTGTTTGTTGTTAATAACAACTTTGTTTTACTGTCATATAGTATGTTATACCTGTTTTTCATTTAGTCTCTAATGTCTCATTAATAATAATGATCATATCAAGGTGTGCCTTAACCTCACTGAGCTGAGGTTATCTGAGCCTCTCAGGAGAGAGCTCTCTTCCACCTGGTTGTAGAAAAGCTCTTTAAATTCATTAGCCTAGCTAGCTAACCAGATGCTAATAACAACAGATCGCCACTGTGCTTACAACTAAAGACAGCCACGCAAACACTGCGGCATGTGTACGGCTCCTTATGGGTACTGCAATGTTTGAAGAGCTGGAGCGGCGTTCCGGTGCTCTCCGTCAGCACTCCTTTCAGACGAGACATATACCACGTGAAGACACGTTAGTCTCGTGTTGTGTTCAAGGAACCTGTCCTCGGCCAGGAAAAACAGTCACTCGCTTGTTTAATTATTTTGCGATCTAAATTTCTTCTTTTTTGAAGTGAGAAGTTGTCAGTCAGTCGGACGGACGGACGGACTGACAGACACCCCCCCCCCCCAAAAGGATAACTCTTCGGTTCTCCACGAAATACACAAGTCACCCAAATCAGCGTTAAAAAAGGGGGAGGCGCCGAAAAGCGACTAATTTGCATCACTGTTTTCTGCTTCCTCGTTTCACTTCCAGAAACATACACACATGCAGAAACCACACCTCTCTCTCTCTCTCTCTCTCTCTCTCTCTCTCTCTCTCTCTCTCTCTCTCTCTCTCTCTCTCTCTCTCTCTCTCTCTCTTAAAGGGACAGCGATCTCATCTCACTCTGCATGACCCTAATATCATAACATGTGTGTTCTGGAAAATCACAGAACGGACGATCGTCCTTATTATTATGCCGTTTAAACAAATTATTAAAAAAAATAAAATAATTCGGCATCATGTAAGTTGCGCTGACAAGTCCACACACTGCTTCCCCGCAGCGAGGATCCCCCCGCCCTCCTGTTGTGTTGACAGTTCACGAGCGTCGAGCTCCTCAACCCCCCCCCCCCCCCCCCCCCCCCCGTTGATAATTCACGATCGTATCCCAAATCATATGGCGATGTTGAAGCTCCAAAGAGCCGGAGGTGAATATATATTATAGATATTATATATATATTTATATTTACGTACCGCCAGTATCTTGTCCCCGATCTGCAGGCGTCCGTCTCGGTGTGCTGCCCCCCCCTCGATGATCTTAGTGACGTAGATGCTGTTGTCTCCCGGGACGTGTTGGTTTCCTGCTCCGCCCGCGATGCTGAAGCCCAGACCTGCAGGGCGTTAGAAACAGGAACCATTAGCTGGAGGTTTTGGGAAGATAGTATCCTCTTCCAACATGAGCAGCATGATAACAAAGGTATCTCAACTGTAGCTGTGAACATGACAGGATGTGTGATGACCTAGCAGAGCATCAGGACTGTTTGAGGCATATGATAGCTATGTGATTAACATGATGATTCAGCCTCTATGGAGAGAGACATATGACATGATCATGATCATGATCATTTCTGACGTGGAGCTAATCTGAAGTAAACATTGAATACTGCTTTCTATTCCTCCATCTTGTGACTGTGTAACTCCCTCTCTTGGATATCAGCATGTGAAGGACTCTGTTCAGGAACTAGTTGATGCTCTGTATGTGATGACTACTTCCATTCTGGAGAGGATCACAGACACATGGATCCTGAGATTGAAACTCAAGCCGGAGACCAGCGAGAGTTACAGTAGTACTGGATGTTTGTTGGTGAAATGCACCCTGGGAGTTGTAGTCTTTACAGGTAAACAGAGATGGCAATGTACACACATCCTGTACTCAAGTAGAAGTTCACACATCCTTTACTCAAGTAGAAGTACAGATACTTGTGTTTAAAAATTCTCTGGTGAAAGTAGAAGTACTGACTAAACTTCTTTACTCAAGTAAAAGTAAAGAGGCTTTGAAATGTACTTCAGTAAAAAGTACCCATAACTAGCAGCTGTTTTAAAGAGTACCTGACCTCCCTTTATATTAATAGAGCAATAATATAATTGTTAGCTAATGAATGTTTCCATGCTGAACAACGGCAACATGACAACGTTTCCATTGGTCCCTCTTCTTTAGAGAAGACCAGGAAATGATGGATACACGGATCGTGTTCAAATCAATAGGCACGCAATGACTCTAAATAATAATGATCACGCCACCAAACACACATTCAGACTAAAGGAACCAGCCTGTTTGGAAAATGAGAGAAGTAGAAAGTACAGGTATTTGAGTTCAACATGTAAGAAGTAGAAAGTACAGGTATTTGTGTTCAACATGTAAGAAGTAGAAAGTACAGGTATTTGGGTTCAACATGTAAGAAGTAGAAAGTACAGGTATTTGGGTTCAACATGTAAGAAGTAGAAAGTACAGGTATTTGAGTTCAACATGTAAGAAGTAGAAAGTAAAGGTATTTGTGTTCAACATGTAAGAAGTAGAAAGTACAGGTATTTGAGTTCAACATGTAAGAAGTAGAAAGTAAAGGTATTTTTGTTAAAAATGTAAGAAGTCAAAGTAAAAAGTCGTCAGAAAAATAAGTAGTGGAGTAAAGTACTGATACCAGAAACATGTACTTAAGTACAGTAACTAAGTATTTGTACTCCACTTCTTCCCACCTGTGCAGGTCAAAGGTCACTTCCTGCCTACCTTTGGGGCCCTTCATCAGTTTGATCTGCATGATGCGTTCGCTGGCCGGGCGCCGCCGCAGGACATACAGCCGTACCACCGGCCCCGCCTCCTTCAGGGCCTCCACGGCCAGGGAGTGCGTCACCTCACGCACGTCCACGTCATTCACGAACACGATGCTGTCGTTCACCCTGCAGACAGGAAGGATCCTCAGGTCAGGGTCAGGGGGGAAGCAGATCAATTTGGAAACAAAGCCGTCTCCTAGCATTGAGCTACAAAAAGCTACAAACACAATCCGTCCGACTGGAAAAGGTTTGCAGGTTTCTGTAGTTACTTTAAGAAAAAGTAAATGTTAGGATTAGAGACACATGGTCTAACTAACAGGTAATTCTGTTCATTCCGTGAGTCAAGTACAAAAGTTTAAAATAATGTCGGCTACACAAACTCTTCATGAGGTCAAAAAGAAAAACAATGTATTGTTCAGAAAAGGCTCTATGTTACATTCGCATTTATAACCTGTTTGTTGTGATGCTCACAAACAAAGACAACGTTAGCCTCATAGCGTAGCTAACACTGCGTCTAGTTGTCAGCAGGATGATTGACAGGTAAAGAACAGGTAAAGAACAGCCGTACCGCAGGCGGCCGTCCTGAGCAGCGGCTCCTCCCGGGATGATCTTAGTTATGAAGATGGACGGGTCGTCTCCAATGTGAGGGTTGTCGGTCCCTCCTGCGATACTGAAGCCCAGACCAGAGTTTCCCTGAACAGAGCACAACATTAGTACACCCTAACAGCAACACAACATTAGTACACCGTAACAGCAACACAACATTAATACACCGTAACAGCAACACAACATTAATACACCGTAACAGCAACACAACATTAATACAAAGTAACAGCAACACAACATTAATACACCGTAACAGCAACACAACATTAATACACCGTAACAGCAACACAAAATTAATACACCCTAACAGCAACACAACATTAGTACACCGTAACAGCAACACAACATTAGTACACCGTAACAGCAACACAACATTAATACACCGTAACAGCAACACAACATGAATACACAGTAACAGCAACACAACATTAATACACCGTAAGAGCAACACAACATTAGTACACCGTAACAGCAACACAACATTAGTACACCGTAACAGCAACACAACATTAGTACACCGTAACAGCAACACAACATTAATACACCGTAACAGCAACACAACATTAATACACCCTAACAGCAACACAACATTAATACACCCTAACAGCAACACAACATTAATACACCCTAAGTGCAACACAACATTAATACACCGTAACAGCAACACAACATTAATACACCGTAACAGCAACACAACATTAGTACACCCTAACAGCAACACAACATTAATACACCCTAACAGCAACACAACATTAATACACCGTAACAGCAACACAACATTAATACACCGTAACAGCAACACAACATTAATACACCGTAACAGCAACACAACATTAATACACCGTAACAGCAACACAACATTAATACACCGTAACAGCAACACAACATTAATAAACCCTAACAGCAACACAACATTAATACACCGTAATAGCAACACAACATTAATACACCGTAACAGCAACAGAACATTAATACACCGTAACAGCAACACAACATTAATACACCGTAACAGCAACACAACATTAATAAACCCTAACAACAACACAACATTAGTACACCCTAACAGCAACAGAACATTAATACACCGTAACAGCAACACAACATTAATACACCGTAACAGCAACACAACATTAATAAACCCTAACAGCAACACAACATTAGTACACCCTAACAGCAACACAACATTAATACACCGTAACAGCAACACAACGTTAATACACCGTAACAGCAACACAACATTAATAAACCCTAACAGCAACACAACATTAGTACAACCTAACAGCAACACAACATTAATACACCCTAACAGCAACACAACATTAATACACCGTAACAGCAACACAACATTAATACACCCTAACAGCAACACAACATTAATACACCGTAACAGCAACACAACATTAATACACCGTAACAGCAACACAACATTAATACACCGTAACAGCAACACAACATTAATACACCCTAACAGCAACACAACATTAGTACACCGTAACAGCAACACAACATTAATACACTCTAAAAGCAACACAACATTAATACACCGTAACAGCAACACAACATTAGTACACCGTAACAGCAACACAACATTAGTACACCCTAACAGCAACACAACATTAATACACCGTAACAGCAACACAACATTAATGCACCGTAACAGCAACACAACATTAGTACACCGTAACAGCAACACAATATTAATACACCGTAACAGCAACACAACATTAATACATCGTAACAGCAACACAACATTAATACACCGTAACAGCAACACAACATTAATACACCGTAACAGCAACACAACAATAGTACACCGTAACAGCAACACAAAATTAATACACCCTAAAAGCAACACAACATTAATACACCGTAACAGCAACACAACATTAATACACCGTAACATTAACACAACATTAATACACCCTAACAGCAACACAACATTAATACACCGTAACAGCAACACAACATTAATACACCGTAACAGCAACACAACATTAATACACCCTAACAGCAACACAACATTAACACAAAGTAACAGAAACACAACATTAATACACCCTAACAGCAACACAACATTAATACACCGTAACAGCAACACAACATTAGTACACCGTAACAGCAACACAACATGAATACACCGTAACAGCAACACAACATCAATACACCGTAACAGCAACACAACATTAATACACTGTCACAGCAACACAACATTAATACACCGAAACAGCAACACAACATTAATACACCGTAACAGCAACACAACATTAATAAACCCTAACAGCAACACAACATTAGTACACCCTAACAGCAACACAACATTAATACACCGTAACAGCAACACAACATTAATACACCGTAACAGCAACACAACATTAATAAACCCTAACAGCAACACAACATTAGTACACCCTAACAGCAACACAACATTAATACACCGTAACAGCAACACAACGTTAATACACCGTAACAGCAACACAACATTAATAAACCCTAACAGCAACACAACATTAGTACAACCTAACAGCAACACAACATTAATACACCCTAACAGCAACACAACATTAATACACCGTAACAGCAACACAACATTAATACACCCTAACAGCAACACAACATTAATACACCGTAACAGCAACACAACATTAATACACCGTAACAGCAACACAACATTAATACACCGTAACAGCAACACAACATTAATACACCCTAACAGCAACACAACATTAGTACACCGTAACAGCAACACAACATTAATACACTCTAAAAGCAACACAACATTAATACACCGTAACAGCAACACAACATTAGTACACCGTAACAGCAACACAACATTAGTACACCCTAACAGCAACACAACATTAATACACCGTAACAGCAACACAACATTAATGCACCGTAACAGCAACACAACATTAGTACACCGTAACAGCAACACAATATTAATACACCGTAACAGCAACACAACATTAATACATCGTAACAGCAACACAACATTAATACACCGTAACAGCAACACAACATTAATACACCGTAACAGCAACACAACAATAGTACACCGTAACAGCAACACAAAATTAATACACCCTAAAAGCAACACAACATTAATACACCGTAACAGCAACACAACATTAATACACCGTAACATTAACACAACATTAATACACCCTAACAGCAACACAACATTAATACACCGTAACAGCAACACAACATTAATACACCGTAACAGCAACACAACATTAATACACCCTAACAGCAACACAACATTAACACAAAGTAACAGAAACACAACATTAATACACCCTAACAGCAACACAACATTAATACACCGTAACAGCAACACAACATTAGTACACCGTAACAGCAACACAACATGAATACACCGTAACAGCAACACAACATCAATACACCGTAACAGCAACACAACATTAATACACTGTCACAGCAACACAACATTAATACACCGAAACAGCAACATAACATTAATAAACCCTAACAGCAACACAACATTAATACACCGTAACAGCAACACAACATTAATACACTGTAACAGCAACACAACATTAATACACTGTAACAGCAACACAACATTAATACACTGTAACAGCAACACAACATTAATACACCCTAACAGCAACACAACATTAATACACCGTAACAGCAACACAACATTAATACACCCTAACAGCAACACAACATGAATACACCCAAAGAGCAACACAACATCAATACACCGTAACAGCAACACAACATTAATACACCGTAACAGCAACACAACATTAATACACCCTAACAGCAACACAACATTAATACACCGTAACAGCAACACAACATTAGTACACCGTAACAGCAACAGAACATTAGTACACCGTAACAGCAACACAACATTAATACACCGTAAAAGAAACACAACATTAATACACCCTAAGAGCAACACAACATCAATACACCGTAACAGCAACACAACATTAACACACCTTAACAGCAACACAACATTAATACACACTAACAGCAACACAACATTAATACACCCTAACAGCAACACAACACTAGTACACCGTAACAGCAACACAACATTAATACACCGTAACAGCAACACAACATTAATACACCGTAACAGCAACACAACATTAATACACCGTAACAGCAACACAACATTAATACACCTTAACAGCAACACAACATTAATACACCGTAACCGCAACACAACATGAGTACACCGTAACAGCAACACAACATTAATACACCGTAACAGCAACACAACATTAAGACACCCTAACAGCAACACAACATTAATACACCGTAACAGCAACACAACATTAATACACCGTAACAGCAACACAACATGAATACACCCTAACAGCAGCACAACATTATTACACCCTAACAGCAACACAACATTAATACACCGTAACAGCAACACAACATTAATACACCCTAACAGCAACACAACATTAATACACCGTAACAGCAACACAACATTAATACACCCTAACAGCAACACAACATTAATACACCCTAACAGCAACACAACATTAATACACCGTAACAGCAACACAACATTAATACACCCTAACAGCAACACAACATTAATACACCGTAACAGCAACACAACATTAATACACCCTAACAGCAACACAACATTAATACACCGTAACAGCAACACAACATTAATAAACCCTAACAGCAACACAACATTAATACACCGTAACAGCAACACAACATTAATACACCCTAACAGCAACACAACATTAATACACCCTAACAGCAACACAACATTAATACACAGTAACAGCAACACAACATTAATACACCGTAACAGCAACACAACATTAATACACACTAACAGCAACACAACATTAATACACCCAAACAGCAACACAACATTAATACACCGTAACAGCAACACAACATTAATACACCGTAACAGCAACACAACATTAATACACCCTAACAGCAACACAACATTAATACACAGTAACAGCAACACAACATTAATACACCCAAACAGCAACACAACATTAATACACCGTAACAGCAACACAACATTAATACACCGTAACAGCAACACAACATTAATACACCCTAATAGCAACACAACATTAATACACCCTAACAGCAACACAACATTAATACACTGTAACAGCAACACAACATTAATACACTGTAACAGCAACACAACATTAATACACCGTAACAGCAACACAACATTAATACACCGTAACAGCAACACAACATTAATACACCGTAACAGCAACACAACATTAATACACCGTAACAGCAACACAACATTAATACACCGTAACAGCAACACAACATTAATACACCCTAACAGCAACACAACATTAATACACCCTAACAGCAACACAACATTAATACACCCTAACAGCAACACAACATGAATACACTGTAACAGCAACACAACATTAATACACTGTAACAGCAACACAACATTAATTCACCCTAACAGCAACACAACATTAATACACCGTAACAGCAACACAACATTAATACACCGTAACAGCAACACAACATTAATACACCGTAACAGCAACACAACATTAATACACCCTAACAGCAATACAACATTAATACACCGTAACAGCAACACAACATGAATACACCCTAACAGCAACACAACATTAATACACCCTAACAGCAACACAACATGAATACACCGTAACAGCAACACAACATTAATACACGCTAACAGCAACACAACATTAATACACAGTAACAGCAACACAACATTAATACACCCTAACAGCAACACAACATTAATACACCCTAACAGCAACACAACATTAATACACAGTAACAGCAACACAACATTAATACACCGTAACAGCAACACAACATTAATACACCCTAACAGCAACACAACATTAATACACCCTAACAGCAACACAACATTAATACTGATTGTATTTCCATGCAGAAACAGCATTGAGCATCAGGTTAAAGTTCAGCACTTTGATTTGAGAGGTTTCCTAAAATAACCAGCGGCACGATAAAAATAACTCTGCTGTCAGACTTTATATCTGAGTCTGAAATCAGCCCCATCACAAATAACTCAGTGTCTCTCTCTGTGTGTGTGTGTGTGTGTGTGTGTGTGTGTGTGTGTGTGTGTGTGTGTGTGTGTGTGTGTGTGTGTGTGTGTGTGTGTGTGTGTGTGTGTGTGTGTGTGTGTGTATGTGTGTGTGTGTGTGTGTGTGTGTGTGTGTGTGTGTGTGTGGGTCATGTATCATTCAGAGCACTTAGTTATTTGTGAGTGTGCAATGTGTGATGCAGCTACATTTTAGCTTAGCTCTGATCAACCAAACAGGGGATTTGAAGCTGTTAGCTGTTAGCTGTTAGCTCGTTAGCCCGTTAGCTCGTTTGCTCAATAATACACCTTTTAGGTGCAGGGGATTCTGCTTTCGTTAATTGTGATTAAATCAAAGCAGATTATTGTGGGTACAGTGTGTTTGTTATTAGATATTAGTGTGTATTACAGTATATGGTATATGATGGTCTGTCTCACCCTCTCCAAAGTGACCTCCCCGTGTTACAGTGTGTATTACAGTATATATGATGGTATATGATGGTCTGTCTCACCCTCTCCAAAGTGATCTCCCCGTGTTACAGTGTGTATTACAATATATATGATGGTATATTATGGTCTGTCTCACCCTCTCCAAAGTCATCTCCCCGTGTTACAGTGTGTATTACAGTATATATGATGGTATATTATGGTCTGTCTCACCCTCTCCAAAGTGACCTCCCCGTGTTACAGTGTGTATTACAGTATATGGTATATGATGGTCTGTCTCACCCTCTCCAAAGTGATCTCCCCGTGTTACAGTGTGTATTACAGTATATATGATGGTATATGATGGTCTGTCTCACCCTCTCCAAAGTGACCTCCCCGTGTTACAGTGTGTATTACAGTATATATGATGGTATATGATGGTCTGTCTCACCCTCTTCAAAGTGACCTCCCCGTGTTACAGTGTGTATTACAGTATATATGATGTTATATTATGGTCTGTCTCACCCTCTCCAAAGTGATCTCCCCGTGTTACAGTGTGTATTACAGTATATATGATGGTATATTATGGTCTGTCTCACCCTCTCCAAAGTGACCTCCCCGTGTTACAGTGTGTATTACAGTATATATGATGGTATATGATGGTCTGTCTCACCCTCTCCAAAGTGATCTCCCCGTGTTACAGTGTGTATTACAGTATATATGATGGTATATTATGGTCTGTCTCACCCTCTCCAAAGTGATCTCCCCGTGTTACAGTGTGTATTACAGTATATATGATGGTATATTATGGTCTGTCTCACCCTCTCCAAAGTGATCTCCCCGTGTTACAGTGTGTATTACAGTATATATGATGGTATATTATGGTCTGTCTCACCCTCTCCAAAGTGATCTCCTCGTACTCCAGCTCTCCCTCGGATCCGTTCATCTGAAAAAACACAAAAACATTTTGTTATTATTTATTTATTTTAAATCGGCTCCTGTGCTGCTAACTGCCCGTCTCCACGGCAACGCCATGGCAACAGCTGTCGGGCCCTCAGGGGGCCAGTTACCTCGGCAACTGGGACCGTCGCCACGGCAACCACCTCCTCTCTCTCTTTAGTGTCTTACATCACTTCCTGTAGAAGTCTGTGGTCAGAGCTCAATAATATCTAATATATATATAATACACTATAGAGCGCACTACATTAATAACATCTAATATATATATATATATATATATATATATAATACACTAAAGAGCGCACTACATTAATAACATCTAATATATATATATATATATATATATATAATACACTAAAGAGCGCACTACATTAATAACATCTAATATATATATATATATATATATAATACACTATAGAGCGCACTACATTAATAACATCTAATATATATATATATATATATATATATATAATACACTAAAGAGCACACTACATTAATAACATCTAATATACTACATGTATTAATATATACCTTTAATAAT
>NC_136901.1:45796767-45804267 GCF_949606895.1 Notothenia rossii | reverse complement strand
CCTCCTGCAACTAGAGAAACCAGAATCAAGACCTCCTGCAACTAGAGAAACCAGAATCAAGACCTCCTGTAACTACGGAAACCAGAATCAAGGCCTCCTGCAACTAGAGAAACCAGAATCAAGACCTCCTGCAACTAGAGAAACCAGAATCAAGGCCTCCTGCAACTAGAGAAACCAGAATCAAGACCTCCTGCAACTACAGAAACCAGAATCAAGACCTCCTGCAACTAGAGAAACCAGAATCAAGACCTCCTGCAGCTAGAGAAACCAGAATCAAAACCTCCTGCAACTAGAGAAACCAGAGTCAAGACCTCCTGCAACTAGAGAAACCAGAATCAAGACCTCCTGCAACTAGAGAAACCAGAGTCAAGACCTCCTGCAACTAGAGAAACCAGAATCAAGACTTCCTGCAACTAGAGAAACCAGATGCAAGACCTCCTGCAACTAGAGAAACCAGAATCAAGACCTCCTGCAACTAGAGAAACCAGAACCAAGACCTCCTGCAACTAGAGAAACCAGAATCAAGACCTCCTGCAACTATAGAAACCAGAATCAAGACCTCCTTCTAGAGAAACCAGAATCAAGACCTCCTGCAACTAGAGAAACCAGAATCAAGACCTCCTTCTAGAGAAACCAGAATCAAGACCTCCTGCAACTAGAGAAACCAGAATCAAGACCTCCTGTAACTAGAGAAACCAGAATCAAGACCTCCTGCAACTAGAGAAACCAGAATCAAGACCTCCTGTAACTAGAGAAACCAGAATAAAGACCTCCTGCAACTAGAGAAACCAGAATCAAGACCTCCTGCAACTAGAGAAACCAGAATCAAGACCTCCTGTAATTACGGAAACCAGAATCAAGGCCTCCTGCAACTAGAGAAACCAGAATCAAGACCTCCTGCAACTAGAGAAACCAGAATCAAGACCTCCTGCAGCTAGAGAAACCAGAATTAAGACCTCCTGCAACTACAGAAACCAGAATCAAGACCTCCTGTAACTACAGAAACCAGAACCAAGACCTCCTGCAGCTAGAGAAACCAGAATCAAGACCTCCTGTAACTACAGAAACCAGAATCAAGACCTCCTGTAACTAGAGAAACCAGAATCAAGACCTCCTGCAACTAGAGAAACCAGAATCAAGATCTCCTGCAACTAGAGATACCAGAATCAAGACCTCCTGCAACTAGAGAAACCAGAATCAAGATCTCCTGCAACTAGAGAAACCAGAATCAAGACCTCCTGTAACTAGAGAAACCAGAATCAAGACCTCCTGCAACTAGAGAAACCAGAATCAAGACCTCCTGCAACTAGAGAAACCAGAATCAAGATCTCCTGCAACTAGAGAAACCAGAATCAAGACCTCCTGTAACTAGAGAAACCAGAATCAAGACCTCCTGCAACTATAGAAACCAGAATCAAGACCTCCTTCTAGAGAAACCAGAATCAAGACCTCCTGCAACTAGAGAAACCAGAATCAAGACCTCCTTCTAGAGAAACCAGAATCAAGACCTCCTGCAACTAGAGAAACCAGAATCAAGACCTCCTGCAACTACAGAAACCAGAACCAAGACCTCCTGCAGCTAGAGAAACCAGAATCAAGACCTCCTGTGACTACAGAAACCAGAATCAAGACCTCCTGTAACTACAGAAACCAGAACCAAGACCTCCTGCAACTACAGAAACCAGAATCAAGACCTCCTGCAGCTAGAGAAACCAGAATCAAGACCTCCTGTAACTAGAGAAACCAGAATCAAGACCTCCTGCAGCTAGAGAAACCAGAATCAAGACCTCCTGTAACTACAGAAACCAGAATCAAGACCTCCTGCAGCTAGAGAAACCAGAATCAAGACCTCCTGCAACTAGAGAAACCAGAGTCAAGACCTCCTGTAACTAGAGAAACCAGAATCAAGACCTCCTGCAGCTAGAGAAACCAGAATCAAGACCTCCTGCAACTACAGAAACCAGAATCAAGAACTCCTGTAACTACAGAAACCAGAATCAAGACCTCCTGCAGCTACAGAAACCAGAATCAAGACCTCCTGTGACTACAGAAACCAGAATCAAGACCTCCTGCTAGGGATGGGCATGATTAATCGATGATCGATAATTGATCGTTAAGGATTTTGTCGATTTCGTATTTTTCTTATCGATGATCGGTAATAAAACATCCTACCAGCAGGGGGCGATATAGCGTAAGGAGTCGCGACAGCAGAGAAAACTTCCTGCGAGCTGCTCACTCACAAAGATAACAACATGAAGCGCGCGAAACGAAGTCCGGTGTGGGACCATTTTGAGATAAAAAACGAGTCCGCTCACTGTATACACTGCGACACGGTTTACAAGTACAACACGACAACAACTCCGATGATGTACCACTTAAAGAGCCTTCATCCCAGCGTGTTAAGAGGCACTGAATCCTCCGTTCAGCCCACCATCACCTCAGTTTTAAACCGGAGGAGCTGTGATGCGAAGCGGGCGGAGAAAATCACAGAAAGTATCGCCAAAATGATTGAAGTGGACATCTTCCCCACAAGTGTCGTCGAGGGGAAAGGATTTAGAGATGTGGTTAGTTTACTTGAACCAGCGTATCAGATTCCCTCACGGCGCACTATCACCAGGGTCATAGAAACCCACTACAAGGAGCGAAAACAGGAGCTCCTAAACAAGTTAGCCACAGCAGCTAGTGTTGCTATAACAACAGACTGTTGGACCGCTTTAACAGCGGAGAGCTACATCACTATCACATGCCACTACATTTGCGACAACTGGCAAATGAATTCAGCGGTCCTGCTCACTGAAAGCCTTCCAGGCCGGCATACTGCCGACCTTCTCGCTGAGAAGATGAATGAAGCTGTAGAGCAGTGGGGATTTGAAGCCAGAGTTATCGCCTGCGTCCACGACAACGCGGCCAACATTACGGCTGCCAACAATCCCACCAGAGTCAGCTGGGTGTCTGTTGCTTGCTTTGCACATACTCTCCAATTAGCCATAAATGACGGGTTTGCTCTATACCTGCATCGGGTCATCTCTGCAGCTGGTAAACTCGTTAGCCACTTTAATCACAGCACTGTGGCAACCAATGCGCTTAAGGAGAAGCAGGAGCAAATGGGCCTCGCCACCCACCGGCTTATTCAATCGTGCAAAACACGGTGGAACTCAGTCTGTGAGATGTTTGAGCGACTTGTGGAGCAGCGCTGGGCTGTTGTTGCTGTCCTCTCGGACAGAACCCTGACCAAGCTTCAAGATGCCAGGGTCCTGGAGCTGAAGGATGAGCACTGGCGGCTCATGGAGGACGCACAGCCTGTGTTAGCAGCACTTAAGTGTGTCACAACTGCCATGTCTGCCGAGAAGGACGTCTCCATCTCAAACATTTATCCAGTAAGCTTCAGCCTCATCAACACCCATCTCATGCGGAGAGAAGGAGACGAGACCAGAGTAACCGAATTCAAGACCAAAGTGAAGTCCTCCCTCAGCAACAGAATGAAGGTAAACTAACTAATTAGTTGACATGACACTCATAATAAATAGCCGCTGATGACGAGACTTACATAGGCATAGCTAAATGTCGCTTATGTGCTTTGCTTATTTAGATATGGCATATTTTCAAACGTTTTTTATCGATCATCCGACATTTTTCTATAATTTATTTATACAGGTTTGGTCTGACGAGTTTGTGACATCCGCCCCAATGATTGCATCCATGCTGGATCCCCGTCACAAGCATTTGAGCTTTCTTTCGCCACCACAGAGACTAATTGCTAATGCTAAACTGGTTGAACTGGGAGAGGCAATTGATGCAGGTGAGGCGGCTATCCCTCAGACTGGGAGAGAGGAGGCGGTGTTGTCATGCCGGGGAAGTCCCACAACTGTCACTGCCACTACGCACGTTTCTGCGATGGCACTTCTCCTGGGGGAGCAATACTCATCTACCCCACAGGACACTGGCATTGAAACAGAGACTCAGAACTTTCTGAGGGACATACCCCCACCTCTGGAGTGCAGCCCGACTGATTGGTGGAAAGTGAACGGTGGAAAGTTTCCCAGGCTGGCTAAATTAGCTAGACGCTATCTCTGCATCCCCGCCACCTCGGTCCCGTCAGAGCGGGTCTTTTCAGCCGCTGGACTGACCGTCACTCGGCTCCGTTCACGTCTCACCCCCGAGCATGTTAACATGCTAATTTTCCTCAACAAAAACCAGTAGGTTAAGTAAGCTATAGCCTCCTAACCACCGTAGCCTTTAGTCAGACCGAGGCCTATAACGTGTTATTGTTTTGTGTTTACTATTGTTAGTTAAAGTTTTATATCTAAAATAGGCGGAATTGTATTTATTTTGTTTGAGAACACTGGCTCTTATTTTGTTAATATCCCCGACGCCTCCGACATTTGTTTTGTTTATTGTTTGCACATTTAAACACAGAAGTGAGTTTCTGATACTATTGTTAGTTAATGTTTTATGTCTAAAATAGGCAGAATTGTATTTATTTTGTTTGAGAACACTGGCTCTTATTTTGTTAATATCCCCGACGCCTCCGCGACATTTCTTTTGTTTATTGTTTGCACATTTAAACACAGGAGTTTCTCATTATACTATTGTTAGTTAATGTTTTATGTCTAAAAGAGGCGGAATTGTATTTATTTTGTTTTTGTTTGTTTTAAGAACACTGGCTCTTATTTTTTTAATGTCGCGGAGGCGTCGGGGATATTTCTTTTGTTTAACATTTGCACATTTAAATAAACATAAAAGTGAGTTTCTCACTTCTGTTATTCTGTATCGACCTGCATTAATGTTCACGTGTTCTGTTAACGGTTGTTTTATGGTCAGGCTTCTGTGAGGAGAGCAGTTAGGGGCGGGGTGGAGAGCAGAGGGCTTTTTGAGTGCGTGTCTGTGTGGGCGCGTGCGTGTGGGTGAGAAAGGCTGCATGTTAGGGAGAGGAAGAGCAGCACGTTGTTGAGCGGTTTGTTGTTTTTGGTTGTTTTGGCGTGGTCCCGGCCCACAGTGACCCTTCCTGTAACCGCAATAAAGCTGTTAAGATTGTATACGCTTCGCTCGTCATTCCGACCTGTCCGGGTGGACGTTACAATACGTCATACAGTTTTTTTGACGGGTATAAATGTTAACGATTAATCGATAATTGATCGTTAACGTCTCACGATGATCGATTAAAGAGATTTCTTAAAATGCCCATCCCTACCTCCTGCAACTAGAGAAAGCAGAATCAAGACCTCCTGCAACTACAGAAACCAGAATCAAGACCTCCTGTAACTAGAGAAACCAGAATCAAGACCTCCTGCAACTAGAGAAACCAGAATCAAGACCTCCTGCAACTAGAAAAACCAGAATCAAGATCTCCTGTAACTAGAGAAACCAGAATCAAGACTTTCTGCAACTAGAGAAACCAGAATCAAGATCTCCTGCAACTAGAGAAACGAGAATCAAGACCTCCTGCAACTAGAGAAACCAGAATCAAGATCTCCTGCAACTAGAGAAACCAGAATCAAGACCTCCTGTAACTAGAGAAACCAGAATCAAGACCTCCTGCAACTAGAGAAAGCAGAATCAAGACCTCCTGCAACTACAGAAACCAGAATCAAGACCTCCTGTAACTAGAGAAACCAGAATCAAGACCTCCTGCAACTAGAGAAACCATAATCAAGACCTCCTGCAACTAGAGAAACCAGAATCAAGATCTCCTGCAACTAGAGAAACCAGAATCAAGACCTCCTGCAACTGGATAAACCAGAATCAAGACCTCCTGCAACTAGAGAAACCAGAATCAAGACCTCCTGCAATTATAGAAACCAGAATCAAGACCTCCTGCAACTAGAGAAACCAGAATCAAGACCTCCTGTAACTAGAGAAACCAGAATCAAGACCTCCTGTAACTACAGAAACCAGAACCAAGACCTCCTGCAGCTAGAGAAACCAGAATCAAGACCTCCTGCAGCTAGTGAAACCAGAATCAAGACCTCCTGCAACTAGAGAAACCAGAATCAAGACCTCCTGCAACTAGAGAAACCAGAATCAAGACCTCTTGCAACTAGAGAAGCCAGAATCAAGACCTCCTGCAACTAGAGAAACCAGAATCAAGACCTCCTGCAACTAGAGGGACCAGAATCAAGACCTCCTGAAACTACAGAAACCAGAATCAAGACCTCCTGCAACTAGAGAAACCAGAATCAAGACCTCCTGCAACTACAGAAACCAGAATCAAGACCTCCTGTAACTACAGAAACCAGAACCAAGACCTCCTGCAGCTAGAGCAACCAGAACCAATACCTCCTGCAGCTAGTGAAACCAGAATCAAGACCTCCTGCAACTAGAGAAACCAGAATCAAGACCTCTTGCAACTAGAGAAACCAGAATCAAGACCTCCTGCAACTAGAGGAACCAGAATCAAGACCTCCTGCAACTACAGAAACCAGAATCAAGACCTCCTGCAACTAGAGAAACCAGAATCAAGACCTCCTGCAACTACAGAAACCAGAATCAAGACCTCCTGCAACTAGAGAAACCAGAATCAAGACCTCCTGCAACTACAGAAACCAGAATCAAGACCTCCTGTAACTACAGAAATCAGAACCAAGACCTCCTGCAGCTAGAGAAACCAGAATCAAGACCTCCTGCAACTAGAGAAACCAGAACCAAGACCTCCTGCAACTAGAGAAACCAGAATCAAGACCTCCTGCAGCTAGAGAAACCAGAATCAAGACCTCCTGCAACTAGAGAAACCAGAACCAAGACCTCCTGCAACTAGAGAAACCAGAACCAAGACCTCCTGCAACTAGAGAAACCAGAACCAAGACCTCCTGCAACTAGAGAAACCAGAATCAAGACCTCCTGCAGCTAGAGAAACCAGAATCAAGACCTCCTGCAACTAGAGAAACCAGAACCAAGACCTCCTGCAACTAGAGAAACCAGAACCAAGACCTCCTGCAGCTAGAGAAACCAGAATCAAGACCTCCTGCAACTACAGAAACCAGAATCAAGACCTCCTCAACTAGAGAAACCAGAATCAAGACCTCCTGTAACTAGAGAAACCAGAATCAAGACCTCCTGCAACTAGAGAAACCAGAATCAAGACCTCCTGCAGAGGACCAGCAAAGACCAAAACCATTCGACAAAACACTTTCATGAGGGGGGGTTCTGCTTCTTTAGAAACATGTATATTGAATCACAGCAAAATCCAGATCCATGCTTCCACGTGATCCTTGGGTCAAACTCATGTGAGTAACAGCCCACAAACACATCTTTGAGGACCTCAAGGACCTTGAAAACCTTGACAGGTCCTCTCCAACTTTCCAAAGACCTCTCAAACATCCTTCTTCTAGGGTCTCTCAAACTTCTTCAAGGGTCTCTCAAACGTACTCAACTTCTTAAACACCTCTCAAACCTCCTGACCTTATTCAAAGGCCTCTCAAACAATTATCAGGACCTCAAAGACCTTGAAAACCTTGACAGGTCCTCTCCAACTTCCCAAAGACCTCTCAAACTTCATCAACT
>NC_136901.1:45771767-45791767 GCF_949606895.1 Notothenia rossii | reverse complement strand
TATGAGTACACACTGATGGTATCTAGAGCCACATGGGGTCGTATGTTCAGGCACTCAGATATGTGTAGTTTGAAAGCGTCTCACCTTCTCTCTTCAGCGGCATGTCGTCTCTCTGTGATCCTCATAAATCCTCTTTAGGGATTTGACAAACTCCCGCAGTGCATGCTGGGTAATGCAGTCCTGACCCGCAGCGCAGATTAAAGCCACGTGATTGGATGGGGGTCAGTTTGATGGACAGCTGTTGTTTACTTTGATCAAACATCATTGAAATGGGAGATTTAATCAGAAACACTCGTTATAGATTCAATATAAACGAGTACAACTAAACTAAAGAAATGATCAAATCTGTTTTTATGGTTTTATTTCAGATTAAGCTGTAAATCCCTCCAGAGGGTTGTTTATCTCATATCTGTTGTTGTGTTGGTAGGGTTATAAACATTGTTGTTGTTTACTTTTACTGTCAGGCTGCATCCAATGGGCATCCAGGGTGAACGCAGTGAACCGTGAACATTCGTGGCTGAATGAAAAGCTGAATATGCTATTAGCTGAATGGTAGCTGCGTTTAGCTACAGAGACCAAGTCAGTGTGTTTCTGAACTTAGCAGAGAAATGCAGAAAAGTGAAATGATTTGAATCTCATTGTCACAGCTCAAACGCATTGCAAAGACTTTGTGGTATGGAGCTCATTTCCTGCCATAACTCCACAAACAAACTAAACAGGTTTTCCAAATGCCTCATGATTCACTGACAAACCCAATGTGGTTAGCAAATACAAAACACCCTCTACAAACTAATGCATTTAGTTTTGCAAAGAAAAACGTATCAAATAAACACATACCATTTTTCTAATAAATCATGTTTCAGAGACAAATTCAGCAGGTTTTACAAAACAAAACTTTTTCTCCTCACAGCGGAATATTACTGCCAAAAGTCACGCGACTCACTCACGTGACTTTTGGCAGGAATATTCAGCAGAGGCCGGCACATGCATAAATTAAATATATATTGTGGTGACTCCAGTTAACCATAATTCACTTTTGGGTCACAGCTCCTACACGGACCTGGTTTAGCGTAACACCGGAGATATAGGTTGCCAAGCTGGAGCTAGCAACGCACTCTAACTTGACTCTCCTCACTGAGCACATGTCTGACACTACTATTGCTTGATGGAAAATAAAGAGTGGAAATCCCTTTTAAATACTCCGCCTCCGACTCCTTCTTACCGGCACTACAATATATACAGTACATCTGAACCCTTTGGAGTTACCTGGATTTCTGCATAAGTTGGTCATAAAATGGAGGAAGCCACTGCTGTCCAGAAAAAACACTGCTGCACGTTTGAAGTTTGCAAAAGAGCACCTGGATGTTCCACAGAACTACTGGCTAAATATTCTGTGGACAGATGAAACCAGAGTTGAGTTGTTTGGAAGGAACACACAACGCTATGTGTGGAGAGAAAAAGGCACAGCACACCAACATCAAAACCTCATCCCAACTGTGAAGGATGGTGGAGGGAGCATCATGCTTTGGGGCTGCTGCCTCAGGGCCTGGACAGATTTCCATCATCCACGGAAAAATGAATTCTCAAGTTGATCAAGACATTCTGCTGGAGAACTTAAGGCCATCTGTCCACCAATTGAAGCTCAACAGAAGATGGGTGATGCAACCGGACAACGACCCAAAGCACAGAAGTGAATCAACAACAGAAGAAAACACGCCTTCTGGAGTGGCCCAGTCAGAGTCCTGACCTCAACCCAATTGAGATGCTGTGACCTCAAGAGAGCCATTCACACCAGACATCCCAAGAGTATTGCTGAACTGAAACACTTTTGTAAAGAGGAATGGTCCAAAGTTCCTCCTGACCGTTGTGCAGGTCTGATATGCAACTATAGGAAACGTTTGGTTGAGGTTATTGCTGCCAAAGGAGGGTCAACCAGTTATTCCATCCAAGGGTTCACTTACTTGTTCCACCCTGCACTGTGAATGTTTACATGGTGTGTTCAATAAAAACATGAAAACATATTCTTGGTGTGGTTTTAGCTTAAGCAGACTGTGTTTGTCTATTGCTGTGACTTAGATGAATGTCAGAACACATTTTATGACCAATGTATGCAGAAATCCAGGAAGTTCCAAAGGGTTCACATACTTTTTCTTTCAACTGTATATATATATATCTATGGGCACATGCTCCACGGCAGCAGGGGGCGCCACTGAGTCCATTGGGAAGGCGGGAGGTTGAGCAGAGCATGAACAGCCTGGGTCAGTGTTTGAACCAGGTGAATTTAGCGATCACAACGAAAGCAGCCGAGACACACATTGAGCCCAGAACATGAATGTTATTAGGGCTGTGAATATAATAAGCCTTTGTCTAAAATGGACTACACTGTAACTAAGGAGATTTAAACCACACAGCGGTTCTGCACTCTTCATTTTCTTTCCTGCCATATTCAATGTGTTACGATATCTGAGAGGACCCAAACGCAGGACACGGCAGAGTGTTCAAAAAGGGTTTATTAGTGAACAAAAGGTGCGGGAAGGATAATCCGGCAGGAGTGGCGAGGAAGTGGAGGCTGGTGACGACAAGACGGCGGTCAGAGAATGATCCACTGTGGTTTAACAACGATCTGGCGCCGACAGGTTGTGGAGCCTCTGCTGATATGCCGTTGTAGATGGCTGATGAGAATCAGGTGTGAGGGTGAACAGCTGATTGCAGCAGGTGAGCCGGGAGCCAGAGTGACAGCCACCACGCCCACACAACAGGCAAAGGGAAAACATCCCCAAGGAGGCGGCTGGAAATGGACAGCCACCACAGTACCCCCCTCTTAAGGGACGCCTCCAGGCGGCCTACCTGGTCTACCAGGTCTACCAGGGTTATCCCGGTGGAAGTCCCGTACCAGGGACGCGTCGTCGATGTTTCGCCGGGGAACCCAAGACCTCTCCTCCAGGCCATAGCCCTCCCAATCCACGAGATATTGGAATCCCCTTCCACGGCGACGAACGTCCAACAATCGCCTGACGGTGTAGGTTGGGTGACCATCGATGATGCGGGGGGGTGGGGGAAGAGTCACTGGAGGAGACAAGGGGCTGCTGGCAACAGGTTTTAGCAGAGAAACATGAAAAGTAGGGTGAACCTTCATGTGTGGGGGAAGCTTGAGCTTGACTGCAGATGGGTTAACAACAGAGTCGATGATGAAGGGGCCGACATAACGTGGCGTGAGTTTTTTAGACTCTGTCTTGAGTGGGAGGTCTTTGGAGGAAAGCCAAACACTCTGACCTGGTAAGTAGTTGGGGGCCGGGGTCCTGTGACGGTCTGCGATGAGGCGGTTGCGGGCAGCGGAACGGAGCAGGGCGGCTCGGGTGTCCTTCCACACCTTACGACAGCGTCGAAGGTGGGTCTGAATGGAAGGAACAGCAACTTCCTCTTCCTGTGCTGGAAACAGGGGTGGTTGAAAACCCATGGCACAATGAAAAGGTGAAATACCTGTGGCTGCATTTGACAGGGAGTTGTGGGCATATTCGATCCATGGCAGATGTGGGCACCATGAAGAGGGGTTCCTGAAAGCCACACAGCGGAGAGCCGCTCCCAGGTCCTGGTTGGCCCGTTCCGTTTGCCCGTTTGTTTGAGGATGATAACCCGACGACAGGCTCACCGATGCTCCCAGAGCCCGACAGAAGACTTTCCAAACGTGGGAAATGAACTGGGGACCCCGGTCAGAAACGATGTCGGTAGGGATTCCATGTAGTCGAACAACGTGGTTGACCAGAAGATCTGCAGTCTCTCGGGCTGTGGGAAGCTTGGGGAGAGCAACAAAGTGTACCATCTTGGAAAATCTGTCCACAATAGTTAGGATGATGGTATTACCTTGTGAGAGTGGAAGTCCAGTAACAAAATCCAAGGCCACATGCGACCAAGGGCGACTAGGTACTGGCAGCGGGCGAAGCAGACCAGAGGGAGGTTGGTGGGAGGACTTGGCGCGGGCACATACTGTACAGGCAGCAACAAAGACCCTGGTGTCTTGAGCCATGGAAGGCCACCAGAACCGCTGTCTGAGGATAAACAGTGTGCGATGGACACCAGGATGACACGAGAGACGGGAGGCGTGTGTCCACTGCAGGACCTTGGAGCGGACAGAGATAGGCACAAAGAGATTATTAGCTGGGCAGTTACCTGGGTTAGGCTGCGCCCGCTGAGCCTCCTTAACAAGTGACTCAATCTCCCAAGTAACAGCCGCTACCACGCAGGAGGCAGGCAGGATGGTGTCTGGACCGGCAGCTGGTTCTTCGGAAGCAAACTGGCGAGAGAGAGCGTCCGGCTTGAGGTTCCGTGACCCTGGGCGGTAGGTAAGGGTGAATGAGAAGCGACCGAAATACAGAGCCCATCGAGCCTGACGGGAGTTAAGGCGCTTGGCAGTTTGGATGTAAGCCAAGTTTTTGTGGTCTGTCCATACAATAAAAGGGAGCTCAGCTCCCTCCAGCCAGTGTCTCCACTCCTCTAGGGCAAGTTTGACAGCCAGCAGCTCTCTGTTACCCACGTCATAGTTTTTCTCAGCTGGAGTGAGGCGGCAGGAGAAAAATGCACAAGGGTGTAATTTTTGGTCTTTTTCCGAGCGCTGGGAAAGAACTGCGCCTACCCCGGTGTTGGAGGCATCAACCTCCACAACGAACTGGCAAGAGGAATCAGGGTGGATGAGCACAGGGGCAGTGGTGAAGAGTCTCTTTAGCTCCGAGAAGGCTGCATCGCCCTCTGGGGTCCAGGAAAAGCCAGTTGTAGGGGAAGTGAGTCTGGTTAATGGGCCCGCCACTCTGCTGTAGTCTCTGATGAAGCGCCGATAGAAATTGGCGAAACCAAGAAACTGTTGAAGCTGTTTCACTGAGGTTGGTTTTGGCCACCCTGCCACTGCTTGGATCTTCTCAGGGTCGGTCCTAATCTTTCCTCCCTCAACGATGTAGCCCAGGAATGAGACTGTGTTGACATGGAATGCGCATTTCTCCGCCTTCACAAAGAGTCTGTTTTCCAGGAGTCTCTGCAGCACCTGCCTGACATGGATAATGTGTTCCTCCTGGTTACGAGAGAATATAAGGATGTCATCCAAGTAGACGAAAACTGATCGGTTGAGGAGGTCACGGAGCACATCGTTAACCATCGACTGGAAAACTGCTGGGGCATTCATCAGTCCAAAAGGCATTACCAGATACTCGAAGTGACCGAGTGGTGTGTTAAAGGCCGTCTTCCACTCGTCCCTTTCTCGGATTCTGACGAGGTGGTAGGCATTGCGGAGATCCAGTTTGGAAAAAATTGTGGCTTCCTGGAGGGGTTCAAAGGCAGAGTTGATGAGGGGTAATGGATATCTGTTTTTTACAGTGATGGTATTAAGACCCCTGTAATCAATGCAGGGCCGCAGTGAGCGGTCCTTCTTGGACACGAAGAAAAAACCAGCTCCGACCGGGGAGGAGGATGGGCGGATGACACCGGCAGCCAGGGAGTCATGGATGTAACTCTCCATGGATTTCCTCTCAGGGCGAGACAGGTTGAACAGACGGGAGGAAGGCAGAGGGGCCCCGGGAAAAAGGTCAATGGGACAGTCGTAGGGTCGATGAGGGGGAAGAGAAAGAGCTCGCTGTTTACTGAACACTTCTCCCAGGTCATGATATTCAGTGGGGACAGATGACATGTCAGGCGGCTCGATCTTGGGTGGTGGAGTGGCGGTCTCTGCAGGCGGTAGGGCAGACTGCAGGCATGAGGATAGACAAAAACAACTCCAACTAAGGATTTTGCCAGTTACCCAATTAATCTGGGGGTTGTGTGTTCTTAACCAGGGATGGCCCAACACTATGGGGGCATGAGGTGAGGAAATTAGGTGAAACTGAATAACCTCACGATGGTTTCCAGACAGAATGAGGTTTACTGGCAAGGTGCGGTGAGTGACTTGGGCCAGGAATTTACCATTAAGAGCATTAGCATTAAGAGGTGAATCTAACACTTCGGAGGGAATTCCTGCCTGAACTGCAATATTAATGTCCAAAAAATTCTCGTCCGCCCCCGAGTCCACTAAAGCGAGCAGAGGTAGGAACTGTTGGTTGCAGCAAAGCACGGCTTCTAGCTGCGTTCTGGGTCGGGGGTTGAGAGAGGAGGAAGGGCTCGCCAGAATCCCCACACCTACTGACGAGCCTGACCTTTTGGCAGATTAGGACAGGAGGAAACGAGATGGCTGGTTTGGCTGCAATAAACACATTCCCCAGCCTGGATCCTTCTAGCACGCTCAGATGGTGAGAGGCGGGCCCTTCCCACTTGCATGGGCTCGTCTTCTGGGGGTGAGGCCGTGTAAGGAATCGGGAAGGATCTGGAGATTGGGGCAGTGGCAGTCCCAATTTGGGGATCAGGTGAGGAGTAGCTGGGATTGGGGTGACGGCTATTCCTATCCCTACGTCTCTCTCTGAGGCGATTATCAATCTTGATAGCTGTGGCAATTAAATTATCCAAGCTAACTGGATCATCCCTAGCAGCTAGCTCGTCTTTAATTGCTTCGTTCAGCCCCTGAAGAAAAATATCCTGCAATGACTCGTTATTCCAGCCTGAGTCTGCAGCAACTGTTCTAAACTCAACTGAAAATTCGGCTACACTACGGGAGCCCTGCCGGAGAGAAAGAAGGCGCCTGGAAGTGTCCCTCCCTCGTACCGGGTGATCAAAAACTTTTTTCATTTCGGAAATGAAAGTATCAAATGATAAGCAAATGTGTGGCTGGCTCTCCCTAACAGCTGTAGCCCAATCTAAAGCACTCCCCTTCAACAGACTCATTACGTATGCTACCCTAGCCCCATCTGTATGATAAGTACTGGGCTGCTGCTCAAAAACTAACGTACACTGGAACAAAAAGGCTCTACAAATTCCCAAATTTCCAGCGTATCGCTCCGGTGTGGGAATGACGGCCTCTCGTAGCTGATAGAGAGGTGCGGCAGGAGCGGGAGGAGGGGCTGCCGGCTGTGCAGCGGGCTGCGGAGGAAAATACTGTGTGGTGAGCAGTTCTACTTGCGTGCCGATCCTTTGCACGTTAGCGGAGAGGTTCCGGAGAGTCTCCACTACCTCACGGAGAACCACAGCGTGATGCCCCACGAGAGCGCCTTGACTGGCCAGGGCTTGGCTGAGTTCGTCCGCAGTCTTGGACTGGTGGCCTGTGTCCGCTGGGTCCATGCTGGCCAGATCGTTCTGTTACAATATCTGAGAGGACCCAAACGCAGGACACGGCAGAGTGTTCAAAAAGGGTTTATTATTGAACAAAAGGTGCGGGAAGGATAATCCGGCAGGAGTGGCGAGGAAGTGGAGGCTGGTGACGACAACACGGCGGTCAGAGAATGATCCACTGTGGTTTAACAACGATCTGGCGCCGACAGGTTGTGGAGCCTCTGCTGATATGCCGTTGTAGATGGCTGATGAGAATCAGGTGTGAGGGTGAACAGCTGATTGCAGCAGGTGAGCCGGGAGCCAGAGTGACAGCCACCACGCCCACACAACAGGCAAAGGGAAAACATCCCCAAGGAGGCGGCTGGAAATGGACAGCCACCACACAATGAGTGATACAAATATCTTTTACCACAAGTCTGCTAAGTTTGATGAGGAAAATCAATATTTTTTTGCCATTAGTTCTTCGTGAGATTGACACTGTTGGACTCAGCAGACGCTAGAACAAATCTAAAGGGAGGGCATATGGTTTTCATGGGAGGGCACACAAAGCCGTCATGTGCTGCGGGTCTGCGGCACAATATATATCAAACAGCAAGGCCAACAGCATCTCGTAAAGACGCACACGTATCGCAAATACATACACAAATAAAGGGCAACATAGAAACCACTTTTGAAACATTGCGTGCGTGGAAGCACAAACACGGTGAATCACGAGCAAGGCACACACTGGGTAAGGATGGCAGCTTCCTCATCGCTGCACTCGGAGAGAAATAGTGGAGACGATGAACTGCTGTTAGTTCTATGAAGGCATGCTGCATGTCGTGAGAGGTGGACGTTGCTGTGTGGGGAATGCTTTCCATTGTTTTGGCCAACTCTGCATCTTTGTGCAGCGTATACTCAACCAGCGATAGGAAGAGCCCACTGCCTGACTCGGACATGCTGTGGAGTGAATCGAGTCACCTCTGAGAGGGAGGTGGTTGACAGCTAAAAAAGCTATAATATCAACGGCAGCTGACACGTAGTAACGGTTCAGCTGACACGTAGTAACGGTTCAGCTGACCTGCACCAAAGTACTCATTTCCTTATCTCTCTCTCTCTCTCTCTCTCTCTCTCTCTCTCTCTCTCCACAAACTCTCACATGAAATGTGTTCTTCTGATGTGGCATGCGTTATCAGTCCTCTATCAGTCTGTAATGCGTGTTTCCAGTCCCAAAAACCTTTGACAGTAAAAGCCGCATCAGATGAAGACGTATTGACTTTAAAGTGTCTACAGGGGGAACAAAAGGCTGCGTCTGCTTTGAACCAGTCTTCAAGCCGGTCTGTTGTTTACCATGCAGCGGGACAAGTGAGCTTCTTTCCTGAAAACAATCACTTTCACCTGGTTGGGTTTATTAACCCCAAGGTCACCTGGGCTGTTGGTGTTTGAGCGGTTGCTGGCCCAAAAGTACCTGTTGATGTGCTGCAAGGTAGCGTCTGTAGAGGAGGAGGAGGAGGAGGAGGAGGTGGAGGAGGATGATGATGCTGGTGGGTGTGGTGCAGGGTGTGGCAGCGCAGGTGGTGGTGGTGAGGCACAAGGAGCTGTGCCTCGGAGGACAGCGTTGGTGGCGGCCTCCTTGATGAGTCAGGGCTCTCTAACTCAGCCCCGGGGTTTGCCGAGGTCAAGCTTGTGACATTAAGGCGGGCTGCTGCAGCGGAGGTGCAGGGTTTTAGTTACTATCACATACATCGTAGCATAAAAGCTCACAGTTTATTTATAATTTAAAAAATAAAATATATATATTTTTTTATATTTATAATAAAACACGTGTTTATTGGGGGAGGGCAGGGATGTCAAATGGCACCGGCATGGGACTGAGTACTAGTCCCACAAGTACTATGAAGTACTTTTGCTGTGTACTTTTTGAGTAATCCTCTGTCAATGTCCCCTCCTGAGTACAATAATGTTTCTCTCTGTTTTTATTTGTTTTTGTGAGAAATCATTTCAAAAGTAAACTTATTTTTCATTTTATATTTCAATTTGAAATGTTTGCACACAACATTATTAATTTATACATTTTTATAAAATGTTTTAATTATGAATCCATTTATTTTATTTTATTTCCTTGAGACTGGGGAAGATATCCAGCATGTGGTTCGACATGTAATACAAGTAAGTATATGTATACTTACATATATATATAAGTATATGTACAACATGGAAAAGTAAATAAAATAAGTAGGGCTGTCAAACGATTAAAATGTTTAATCAGATTAATCACAGCTTAAAAATGAATTAATCAGATTAATCACCATTCGAACTATGTCCAAAATATGCCATTTACTGTTGTGGGAATGGAAAGATAAGTGAAAGAAGGTGGATATATCCATTTAACATACAGTATGTAGCCTATGTATGTTTATTATAACATTGTTCTGTGTGTCAAAATGAAAGACAGCCCACACACCTATCAATCATCAAACCGTGGGGTCTTATTTCATTACGTGTTGATTTCTATCAACACGTAATGTTGTATCGATGTATATATACTACAGCAAAAGTATTCTCCGTCGGGACTTCCTGTAACAACAACACGCCGTTATCTTGATTCTGATTGGCCAGATACATTATCAAAGATGTTCTATTGAGAAGACGATCACTACGTGACAAAAGTTTTCAAAACCGTTTCTAGCCTTCGGTATTTCCAGACAAGTGGCTACTGAAATCAATCTGACTAACTGCTGTCTGTGCGATTTACTCTGCGCGAGTTGGCGGACTTTATTTTGCTTACTTTAACATCATTTTTCATGGTGGGGCTAAGGTGGGGCTAAGCCATTTCTTGGTATGGCTGTAGCCTATCCCAGCGCTACCACTGGTGGGATGTATGGGGCGGGCCATTCTGCGCATGCGTTAAATGCGTTAAATATTTTAACGCAATTAATTCAAAAAATTAATTACCGCCGTTAACGCGATAATTTTGACAGCATTAAAAATAATTTTACTAGGATGTGGATTTATTTTCTCTCACCTTGTAATTACACAATCAAACAATCTATCATTTAGCTCTGACCTTCACAAAAACATTTAGTTGAATTGGACACATTTTTCGAAGCTCAATTGACAGACATGCCATGACTGGGACTGATGGAAGAATCTGAGAGGAGTTAACTAGAGGCAGAGAAATAATCATATTTAAAGACAGCAGCATCATAAGAGGCCCACAAGAGTGACAGAGTGTGTCAGTGTGCTGAAGGATAGACCAGCTATCCAGGCCAGACTCTAAAGACTTTCCAAGGGGTAAAATGCTGCTGCCGGAGTACTGACTGGAAGTAGAGCTGATTTCATGTCCGCCATCCTCTTAAAATACTCTGTCCAACAATATCAGTCTCATGAGAAAGGTGTTTTAACGCTTATTAAAATAAAAATATGCATTCTTGTTCTCAGGAGGGGACATGGACAGAGGATTACTGGAAAAGTACACAGTAATACTTCATAGTACTTGTGGGGGTAATTTCAGTACTGATCCAACAGGATCAATCTCACAAAGAACTAATGGCAACACAAAATAATTCCCTCATCAAACTGAGCAGAAGTGGCTTGATATTGTTCTCAGCAGGGGACTTTGACAGAGGATTTCTCAATAAATACACAGTAAAAGAACTTCAATGTATTGTAAGTAGTAGGCTAACTAATACAAAGTCAAACAGTATCAATTTCATTCAGAACTAATGGTAACATTGTCTTTGTATCATTCATCAAAGATAGCAGAAAACATGCATTATGTACTAAGGAGGGGACTTTGACAGAGGATTACTCACAAAGTACACCGTAAAGTACTTCATTTTATTTCTAGTAGCTGCAGTGGCGGCTCCAGAGTATTTGTGTTGGGTAATCTATGGTAGGGCTGACACATACAGAGGTGGGACTCAAGTCAGTATTTGCAATGTAATTACATACAGGCTCCCCTTGACAGTGAAACGCCACGCGTGAGGTTTAGATTATTTCCCTGTCTCAATCCAAATTGAACTGAATGGGGTCTGGGGGAGAGATTTTTTGACATACTAACATAAAATACACATTCTGGTACTCTCTTGAGAAGAAAAATAAATAAATTTATCACTACACGACAAAAAAATGAATGCCATTTTAGTTTGTTGTTACTTTGTTCTGAAAGCTGAACCTCCTGCTCCTCACAGAGAGAAGAGGGAGAGGCTGTGAATGACTTTACTTTGTGGATAAGGGTGGATAGCCCCCATTGTTCTGTGTGTCAAAATGAGAGCCAGCCCACACACTTATCAATCATCAAACCGTGGGGTCTTATTTCATTACGTGTTGATTTCTATCAACACGTAATGAAATGTTTCCATTCAGGTCAAATGCGACGTTTATAACAGCTATTTGAAGGTTTTATTGCCAGGTAGGTTCACACATTTGATTTGATGTCATGGCGCATACATAAAATATAAAACAAAGAATCTCCATATAAAACAAAGAATCTAATATGTTTTTGTGTTAATCATTTAAGATTTATATGGTGTGATTTGGTGGCATGTGTGCATTAGATGCAGATGATGGAGCAGAACACAGTTTGGTAATGTCAAGTAATGAGACCCCCCCCCCCCCATCACATCAGATTCCACTGTACCCCCTGGATCCCACTGTACCCCCTGGGGCAGGGCTTCAATCATCTGTTGGTACTTTGAGCACTTCAGAGACACGCTGTGTATAGAGATGGCCCTATAATAGGTGAGCTTTAAAGAGGGTTAGGGAGGAGGAGGAGCCTGAAAGCTCAGGGGATCCAACTGTGTGTGTGTGTGTGTGTGTGTGTGTGTGTGTGTGTGTGTGTGTGTGTGTGTGTGTGTGTGTGTGTGTGTGTGTGTGTGTGTGTGTGTGTGTGTGTGTGTGTGTGTGTGTGTGTGTGTGTGTGTGTGTGTGTGTGTGTGTGTGTGTGTGTGTGTGTGTGCGTGCAACGTTAAACCTTTTATTTGATGTGTTTTCTGTCAGGCAGTGAACAGGAAGCCTCTCTCTCTATCTTTCTCCCGCCCCCACGAGCCGCGTCCAATCAGACGCCTGCTCGGCCCTGAGAGCTCTTCTGATTGGCCGTAGCTCGGGAGCGCAGGAGCTCAGCTCGGCACGTGATTGGCGGGATGTCGCGTCACTCAGATGGCCTCGCGGCTGAAGTATAAAGAGAGAAGATCGGGTTCTGGAGCGAGAAGCAGCTAGCCTTAGCTAAGAGCTAATATGTAATATAACACACACATTAACACACCAAACACACACACACACACTCACACGCACGGTGCTCTGCAGGAGCGCGCTCTCACGCACTTTTTTTCAAGCTCTTTGTGTGCAATAGAACTTCCTGCATGTTAGCAGGACGGGGCTAGCTGCAGAAGCTAACTGTTTACCAGGTTAGCTTTAATTATTCATGAGGGCGCTCCGTGATTGGTGAAGGCAGCGGAAGGGGTGGGGCTAGAGAAGAAGCGGTGAACTGTTCCTGCAGACAGTGAGTAAAAAAAGTACTAAAATACACTGTAAACATACTGTGTATGTACAGTGTAGTATTAGTAGTTATACTGATATACACATACTCTATATATCAGTATAACTACTAATACTACACTGTACACATAGTGTGTATAACTACTAATACTACACTGTGAACATACTATATATCAGTATAACTACTAATACTACACTGTGAACATACTGTGTATAACTACTAATACTACACTAGTAGTTATACTGATATGTTTTCTACTTTTTTGTGTGTATAACAGTATGTGTACAGTGTAGTATTAGTAGTTATACTGATATACACATACTCTATATATCAGTATAACTACTAATACTACACTGTACACATAGTGTGTATAACTACTAATACTACACTGTAAACATACTGTGTATAACTACTAATACTACACTGTATACATAGTGTGTATAACTACTAATACTACACTGTGAACATACTCTATATATCAGTATAACTACTAATACTACACTGTGAACATACTCTATATATCAGTATAACTACTAATACTACACTGTGAACATACTGTATATATCAGTATAACTACTAATACTACACTGTGAACATACTCTATATATCATTATAACTTAAATACTACACTGAACATACTCTATATATCAGTATAACTACTAATACTACACTGTGAACATACTCTATATATCAGTATAACTACTAATACTACACTGTGAACATACTGTGTACTTCAGTAGAAGATCTTAAACCTGTTAATATACTTTTAAGCTCTTATAATACACAGTAAACTTTCCAAAGTATCTGGAGAGAGATTAATTTCATTTGAATCTAAAAGTTCGTCTAATAAAGTGTTAAGAGTAAATTGTATATATTATATAGTAACTAAAGTTATCGCACTCATGTTTCCATATTGCTGATTATATTATATATTAATTGTTTTTTTAAAGTCCTGATGAATCTGTTTGGCTCCGCCCCCTGTCCGTCACACTGACCCCTCTCTCTCTGTGATTAGCTGGTGTGTCCACAGGAGGAAGATGATCAGGATGTCATTGGACACAGAGACTGTCCTCCCTCATGAGGTAAGTCCCGCCGCTGTCAGCCTATCAGAGCAGTCGCAGCTGGCCAAGTCCCGCCCCCTACATGCCAAGAACGGCCTCCAGTTGCCCGGCAACAGCCATCCTACCCCCGCCGGAGCTCAGCGAATCGCAAAGCGAATCGCAAAGCGACGTTACTCGATGGGCGTCGGCTTCAAGGGGCTGGCCAAGCGTCGCCGGCGGGCCAACAGCGACAGCCAATCAGAATCCGTGCTGCCGAGCAACTTCCTGCTGGGCGGGAACATCTTCGACCCGCTGAACCTCAACTCGCTATTGGACGAGGACGTCAACAGGTGAGGGACTTATTTAGTTAGACCTCGTTACAGACAGCAAGACCGTTGGTTTCATATCCAAGCTTTCTAAAATGCTATGTTTAAATATGCTAATGAGGCTTTATGTGATGCTCACCCTCAACATTTACTCCTGTTCCCTCAGGGCGACCAATCAGGAGACACCAAAGTGCTCGCCCCTGCCGCTGCGTGGCGGAGACCCTGTAGAGATCCTGGTTCCCCGTGACATCGCAGACCCCCTGAACCTGAAGGGGGGGGGGCGGAGGGGAGGTGAGGGAGGGGGGGTGCTGCTCTCCCCCCTGAAGAAGAGGAGGCACAGGACCAGACACCATGGGGGGGGAGGGGGGGGAGAGAGGGCAGGGGGGCGGGGCGTACCTGCCCGGCTGTTCAGCTCCTCGGCCACTCTCACAGGTGAGCAGCACCAAAGGCACCTGACAGGTGTTCATGTGTTTAAATATGCGTCTGGGTTGCACAGGTGAGAAGTATTGGAGTACAAATACTTTGTTACTGTACTTAAGTACATGTTTCTGGTATCAGTACTTTACTCAAATACTTATTTGTTTGACGACTTTTTAATTTGACTTCTTACACTTTGAACCGAAATACCTGTACTTTCTACTTCTTACATGTTGAACTCAAATACCTGTACTTTCTACTTCTTACATGTTGAACACAAATACCTGTACTTTCTACTTCTTACATTTTGAACACAAATACCTGTACTTTCTACTTCTTACATGTTGAACACAAATACCTGTACTTTCTACTTCTTACATGTTGAACACAAATACCTATACTTTCTACTTCTTACATATTGAACACTAATACCTGTACTTTCTACTTCTTACATGTTGAACACAAATACCTGTACTTTCTACTTCTTACATGTTGAACACAAATACCTGTACTTTCTACTTCTTACATGTTGAACACTAATACCTGTACTTTCTACTTCTCACATGTTGAACCCAAATACCTGTACTTTCTACTTCTTACATATTGAACACAAATACCTGTACTTTCTACTTTTCACATATTGAACACAAATACCTGTACTTTCTACTTCTTACATGTTGAACAAATACCTGTACTTTCTACTTCTTACATGTTGAACACTAATACCTGTACTTTCTACTTCTTACATGTTGAACACAAATACCTGTACTTTCTACTTCTTACATGTTGAACACAAATACCTGTACTTTCTACTTCTTACATGTTGAACACAAATACCTGTACTTTCTAATTCTTACATGTTGAGCACAAATACCTGTACTTTCTACTTCTTACATTTTGAACACAAATACCTGTACTTTCTACTTCTTACATGTTGAACACAAATACCTGTACTTTCTACTTCTTACATGTTGAACACAAATACCTATACTTTCTACTTCTTACATGTTGAACACAAATACCTGTACTTTCTACTTCTTACATGTTGAACACAAATACCTGTACTTTCTACTTCTTACATGTTGAACACAAATACCTGTACTTTCTACTTCTTACATGTTGAACAAATACCTGTACTTTCTACTTCTTACATGTTGAACCCAAATACCTGTACTTTCTACTTTGTACATGTTGAACACAAATACCTGTACTTTGTACTTCTTACACTTTGAACACAAATACCTGTACTTTCTACTTCTTACATTTAGAACCCAAATACCTGTACTTTCTACTTTGTACTTCTTAGACTTTGAACACAAATACCTGTACTTTGTACTTCTTACACTTTGAACACAAATACCTGTACCTTCTACTTCTTACATATTGAACACAAATACCTGTACTTTCTACTTCTTACATGTTGAACACTAATACCTGTACTTTCTACTTCTCACATGTTGAACACAAATACCTGTACTTTCTACTTCTCACATGTTGAACACAAATACCTGTACTTTCTACTTCTTACATGTTGAACTCAAATACCTGTTCTTTCTACTTCTTACATGTTGAACCCAAATACCTGTACTTTCTACTTCTTACATATTGAACACAAATACCTGTACTTTCTACTTCTTACATGTTGAACACTAATACCTGTACTTTCTACTTCTTACATGTTGAACACTAATACCTGTACTTTCTACTTCTTACATGTTAAACACAAATACCTGTACTTTCTACTTCTTACATGTTGAACTCAAATACCTGTACTTTCTACTTCTTACATTTTGAACACAAATACCTGTACTTTCTACTTCTTACATGTTGAACACAAATACCTGTACTTTCTACTTCTTACATGTTGAACACAAATACCTGTACTTTCTACTTCTTACATGTTGAACAAATACCTGTACTTTCTACTTCTTACATGTTGAACCCAAATACCTGTACTTTCTACTTTGTACATGTTGAACACAAATACCTGTACTTTGTACTTCTTACACTTTGAACACAAATACCTGTACTTTCTACTTCTTACATGTTGAACACAAATACCTGTACTTTCTACTTCTCACATGTTGAACACAAATACCTGTACTTTCTACTTTGTACTTCTTACACTTTGAACACAAATACCTGTACTTTCTACTTCTTACAATTTGAACACAAATACCTGTACTTTCTACTTCTTACATGTTGAACTCAAATACCTGTACTTTGTACTTCTTACATGTTGAACACAAATACCTGTACTTTCTACTTCTTACATGTTGAACAAAAATACCTGTACTTTCGACTTTTTACATTTTGAACCCAAATACCTGTACTTTCTACTTCTTACATTTTGAACACGAATACCTGTACTTTCTACTTCTTACATGTTGAACACAAATACCTGTACTTTCTACTTCTTACATGTTGAACAAATACCTGTACTTTCTACTTCTTACATGTTGAACCCAAATACCTGTACTTTCTACTTTGTACATGTTGAACACAAATACCTGTACTTTGTACTTCTTACACTTTGAACACAAATACCTGTACTTTCTACTTCTTACATTTAGAACCCAAATACCTGTACTTTCTACTTTGTACTTCTTAGACTTTGAACACAAATACCTGTACTTTGTACTTCTTACACTTTGAACACAAATACCTGTACCTTCTACTTCTTACATATTGAACACAAATACCTGTACTTTCTACTTCTTACATGTTGAACACTAATACCTGTACTTTCTACTTCTCACATGTTGAACACAAATACCTGTACTTTCTACTTCTCACATGTTGAACACAAATACCTGTACTTTCTACTTCTTACATGTTGAACTCAAATACCTGTTCTTTCTACTTCTTACATGTTGAACCCAAATACCTGTACTTTCTACTTCTTACATATTGAACACAAATACCTGTACTTTCTACTTCTTACATGTTGAACACTAATACCTGTACTTTCTACTTCTTACATGTTGAACACTAATACCTGTACTTTCTACTTCTTACATGTTAAACACAAATACCTGTACTTTCTACTTCTTACATGTTGAACTCAAATACCTGTACTTTCTACTTCTTACATTTTGAACACAAATACCTGTACTTTCTACTTCTTACATGTTGAACACAAATACCTGTACTTTCTACTTCTTACATGTTGAACACAAATACCTGTACTTTCTACTTCTTACATGTTGAACAAATACCTGTACTTTCTACTTCTTACATGTTGAACCCAAATACCTGTACTTTCTACTTTGTACATGTTGAACACAAATACCTGTACTTTGTACTTCTTACACTTTGAACACAAATACCTGTACTTTCTACTTCTTACATGTTGAACACAAATACCTGTACTTTCTACTTCTCACATGTTGAACACAAATACCTGTACTTTCTACTTTGTACTTCTTACACTTTGAACACAAATACCTGTACTTTCTACTTCTTACACTTTGAACACAAATACCTGTACTTTCTACTTCTTACATGTTGAACTCAAATACCTGTACTTTGTACTTCTTACATGTTGAACACAAATACCTGTACTTTCTACTTCTTACATGTTGAACAAAAATACCTGTACTTTCGACTTTTTACATTTTGAACCCAAATACCTGTACTTTCTACTTCTTACATTTTGAACACGAATACCTGTACTTTCTACTTCTTACATGTTGAACTCAAATACCTGTACTTTCTACTTCTCACATGTTGAACTCAAATACCTGTACTTTCGACTTTTTACATTTTGAACCCAAATACCTGTACTTTCTACTTCTTACATGTTGAACTCAAATACCTGTACTTTCTACTTCTCACATGTTGAACTCAAATACCTGTACTTTCGACTTTTTACATTTTGAACCCAAATACCTGTACTTTCTACTTCTTACATGTTGAACACAAATACCTGTACTTTCTACTTCTCTCATTTTCCAAACAGGCTGGTTCCTTTAGTCTGAATGTGTGTTTGGTGGCGTGATCATTATTATTTAGAGTCATTGCGTGCCTATTGATTTGAACCCGATCCGTGTATCCATCATTTCCTGGTCTTCTCTAAAGAAGAGGGACCAATGGAAACGTTGTCATGTTGCCGTTGTTCAGCATGGAAACATTCATAAGCTAACAATTACATTATTGTTCTATTAACATAAAGGGAGGTCAGGTACTCTTTAAAACAGCTGCTAGTTATGGGTACTTTTTACTGAAATACATTTCAAAGCCTCTTTACTTTTACTTGAGTAAAGAAGTTTAGTATTTGTAAACACGAGTATCAGTACTTCTACTTTAGTAAAGGATGTGTGTACCTTTGCCTCTCTGCTGTGTTGCAGTTCCCCTGCTGACCAGAGAGGGCGGAGTTTCTGCGTCTCCACTGCCCTGTGAGCTGAACACTGCCATCACCTGTCGGGACGACGTGGCACCGCCGCCCATCCTCCCCCGCAGACACACCCACCCCCTGCCCGGTAACCTGGGCGATGGTCGTCAGCGGAGACGGCGTCGCACCACCTCCATCAGGTCGTCCGACTGTGCCGCCATGGCAACCACTGCAACCAGGGCTCAGCCAACCAGATTCGAGACTCCGCTGGTGGGAGGGGCTAAAGCCGGCAGGTGTGTTTTCTTCTTTTTAAATTATAAAGACTGTATTTTTTATGTATTATATCCTTTATTCCTCGAAGAGTACCGACTTGTTCTCAGCAGAGAGTACCGACTTGTTCTCAAAGAGTACCGACTGGTTCTCAAAGAGTACCGACTGGTTCTCAAAGAGTACCGACTGGTTCTCAGAGAGTACCGACTTGTTCTCAGAGAGTACCGACTTGTTCTCAGAGAGTACCGACTGGTTCTCAAAGAGGATCGACTTGTTCTCAAAGAGTACCGACTTGTTCTCAAAGAGTACCGACTGGTTCTCAGAGAGTACCGACTTGTTCTCAGAGAGTACCGACTGGTTCTCAAAGAGTATCGACTTGTTCTCAAAGTGTACCGACTTGTTCTCAAAGAGTACCGACTTGTTCTCAGAGAGTATCGACTTGTTCTCAAAGAGTACCGACTTGTTCTCAGAGAGTACCGACTTGTTCTCAAAGAGTACCGACTTGTTCTCAGAGTACCGACTTGTTCTCAAAGAGTACCGACTTGTTCTCAAAGAGTACCGACTTGTTCTCAGAGAGTACCGACTTGTTCTCAGAGAGTACCGACTTGTTCTCAGAGAGTACCGACTTGTTCTCAAAGAGTACCGACTTGTTCTCAGAGAGTACCGACTTGTTCTCAGAGAGTACCGACTTCAGTACCGACTTGTTCTCAAAGAGTACCGACTTGTTCTCGAAGTGTACCGACTTGTTCTCAAAGAGTACCGACTTGTTCTCAGAGAGTACCGACTTGTTCTCAGAGAGTACCGACTTGTTCTCAGAGAGTACCGACTTGTTCTCAGAGAGTACCGACTTGTTCTCAGAGAGTACCGACTTGTTCTCAGAGAGTACCGACTTGTTCTCAGAGAGTACCGACTGGTTCTCAGAGAGTACCGACTTGTTCTCAAAGAGTACAGACTTG
>NC_136901.1:45759267-45766767 GCF_949606895.1 Notothenia rossii | reverse complement strand
CGTGGATCTGAGTCGTGTCTTTGTGTGTGTGTGTGTGTGTGTGTGTGTGTGTGTGTGTGTGTGTGTGTGTGTGTGTGTCCGTCCAGCAGAGGGCGCTGTGACCTCACTCTTCACCCTCCTGGAACACTTCCCCCTCAGTGTGTGAAGGTAGATATGGTGCAAAATGTGAGAACGTGTAAAACCTGATGTGAGCACAGAAAACAATCTGAGCTTGTGTGCATACATTTACACTTGTATAAAATATCCACGTAACTGTGAACCAAATCTGAAGTCACAGAAAGAAAAACAAAGTTTTGTAGCTTGTAGAAAACAAATGAACTTAGCGATGAAATGTTCACTTGCAGAAAAAAATATATTTTTAAAATATATTTTCCATTACAACTGCAACTTGGTTATTGCAACCTCTCAAATCAGTCATTACAACTCCACGAATCTGCTCTGTGGCAGTATACATTGTTAAATATGTTCGTTATTCTCGCGTCCAGGAGAGAAGCTTTAAAATGAGACTAAATGGAGTCTCTAAGAAGATTCAAATGGGATACTTTAATTAAAAAAGGCGCGGTAGTGTTACAGACAGAATATTGTTCAGTCAGAAAACAGCTGTGATCTGGCTCTCCTGAGCAAGAAGAGAAGAGCGAATCCCTCGTCCGGTGCTGTTATATATATATCCTCTGCTGGCTCCTCCCCGCCAGCCGGCCTCGCCTCGTCTCTAATGTCCGTTGTTGCATTTAAACAGAGGATTGGTACTTTTCACCTTCAATATATGCTTAACACGCCTTTTCTCCTCATATTCTCTTTCATCACTTTTCATGTAACACATTCTAAACGCTGTAATCAATAGTCTAAAACATACAGAAAATACTTCACGGCTGGTTTGGTTTCCGGTCATTCCGGATGTTGTCACATGCTACTCTCGTCTGTAAACAATAATGTATTCAAATAAACTGTACCTTCATTTAATATTCAGCATGGTAGTATCTCGACATCTATAGTTGTAGTGTTGAATCAGTAGGTTTCGGTTTGCATCACTCCATGTCATTTCGCTACTAAATTCACCTCTTTAGGAAATCGTATATTAGCCACATGCTAAATGCTAACCGGAGATGAAGGATTTTCAGAATAAAAGCTTAACAACTGGTTGTGCACAAGAATTTCTGTTTTTTCAGTATAAAAGAGCATTTAACTTGACAGTATGTTTAAACTACATTATACCATCAAAACATTGATTTTAATTTCTAACAACATCCACCAATCTGTTCTGTGGCAGTATACATCCACCAATCTGTTCTGTGGCAGTATACATCCACCAATCTGCTCTGAGGCAGTATACATCCACGAATCTGCTCTGTGGCAGTAGCCTATATAGACCCTCCAGAAAAACGCGGGCAAAAATCCTTGATTATGCGATTAAACATGCAGGGTTTTTATGTGATTTTGTGCGGTGAAATTGCGGGAAGTTGCGAAATATGCTAAATATGCGGGGAAAAGAATAACAATTTTTTTAAATGTTGGGCTGTCTTATTTATTTTCTCTCACACACAACCTGCCACTAACGTTAAAACCCTTTACTATTCAATTAAACACATTCAATTTGTATTTATTGTAAAAGCAATTGGGCTATTTTAATCTCACACACACACACACACACAAACACACACACACACACACATACACTTCTCCGCCTCATTCTGTTTTCATTTACTCGTTCGTTATCTGACCAGCTTCAATCTTGTATGCTACTCACTTCGTTTCTTGTAGCCCTCTAAAGGGTTTTGGAGGTTGATGCCTCGGGGAACGTGAGTTGTTTGGCTTTCTTGTCCGCAGCAGCAGAAAGCATTTTCGAATGTTTGAATGAATCAAAGTGGGTCGTCCCCGTCGATTTTCTCTTATGCTCAAACACACAGTTGCTTGCACGGGGTGCAGAATAGTTTCCCCCCACCTTTTGCCCGGTCTTTAGTAGAAATGTTCGTCGGTAAATGAGATGGATTAGATTTTTTCATCTTGGTGTTTTCTCTATCGTGTGAGCTCCACACGTTCAATCTATACAGTGTTGTTTACATTCTGTGATGCGCGAGCTGATGACGTCACGTCAAGACGAGTTAACTTTTTTTTCTTCTCAACTTTGTGTGGAAAAATGCGGGGATTATGCGGCCTTTTGATAAATATGCGGCCTTTTAAAAATCTGCGCCATTTTGCTGATTATGCAGTAAATTCTGCGCAGAATCGCGTTTTTCTGGAGGGTCTAATTATACATCCACCAATCTGCTCTGAGGCAGTATACATCCACCAATCTGCTCTGTGGCAGTATACATCCACCAGTCTGCTCTGAGGCAGTATACATCCACCAATCTGCTCTGTGGCAGTATACATCCACCAATCTGCTCTGTGGCAGTATACATCCATCAATCTGCTCTGAGGCAGTAGGCTATACATCCACCAATCTGCTCTGTGGCAGTATACATCCACCAATCTGCTCTGTGGCAGTATACATCCACCAATCTGCTCTGTGGCAGTATACATCCACCAATCTGCTCTGTGGCAGTATACATCCACCAATCTGCTCTGTTGCAGTATACATCCACCAATCTGCTCTGTGGCAGTATACATCCACCAATCTGCTCTGAGGCAGTATACATCCACCAATCTGCTCTGAGGCAGTATACATCCACCAATCTGCTCTGTGGCAGTATACATCCACCAATCTGCTCTGTGGCAGTATACATCCACCAATCTGCTCTGAGGCAGTATGCATCCACCAATCTGCTCTGAGGCAGTATACATCCACCAATCTGCTCTGTGGCAGTATACATCCACCAATCTGCTCTGTGGCAGTATACATCCACCAATCTGCTCTGAGGCAGTATACATCCACCAATCTGCTCTGAGGCAGTATACATCCACCAATCTGCTCTGTGGCAGTATACATCCACCAATCTGCTCTGTGGCAGTATACATCCACCAATCTGCTCTGAGGCAGTATGCATCCACCAATCTGCGGCCTTGACTTTTGCTACACTTCTTGCGATGAATGTGTCGCTAAAGTAATTTTCACCTGTAGATGTGGGGGGGGGGGGGGGGGGGGGGGGTTGGAGCAAAGGGGCGGAGCTATCAGAACGACGAATCTCGGGTCAGTCACACCGTGACAGCCACAGTCAGGTCCAATCTGGATGACTGCGGGGCTAACGGTCCGTGTCGCTACCAGTCTGCTGACATGGCAATCAACGGTAAGTTTTGCCCATTACTTGCCCAGTATTACTTTGAATATTATTATTGTGATTGAGGATTAAATCCGCTTTGAAGACCACCGTTTTATATCGTGCAGTTTAGCGGCAAAATAATGTCAGTTAGCCAGCTAACGCTAGCGCTGAGACCAGTGTCCGACCCCTGAAGAGGGAAGGGGGCGTTGGGTGGCGCTGAGACCAGTGTAACGCTTTAAAATTAAATAATTCAAATGCAATAACATAAGAAGTCAGACCAAATGAAAGGGGATGGTCTCATGTTTAGGTGGGCTTGAATAAGTGGAATGAAGGCATAGTGGCAGCAAAATATGTGCAGTGCATCTTGGAGACTGCTGGTTGTGTCTACACGGTGCAGTGAGGACCAAACCCTCTCCCACTGCACTCTATGTCCCCAGTGTGAGAAAAGGTTTTTAGAGAGTACTTCTCCATGGACAAGTGACTTTGGCAATTTACTAGTCCGAATACATTTTTCACTTGTCCAAAATGTCAAAAACTGCATCACACATAGGGTTGGGTATCCTTTGGATTTTAACGATTCGGGTTCTGCTTTTCGATTCCGGTTATTTTTGGTTCTCGATTCCAGTTCTTTGAGAGGGTAAAAATAAGTCCCATGACAAACTGGAAGCAAAATATATTTATGAAAACATTAAGTCAAATCTGTATTCCTATTTACAAATCACTTCATACTGTTTAATTTCTTACGGTTATTGAATACAATTATATAAAAATAATCTCTGCATTGTTCAGTTAGTTCTAAGTGGTGCAGTTTGAGAATGTACAATTGGCCCAGTCTCCTCTGGTGTTACACTGCAACCTGCCTGTGAGACAGAGTCCAACCACACAGCCTGTGTGTCCAACACATGTCCTGCAACACACATGCTGCAACCTGCCTGTGAGACAGAGTCCAACCACACAGTCTGTGTGTCCAACACATGTCCTGCAACACACATGCTGCAACCTGCCTGTGAGACAGAGTCCAACCACACAGTCTGTGTGTCCAACACATGTCCTGCAACACACATGCTGCAACCTGCCTGTGAGACAGAGTCCAACCACACAGTCTGTGTGTCCAACACATGTCCTGCAACACACATGCTGCAACCTGCCTGTGAGACAGAGTCCAGTCTGTGTGTCCAACACATGTCCTGCAACACACATGCTGCAACCTGCCTGTGAGACAGAGTCCAGTCTGTGTGTCCAACACATGTCCTGCAACACACATGCTGCAACCTGCCTGTGAGACAGAGTCCAACCACACAGTCTGTGTGTCCAACACATGTCCTGCAACACACATGCTGAGAAGCTGAGAGAGAGATGACTGAGGAGAAGCTGAGAGAGAGAGATGACTGAGGAGAAGCTGAGAGAGAGAGAGAGAGATGACTGAGGAGAAGCTGAGAGACAGAGATGACTGAGGAGAAGCTGAGAAAGAGAGAGAGATTACTGAGGAGAAGCTGAGAGAGAGAGAGAGAGATGACTGAGGAGAAGCTGAGATAGAGAGAGAGATGACTGAGGAGAAGCTGAGAGAGAGAGAGATGACTGAGGAGAAGCTGAGAGAGAGAGAGAGAGATGACTGAGGAGAAGCTGAGAGAGAGAGAGAGAGAGATGACTGAGGAGAAGCTGAGATATAGAGATGACTGAGGAGAAGCTGAGAGAGAGAGAGAGAGATGACTGAGGAGAAGCTGAGAGAGAGAGATGACTGAGGAGAAGCTGAGAGAGAGAGAGAGAGATGACTGAGGAGAAGCTGAGAGAGAGAGAGATGACTGATGAGAAGCTGAGAGAGAGAGAGAGAGATGACTGAGGAGAAGCTGAGAGAGAGAGAGAGATGACTGAGGAGAAGCTGAGAGAGAGAGAGAGAGAGAGAGAGAGAGAGAGAGAGATGACTGAGGAGAAGCTGAGAGAGAGAGAGAGATGACTGAGGAGAAGCTGAGAGAGAGAGAGAGATGACTGAGGAGAAGCTGAGAGAGAGAGAGAGAGATGACTGAGGAGAAGCTGAGAGAGAGAGAGAGAGATGACTGAGGAGAAGCTGAGAGAGAGAGATGACTGAGGAGAAGCTGAGAGAGAGAGAGAGAGAGATGACTGAGGAGAAGCTGAGAGAGAGAGAGAGACATATACAGACCATACCCTCCACACCCTCATTCATAAACATGTTCAGCAAAATGAGAAGATTTTCTCTTGTTTTGTAGATTTCAAAAAAGCATTCGACTCAATTTGGCATAACGGTCTGTTCCTGAAGTTGATTGAAAACGGTGTAGGGGGGAAACATATGATATCATTAAAACAATGTATACCAATAATACATGTGCGGTGAAAATAGTCAATATGGAAACAGATGTCTTCCCCCAAAGTAGAGGGGTGAAACAGGGCTGCAGTCTCAGCCCCCCTTCTGTCAGACCTGGACCCTGACAGTTCATCTGGAGACCTTCTGTCAGACCTGGGCCCTGACAGTTCATCTGGAACCCTTCTGTCAGACCTGGACCCTGACAGTTCATCTGGAACCCTTCTGTCAGACCTGGGCCCTGACAGTTCATCTGGAGACCCTCTGTCAGACCTGGGCCCTGACAGTTCATCTGGAGACCTTCTGTCAGACCTGGGCCCTGAGAGTTCATCTGGAGACCTTCTGTCAGACCTGGGCCCTTACAGTTCATCTGGAGACCTTCTGTCAGACCTGGGCCCTGAGAGTTCATCTGGAGACCTTCTGTCAGACCTGGGCCCTGACAGATCATCTGGAGACCTTCTGTCAGATATGGGCCCTGACAGTTCATCTGGAGACCTTCTGTCAGACCTGGGCCCTGACAGTTCATCTGGAGACCTTCTGTCAGACCTGGGCCCTGACAGTTCATCTGGAGACCTTCTGTCAGACCTGGACCCTGACAGATCATCTGGAGACCTTCTGTCAGACCTGGGCCCTGGCAGTTCATCTGGAACCCTTCTGTCAGACCTGGGCCCTGACAGTTCATCTGGAGACCTTCTGTCAGACCTGGACCCTGACAGTTCATCTGGAGACCTTCTTTCAGACCTGGGCCCTGACAATTCATCTGGAACCCTTCTGTCAGACCTGGGCCCTGACAGTTCATCTGGAAACCTTCTGTCAGACCTGGGCCCTGACAGTTCATCTGGAGACCTTCTGTCAGACCTGGACCCTGACAGTTCATCTGGAACCCTTCTGTCAGACCTGGGCCCTGACAGTTCATCTGGAACCCTTCTGTCAGACCTGGGCCCTGACAGTTCATCTGGAACCCTTCTGTCAGACCTGGGCCCTGACAGTTCATCTGGAGACCTTCTGTCAGACCTGGGCCCTGACAGTTCATCTGGAGACCTTCTGTCAGACCTGGGCCCTGACAGTTCATCTGGAGACCTTCTGTCAGACCTGGGCCCTGACAGTTCATCTGGAGACCTTCTGTCAGACCTGGGCCCTGACAGTTCATCTGGAGACCTTCTGTCAGACCTGGACCCTGACAGTTCATCTGGAAACCTTCTGTCAGACCTGGACCCTGACAGTTCATCTGGATACCTTCTGTCAGACCTGGACCCTGACAGATCATCTGGAACCCTTCTGTCAGACCTGGGCCCTGACAGTTCATCTGGAACCCTTCTGTCAGACCTGGACCCTGACAGTTCATCTGGAGACCTTCTGTCAGACCTGGACCCTGACAGTTCATCTGGAACCCTTCTGTCAGACCTGGACCCTGACAGATCATCTGGAGACCTTCTGTCAGACCTGGGCCCTGACAGTTCATCTGGAACCCTTCTGTCAGACCTGGACCCTGACAGATCATCTGGAGACCTTCTGTCAGACCTGGGCCCTGACAGATCATCTGGAGACCTTCTGTCAGACCTGGGCCCTGACAGTTCATCTGGAGACCTTCTGTCAGACCTAGGTCCTGATAGTTCATCTGGAACCCTTCTGTCAGACCTGGACCCTGACAGTTCATCTGGAGACCTTCTGTCAGACCTGGGCCATGATAGTTCATCTGGAACCCTTCTGTCAGACCTGGGCCCTGAGAGTTCATCTGGAACCTTTCTGTCAGACCTGGGCCCTGAGAGTTCATCTGGAGACCTTCTGTCAGACCTGGGCCCTGACAGTTCATCTGGAGACCTTCTGTCAGACCTGGACCCTGACAGTTCATCTGGAACCCTTCTGTCAGACCTGGGCCCTGACAGTTCATCTGGAGACCTTCTGTCAGACCTGGACCCTGACAGTTCATCTGGAGACCTTCTGTCAGACCTGGGCCCTGACAGTTCATTTGGAGACCTTCTGTCA
>NC_136901.1:45661767-45754267 GCF_949606895.1 Notothenia rossii | reverse complement strand
TAAAGTAGAGACACTACATACTGATATACACCTGAACATCAGCAGGAGAGGACTCTTTAAAGTAGAGACACTACATACTGATATACACCTGAACATTAGCAGGAGAGGACTCTTTAAAGTAGAGACATTACATACTGATATACACCTGAACATCAGCAGGAGAGGACTCTTTAAAGTAGAGACACTACATACTGATATACACCTGAACATCAGCAGGAGAGGACTCTTTAAAGTAGAGACACTACATACTGGTATACACCTGAACATCAGCAGGAGAGGACTCTTTAAAGTAGATACACTACATACTAATATACACCTGAACATCAGCAGGAGAGGACTCTTTAAAGTAGATACACTACATACTGATATACACCTGAACATCAGCAGGAGAGGACTCTTTAAAGTAGAGACACTACATACTGATATACACCTGAACATCAGCAGGAGAGGACTCTTTAAAGTAGAGACACTACATAGTGATATACACCTGAACATCAGCAGGAGAGGACTCTTTAAAGTAGAGACACTACATACTGACATACAGCAGAGGACTCTTTAAAGTAGAGACACTACATAGTGATATACACCTGAACATCAGCAGGAGAGGACTCTTTAAAGTAGAGACACTACATAGTGATATACACCTGAACATCAGCAGGAGAGGACTCTTTAAAGTAGAGACACTACATACTGACATACAGCAGAGGACTCTTTAAAGTAGAGACACTACATAGTGATATACACCTGAACATCAGCAGGAGAGGACTCTTTAAAGTAGAGACACTACATACTGATATACACCTGAACATCAGCAGGAGAGGACTCTTTAAAGTAGAGACACTACATACTGATATACACCTGAACATCAGCAGGAGAGGACTCTTTAAAGTAGAGTCACTACATACTGATATACACCTGAACATCAGCAGGAGAGGACTCTTTAAAGATGGCTCTCTGTGTGATGAATAGAGTAATAAAATACTCTCTATCTCTGAGTGAGGGGGCGGGACTAACACCTGTCTGTCAGCTTCCTCACTTCCTTTTCGACAGACAGGTGACACTTTCACACAATCCTCCTCGGTTCCCTCCCAATCCCCCCCTAAGAAGTTTCTGTGTGTGTGTGTGTGTGTGTGTGTGTGTGTGTGTGTGTGTGTGTGTGTGTGTGTGTGTGTGTGTGTGTGTGTGTGTGTGTGTGTGTGTGTGTGTGTGTGAGTGTGTGTGTGAGTGTGAGAGAGAGAGAGAGAGAGAGAGAGAGAGGGGGGGCAGTGATACCTGAGTCTACTCTTTATTCTCCACAGAAGAAGACGTCATTGTCTCTGCTGCAGGTGTGACATTTAAAACCACACACACACACACACACACACACACACACACACACACACACACACACACACACACACACACACACACACACACACGAGAACAACATATTAAAATATATTATTATTGTTTCTTTTAGATAAATTTATTTCAATATGAGTTTTTATTGAATATGTTATTAGTTAATAAACTCTGGATAATAATCTCAGTCTCAAAGTAAACAACAAAGACATAAATAACAATAACTTAGTACTTTGATTCGATTAATGTGGTAGGTTTAGCTTTAGAAAATAAATATGATCTTTAGTTTTTATAAATGTGTGTGTGTGTGTGTGTGTGTGAGAGTGTGAGAGTGAGGGGGGGGGCAGTGATACTTGAGTCTACTCTTTATTCTCCACAGAAGAAGACGTCATTGTCTCTGCTGCAGGTGTGACATTTAAAACCACACACACACAGACACACACACACACACACACACACACACACACACACACACACACACACACACACACACACACACGAGAACAACATAGTAAAATATATTATTATCGTTTCTTTTAGATAAATGTATTTAAATATGAGTTTTTATTTAATATGTTATTAGTTAATCAACTCTGGATAATAATCTCAGTCTCAAAGTAAACAACAAAGACATAAATAATAATAACTTTGTACTTTGATTGGATTAATGTGGTAGGTTTAGCTTTAGAAAATAAATATATGATATTTAGTTTTTATAAATGTGTGTGTGTGTGTGTGTGTGTGTGTGTGTGTGTGTGTGTGTGTGTGTGTGTGTGTGTGTGTGTGTGTGTGTGTGTGTGTGTGTGTGGGGGGGTGGGGGGGTGGGGGGGGGTGTGTGGGTGTGTGCGTGTGTGTATCAGAGCGACAGACAGGCAGAGAGCGGCAGACACATTCCTTCAAAGCACTTTGATGATTGACAGATGGGACAGCTAATCACAGGCCGGAACACTTGAAAGGCGTATCCTCTCAGCCAATCAGAGGCTGCAGGCCGAGAGGAGGCGTGTCTTCTCGTGTTTCTCGGAGCTGAAACTTTTTGCTGCTTTTGTTCCAAAGTTTCTGTGTGCAGCGTTTAACTGGGAATACCGGGAATACTGGGAATACCGAGGATACTGGGACCCAGCGGGACGACACAGAGCCCTTACCCCCGACAGGAGCCCGGTCTGAGGGGTTTATTCCTTTGTTCTTCCTCCGGAGCTCCACTGACTCCTCTCCTTTCTCCAATCCGCCTCTCGGAGCCTGTTTCTCGGCCTCGGAGGCCGCCTCGCGCCGCTCCTCTGCTCCGGAGCAGAAACTAATCATCTAAGAAGAACCAGATGTGAGAGGATTACTGGGACTATACCCCCTCTGTGTCCGCTTTAACCCTCCACTCTTTGGGCCTGTGTTCTGGAAGAGTTCCTCCATGAGGCTCCTCTGAGCACCGCCTCTCTGCCCGGAGAGGAGCCGCTGTTCCCGGGGAGAGGAGCCGGAGAGGAGCCGCAGCTCCCGGGGAGATGGAGGCTGAGAGCCGGGGCTCAGGGCTGGTGGTTCTGTTGCCGCTGCTGGTGCTCTGCTGCTGGGCAGAGGAAGGTAAACACCCCCCTAGTTCTGTTATATATTTTTTAATTGATTATATATTAACTATATTTATGAACTGTATTTATCTCTTCTGATACATGTATTGATTATGTTATAGATACTCTATTGATCCTAACAGGGGGTTCCTGTGTGTTCATGAGTGTCCTGTGTATTCTGAGTGTTCTATGTGTCCTGAGGGTTCTGTGTGTCCTGAGGGTTCTGAGTGTTCTGTGTGTCCTGTGTATTCTGAGTGTTTTATGTGTCCTGAGTGTCCTGAGTGTTCTCCGTGTTCTGAGTGTTCTGAGTGTTCTGAGTGTCCTGATTGTCCTGAGTGTCCTGAGTGTCCTGAGTGTTCTGTGTGTTCTGTGTGTCCCTGAGTGTCCTGTGTGTTCTGTGTGTCCTGAGTGTTCTGTGTGTCCCTGAGTGTTCTGAGTGTTCTGAGTATGTTCTGAGTGTTCTGAGTGTTCTATTTTTCCTGTGTGTCCTGAGGGTTCTATGTGTCCTGAGTGTTTTGAGTGTTTTGAGTGTCCTGAGGGTTCTGTGTGTCCTGAGTGTTCTGAGTGTTCTGAGGGTTCTGAGTGTTCCTGAGTGTTCTGAGTGTCCTGAGGGTTCTGAGTGTTCCTGAGTGTTCTTAGTGTTCTAAGTGTTCTGAGTGTTCTGAGTGTTCTGAGGGTTCTGAGTGTCCTGAGTGTTCTGTGTGTGTTCTGTGAGTGTTCCTGAGTGTTCCTGAGTGTTCTGAGGGTTCTGAGTGTCCTGAGTGTCCTGAGTGTGTTCTGAGTGTTCTGAGTGTCCTGAGTGTCCTGAGTGTTCTGTGTGTGTTCTGAGTGTTCTGTGTGTGTTCTGAGTGTTCTGTGTGTGTTCTGAGTGTTCTGAGTGTTCTGAGTGTCCTGAGTGTCCTGAGTGTTCTGAGTGTCCTGAGTGTTCTGAGTGTGTCCTGAGTGTGTTCTGAGTGTCCTGAGTGTGTTCTGAGTGTCCTGAGTGTGTTCTGAGTGTCCTGAGTGTGTTCTGAGTGTGTCCTGTGTGTCCTGAGTGTTCTGAGTGTCCTGAGTGTCCTGAGTGTGTTCTGAGTGTGTTCTGAGTGTGTCCTGTGTGTCCTGAGTGTGTTCTGAGTGTGTCCTGTGTGTCCTGAGTGTTCTGAGTGTCCTGAGTGTTCTGTGTGTGTTCTGGGTGTTCTGAGTGTTCTGAGTGTCCTGAGTGTCCTGAGTGTGTTCTGAGTGTCCTGAGTGTGTTCTGAGTGTGTCCTGTGTGTCCTGAGTGTTCTGAGTGTTCTGAGTGTTCTGAGTGTCCTGAGTGTCCTGAGTGTGTTCTGAGTGTGTCCTGTGTGTTCTGAGTGTGTCCTGTGTGTCCTGAGTGTTCTGAGTGTCCTGAGTGTCCTGAGTGTGTTCCTGGGTGTTCCTGAGTGTTCTGAGTGTTCTGAGTGTTCTGAGTGTTCTGAGTGTTCTGAGTGTTCTGAGTGTTCTGAGTGTTCTGAGTGTTCTGTGTGTTCCTGAGTGTCCTGAGTGTCCTGAGTGTTCTGAGTGTTCTGTGTGTTCCTGAGTGTGTTCTGAGTGTGTCCTGAGTGTGTCCTGAGTGTGTCCTGAGTGTGTCCTGTGTGTGTTCTGTGTGTGTTCTGAGTGTTCTGAGTGTGTCCTGAGTGTGTTCTGAGTGTGTCCTGAGTGTGTTCTGAGTGTTCCTGAGTGTTTCTGAGTGTTCTGAGTGTTCTGAGTGTCCTGAGTGTTCTGAGTGTGTTCCTGAGTGTTCTGTGTGTGTTCTGAGTGTTCTGAGTGTTTATCAGTGTTCCTGAGTAGGGATGCACGATATTGGTTTTTTGAAACCAATACCGATAACTTTCTGCTTCTCAAGACCGATACCGATAACCGATAATAATATAATATGTATATATTAAATGTACCTGTAGTTTTTGCACACCTGGTGGTAAAAAAAAGACTAGTAGAGCAAATGACATGAGCATTACTACTATGAACAAAACAAAGCCAAGAACAGTTTCAAAAGCCTCGTGGATAGGTAAAGCCCCGGTGCCTTTGCAGCTGGCTTTGGATTCGCCGCTAGTTTAGCAGCGCAGGCGTCTTCGTACGCTTTTAACACACCATCGTAGCGACGGCGATGTTTCAGGTGACTAATCAGGTTGGAAGTATTATAGCTCGTTGCCTTTTTCCCTCCTCGTGGAACTTCTGCATTGCATTTGTTAATACAAATAGCAAGCGAACTATCTAACTCTGAAACTTTGAAATAGTCCCATACTACCGAAGACATGTTTGTTTACTGTCCTGGCTTCACGGCCGCACACCATTTACGCCACAGCCAGGCATGAGTTAGGGAGCGCTGGATTTGGTGCGTTCACATGAAAGGGGTGGTATCTGGAGCATTCGACCAATCACAAACATGGAGAAGCGTACTGACAGCGCAGCGTCATACTTCCTGAATGAAAAGTCAACTATAATATTAGACATATGAAGAGGTTAAACTTTAAACATCCATGACTTAAACACTTTATCCAGGATCAAAGCCACATAGCTGCACCTGCAAGGTGAATACAGCTGGTAACAGAACAAGTGTTTGAATGCGTACATGAACAGGTTTATGATATCACTGCCCCATTACATTTGACTCGAGTGTTTCCTCAACTTAATGTGTTGCTTCAAATAATCCTTCTGCATACAGTATGTGACACTGTGAGTGTTGCAAGGCCAGATACGGCTCAGCTGACTCAGATAAGGAGATATATGATACATTATGATGTGATATGCCGCGGACTGTACTTAATGTTACTCTGATCCGGTTACTTATGTTGTGGCAGATATTTAAGTAAGCTTTCTTAACGCTAATGTTATAATGTGTGTTCTGAGTGTGTCCTGAGTGTGTTTTGAGTGTCCTGAGTGTGTTCTGAGTGTGTCCTGAGTGTCCTGAGTGTGTTCTGAGTGTGTTCTGAGTATCCTGAGTGTGTTCTGAGTGTGTCCTGAGTGTGTTTTGAGTGTCCTGAGTGTGTTCTGAGTGTGTCCTGAGTGTCCTGAGTGTGTTCTGAGTGTGTTCTGAGTGTCCTGAGTGTGTTCTGAGTGTGTTCTGAGTGTCCTGAGTGTGTTCTGAGTGTCCTGAGTGTGTTCTGAGTGTGTCCTGTGTGTTCTGAGTGTTCTGAGTGTCCTGAGTGTGTTCTGAGTGTGTCCTGAGTGTGTTCTGAGTGTGTCCTGTGTGTCCTGAGTGTCCTGAGTGTCCTGAGTGTCCTGAGTGTCCTGAGTGTTCTGTGTGTGTTCTGAGTGTTCTGAGTGTTCCTGTGTGTTCCTGTGTGTTCCTGAGTGTGTTCTGAGTGTGTTCCTGAGTATGTCCTGAGTGTGTTCTGAGTGTGTTCTGAGTATCCTGAGTGTGTTCTGAGTGTGTCCTGTGTGTCCTGAGTGTTCTGAGTGTCCTGAGTGTTCTGTGTGTGTTCTGGGTGTTCTGAGTGTTCTGAGTGTCCTGAGTGTCCTGAGTGTGTTCTGAGTGTCCTGAGTGTGTTCTGAGTGTGTCCTGTGTGTCCTGAGTGTTCTGAGTGTTCTGAGTGTTCTGAGTGTCCTGAGTGTCCTGAGTGTGTTCTGAGTGTGTCCTGTGTGTTCTGAGTGTGTCCTGTGTGTCCTGAGTGTTCTGAGTGTCCTGAGTGTCCTGAGTGTGTTCCTGGGTGTTCCTGAGTGTTCTGAGTGTTCTGAGTGTTCCTGAGTGTTCTGAGTGTTCTGAGTGTTCTGAGTGTTCTGAGTGTTCTGAGTGTTCTGAGTGTTCTGAGTGTTCCTGAGTGTCCTGAGTGTCCTGAGTGTTCTGAGTGTTCTGTGTGTTCTGAGTGTGTCCTGAGTGTGTTCTGAGTGTGTCCTGAGTGTGTCCTGAGTGTGTCCTGTGTGTGTTCTGTGTGTGTTCTGAGTGTTCTGAGTGTTCTGAGTGTGTCCTGAGTGTGTTCTGAGTGTGTCCTGAGTGTGTCCTGTGTGTGTTCTGTGTGTGTTCTGAGTGTTCTGAGTGTTCTGAGTGTGTCCTGAGTGTGTTCTGAGTGTGTCCTGAGTGTGTTCTGAGTGTTCCTGAGTGTTTCTGAGTGTTCTGAGTGTTCTGAGTGTCCTGAGTGTTCTGAGTGTGTTCCTGAGTGTTTCTGAGTGTTTCTGAGTGTTCTGAGTGTTCTGAGTGTCCTGAGTGTTCTGAGTGTGTTCCTGAGTGTTCTGTGTGTGTTCTGAGTGTTCTGAGTGTTTATCAGTGTTCCTGAGTAGGGATGCACGATATTGGTTTTTTGAAACCAATACCGATAACTTTCTGCTTCTCAAGACCGATACCGATAACCGATAATAATATAATATGTATATATTAAATGTACCTGTAGTTTTTGCACACCTGGTGGTAAAAAAAAGACTAGTAGAGCAAATGACATGAGCATTACTACTATGAACAAAACAAAGCCAAGAACAGTTTCAAAAGCCTCGTGGATAGGTAAAGCCCCGGTGCCTTTGCAGCTGGCTTTGGATTCGCCGCTAGTTTAGCAGCGCAGGCGTCTTCGTACGCTTTTAACACACCATCGTAGCGACGGCGATGTTTCAGGTGACTAATCAGGTTGGAAGTATTATAGCTCGTTGCCTTTTTCCCTCCTCGTGGAACTTCTGCATTGCATTTGTTAATACAAATAGCAAGCGAACTATCTAACTCTGAAACTTTGAAATAGTCCCATACTACCGAAGACATGTTTGTTTACTGTCCTGGCTTCACGGCCGCACACCATTTACGCCACAGCCAGGCATGAGTTAGGGAGCGCTGGATTTGGTGCGTTCACATGAAAGGGGTGGTATCTGGAGCATTCGACCAATCACAAACATGGAGAAGCGTACTGACAGCGCAGCGTCATACTTCCTGAATGAAAAGTCAACTATAATATTAGACATATGAAGAGGTTAAACTTTAAACATCCATGACTTAAACACTTTATCCAGGATCAAAGCCACATAGCTGCACCTGCAAGGTGAATACAGCTGGTAACAGAACAAGTGTTTGAATGCGTACATGAACAGGTTTATGATATCACTGCCCCGTCTAAGACACCATCTGACTTTCATTACATTTGACTCGAGTGTTTCCTCAACTTAATGTGTTGCTTCAAATAATCCTTCTGCATACAGTATGTGACACTGTGAGTGTTGCAAGGCCAGATACGGCTCAGCTGACTCAGATAAGGAGATATATGATACATTATGATGTGATATGCCGCGGACTGTACTTAATGTTACTCTGATCCGGTTACTTATGTTGTGGCAGATATTTAAGTAAGCTTTCTTAACGCTAATGTTATAATGTGTGTTCTGAGTGTGTCCTGAGTGTGTTTTGAGTGTCCTGAGTGTGTTCTGAGTGTGTCCTGAGTGTCCTGAGTGTGTTCTGAGTGTGTTCTGAGTATCCTGAGTGTGTTCTGAGTGTGTCCTGAGTGTGTTTTGAGTGTCCTGAGTGTGTTCTGAGTGTGTCCTGAGTGTCCTGAGTGTGTTCTGAGTGTGTTCTGAGTGTCCTGAGTGTGTTCTGAGTGTGTTCTGAGTGTCCTGAGTGTGTTCTGAGTGTCCTGAGTGTGTTCTGAGTGTGTCCTGTGTGTTCTGAGTGTTCTGAGTGTCCTGAGTGTGTTCTGAGTGTGTCCTGAGTGTGTCCTGAGTGTGTTCTGAGTGTGTCCTGTGTGTCCTGAGTGTCCTGAGTGTCCTGAGTGTCCTGAGTGTTCTGTGTGTGTTCTGAGTGTTCTGAGTGTTCCTGTGTGTTCCTGTGTGTTCCTGTGTGTTCCTGAGTGTGTTCTGAGTGTGTTCCTGTGTGTGTTCTGAGTGTTCCTGAGTGTTCTGAGTGTTCTGAGTGTTCCTGAGTGTTCTGAGTGTTCTGAGTGTCCTGAGTTATCTGAGTGTTCTGAGTGTTCTGTGTTTGTTCTGTGTGTGTTCTGAGTGTTCTGAGTGTTCTGAGTGTTCTGAGTGTCCTGAGTGTTCTGAGTGTTCTGAGTGTCCTGAGTGTTCTGAGTGTGTCCTGAGTGTGTCCTGAGTGTGTCCTGAGTGTGTTCTGAGTGTGTTCTGAGTGTGTCCTGAGTGTTCTGAGTGTCCTGAGTGTCCTGACTGTGTTCTGAGTGTGTCCTGTGTGTCCTGAGTGTTCTGAGTGTCCTGAGTGTGTTCTGAGTGTGTTCTGAGTGTGTCCTGTGTGTCCTGAGTGTTCTGTGTGTGTTCTGAGTGTTCTGAGTGTTCCTGTGTGTCCTGAGTGTGTCCTGAGTGTTTTCTGTGTGTGTTCTGTGTGTGTTCTGAGTGTTCCTGAGTGTTCCTGAGTGTTCTGAGTGTTCTGAGTGTTCTGAGTGTTCTGAGTGTTCTGAGTGTTCTGAGTGTTCTGAGTGTTCTGTGTGTGTTCTGAGTGTTCTGAGTGTTCTGTGTTTGTTCTGTGTGTGTTCTGAGTGTTCTGAGTCTTCTGAGTGTCCTGAGTGTTCTGTGTGTGTTCTGTGTGTGTTCTGAGTGTTCTGAGTGTTCTGAGTGTTCTGAGTGTGTTCTGTGTGTTCTGAGTGTCCTGAGTGTCCTGAGTGTCCTGAGTGTTCTGAGTGTTCTGTGTGTGTTCTGTGTGTGTTCTGTGTGTGTTCTGTGTGTGTTCTTGAGTGTTCCTGAGTGTTTCTGAGTGTTCTGAGTGTTCCTGAGTGTTCTGTGTGTTCCTGAGTGTCCTGAGTGTTCTGAGTGTGTTCTGTGTGTGTCCTGAGTGTGTCCTGAGTGTGTTCTGTGTGTGTTCTGAGTGTTCTGTGTGTGTTCTGAGTGTTCTGAGTTATCTGAGTTATCTGAGTGTTCTGAGTGTTCTGTGTGTGTTCTGAGTGTTCTGTGTGTGTCCTGAGTGTTCTGAGTGTTCTGTGTGTGTTCTGTGTGTGTTCTGAGTGTTTTGAGTGTGTTCTGTGTTCGTCCTGAGTGTGTCCTGAGTGTGTTCTGTGTGTGTTCTGAGTGTTCCTGAGTGTTCCTGAGTGTTCTGAGTGTTCCTGATTGTTCTGTGTGTTCTGTGTGTTCCTGAGTGTGTTCTGAGTGTGTTCTGAGTGTCCTGAGTGTGTTCTGAGTGTGTCCTGTGTGTCCTGAGTGTTCTGAGTGTTCTGAGTGTTCTGAGTGTCCTGAGTGTCCTGAGTGTGTTCTGAGTGTGTCCTGTGTGTTCTGAGTGTCCTGAGTGTGTTCTGAGTGTGTCCTGTGTGTCCTGAGTGTTCTGAGTGTTCTGTGTGTGTTCTGAGTGTTCTGAGTGTTCTGAGTGTTCTGAGTGTGTTCTGAGTGTCCTGAGTGTGTTCTGAGTGTGTTCTGAGTGTTCTGAGTGTCCTGAGTGTCCTGAGTGTGTTCTGAGTGTGTCCTGTGTGTTCTGAGTGTGTTCTGAGTGTCCTGAGTGTCCTGAGTGTCCTGAGTGTGTTCTGAGTGTTCTGAGTGTTCCTGGGTGTTCCTGAGTGTTCTGAGTGTTCTGAGTGTTCCTGAGTGTTCTGAGTGTTCTGTGTGTTCCTGAGTGTGTCCTGAGTGTGTTCTGAGTGTGTCCTGAGTGTGTTCTGAGTGTGTCCTGAGTGTGTCCTGAGTGTGTCCTGTGTGTGTTCTGAGTGTTCTGAGTGTGTCCTGAGTGTGTTCTGAGTGTGTCCTGAGTGTGTTCTGTGTGTGTTCTGTGTGTGTTCTGAGTGTTCCTGAGTGTTCTGAGTGTCCTGAGTGTGTTCCTGAGTGTTCTGTGTGTGTTCTGAGTGTTCTGAGTGTTTATCAGTGTTCCTGAGTAGGGATGCACGATATTGGTTTTTTGAAACCAATACCGATAACTTCCTGCTTCTCAAGACCGATACCGATAACCGATAATAATATAATATGTATATATTAAATGTACCTGTAGTTTTTGCACACCTGGTGGTAAAAAAAAGACTAGTAGAGCAAATGACATGAGCATTACTACTATGAACAAAACAAAGCCAAGAACAGTTTCAAAAGCCTCGTGGATAGGTAAAGCCCCGGTGCCTTTGCAGCTGGCTTTGGATTCGCCGCTAGTTTAGCAGCGCAGGCGTCTTCGTACGCTTTTAACACACCATCGTAGCGACGGCGATGTTTCAGGTGACTAATCAGGTTGGAAGTATTATAGCTCGTTGCCTTTTTCCCTCCTCGTGGAACTTCTGCATTGCATTTGTTAATACAAATAGCAAGCGAACTATCTAACTCTGAAACTTTGAAATAGTCCCATACTACCGAAGACATGTTTGTTTACTGTCCTGGCTTCACGGCCGCACACCATTTACGCCACAGCCAGGCATGAGTTAGGGAGCGCTGGATTTGGTGCGTTCACATGAAAGGGGTGGTATCTGGAGCATTCGACCAATCACAAACATGGAGAAGCGTACTGACAGCGCAGCGTCATACTTCCTGAATGAAAAGTCAACTATAATATTAGACATATGAAGAGGTTAAACTTTAAACATCCATGACTTAAACACTTTATCCAGGATCAAAGCCACATAGCTGCACCTGCAAGGTGAATACAGCTGGTAACAGAACAAGTGTTTGAATGCGTACATGAACAGGTTTATGATATCACTGCCCCGTCTAAGACACCATCTGACTTTCATTACATTTGACTCGAGTGTTTCCTCAACTTAATGTGTTGCTTCAAATAATCCTTCTGCATACAGTATGTGACACTGTGAGTGTTGCACGGCCAGATACGGCTCAGCTGACTCAGATAAGGAGATATATGATACATTATGATGTGATATGCCGCGGACTGTACTTAATGTTACTCTGATCCGGTTACTTATGTTGTGGCAGATATTTAAGTAAGCTTTCTTAACGCTAATGTTATAATGTGTGTTCTGAGTGTGTCCTGAGTGTGTTTTGAGTGTCCTGAGTGTGTTCTGAGTGTGTCCTGAGTGTGTTTTGAGTGTCCTGAGTGTGTTCTGAGTGTGTCCTGAGTGTCCTGAGTGTGTTCTGAGTGTGTTCTGAGTATCCTGAGTGTGTCCTGAGTGTGTTCTGAGTGTGTCCTGAGTGTGTTCTGAGTGTCCTGAGTGTGTTCTGAGTGTCCTGAGTGTGTTCTGAGTGTTCTGAGTGTCCTGAGTGTGTTCTGAGTGTGTCCTGAGTGTGTTCTGAGTGTGTCCTGTGTGTCCTGTGTGTCCTGAGTGTCCTGAGTGTCCTGAGTGTTCTGTGTGTGTTCTGAGTGTTCTGAGTGTTCCTGTGTGTTCCTGTGTGTTCCTGAGTGTGTTCTGAGTGTGTTCCTGAGTATGTCCTGAGTGTGTTCTGTGTGTGTTCTGAGTGTTTCTGAGTGTTCTGAGTGTTCCTGAGTGTTCTGAGTGTTCTGAGTGTTCCTGAGTGTTCCTGAGTGTTCTGAGTGTCCTGAGTTATCTGAGTGTTCTGAGTGTTCTGAGTGTTCTGTGTTTGTTCTGTGTGTGTTCTGAGTGTTCTGAGTGTTCTGAGTGTCCTGAGTGTTCTGAGTGTTCTGAGTGTCCTGAGTGTCCTGAGTGTTCCTGAGTGTTCTGAGTGTGTCCTGAGTGTGTCCTGAGTGTGTCCTGAGTGTGTCCTGAGTGTGTTCTGAGTGTGTTCTGAGTGTGTTCTGAGTGTGTCCTGAGTGTTCTGAGTGTCCTGAGTGTCCTGAGTGTCCTGACTGTGTTCTGAGTGTGTCCTGTGTGTCCTGAGTGTTCTGAGTGTCCTGAGTGTGTTCTGAGTGTGTTCTGTGTGTGTTCTGAGTGTTCTGAGTGTTCCTGTGTGTCCTGAGTGTGTCCTGAGTGTGTTCTGTGTGTGTTCTGTGTGTGTTCTGTGTGTGTTCTGAGTGTTCCTGAGTGTTCTGAGTGTTCTGAGTGTTCTGTGTTTGTTCTGTGTGTGTTCTGAGTGTTCTGAGTCTTCTGAGTCTTCTGAGTCTCCTGAGTGTTCTGAGTGTTCTGAGTGTTCTGAGTGTTCTGAGTGTTCTGTGTGTGTTCTGTGTGTGTTCTGAGTGTTCTGAGTGTTCTGAGTGTTCTGTGTTTGTTCTGTGTGTGTTCTGAGTGTTCTGAGTGTTCTGAGTGTGTTCTGTGTGTGTTCTGTGTGTGTTCTGTGTGTGTTCTGTGTGTTCTTGAGTGTTCCTGAGTGTTCTGAGTGTTCTGAGTGTCCTGAGTGTGTTCTGAGTGTTCCTGAGTGTTCTGTGTGTTCCTGAGTGTCCTGAGTGTTCTGAGTGTGTTCTGTGTGTGTCCTGAGTGTGTCCTGAGTGTGTTCTGTGTGTGTTCTGAGTGTTCTGTGTGTGTTCTGAGTGTTCTGAGTGTTCTGAGTGTTCTGTGTGTGTTCTGAGTGTTCTGAGTGTTCTGTGTGTGTCCTGAGTGTTCTGAGTGTTCTGTGTGTGTTCTGTGTGTGTTCTGTGTGTTCTTGAGTGTTCCTGAGTGTTCCTGAGTGTTCTGAGTGTTCTGAGTGTCCTGAGTGTGTTCTGAGTGTTCCTGAGTGTTCTGTGTGTTCCTGAGTGTCCTGAGTGTCCTGAGTGTTCTGAGTGTGTCCTGAGTGTGTCCTGAGTGTGTTCTGTGTGTGTTCTGTGTGTGTTCTGTGTGTGTTCTGAGTGTTCCTGAGTGTTCTGAGTGTTCTGAGTGTTCTGTGTTTGTTCTGTGTGTGTTCTGAGTGTTCTGAGTCTTCTGAGTCTTCTGAGTCTCCTGAGTGTTCTGAGTGTTCTGAGTGTTCTGAGTGTTCTGTGTTTGTTCTGTGTGTGTTCTGAGTGTTCTGAGTGTTCTGAGTGTGTTCTGTGTGTGTTCTGTGTGTGTTCTGTGTGTGTTCTGTGTGTTCTTGAGTGTTCCTGAGTGTTCTGAGTGTTCTGAGTGTTCTGAGTGTCCTGAGTGTGTTCTGAGTGTTCCTGAGTGTTCTGTGTGTTCCTGAGTGTCCTGAGTGTCCTGAGTGTGTTCTGTGTGTGTCCTGAGTGTGTCCTGAGTGTGTCCTGAGTGTGTTCTGTGTGTGTTCTGAGTGTGTTCTGAGTGTTCTGAGTGTTCTGAGTGTTCTGTGTGTGTTCTGAGTGTTCTGAGTGTTCTGAGTGTTCTGTGTGTGTCCTGAGTGTTCTGAGTGTTCTGTGTGTGTTCTGTGTGTGTTCTGTGTGTTCTTGAGTGTTCCTGAGTGTTCCTGAGTGTTCTGAGTGTTCTGAGTGTCCTGAGTGTGTTCTGAGTGTTCCTGAGTGTTCTGTGTGTTCCTGAGTGTCCTGAGTGTCCTGAGTGTCCTGAGTGTTCTGAGTGTGTTCTGTGTGTGTCCTGAGTGTGTCCTGAGTGTGTTCTGTGTGTGTTCTGAGTGTTCTGTGTGTGTTCTGAGTGTTCTGAGTGTTCTGAGTGTTCTGTGTGTGTTCTGAGTGTTCTGTGTGTGTCCTGAGTGTTCTGAGTGTTCTGTGTGTGTTCTGTGTGTGTTCTGAGTGTTCTGAGTGTGTTCTGTGTTCGTCCTGAGTGTGTCCTGAGTGTGTTCTGTGTGTGTTCTGTGTGTGTTCTGAGTGTTCCTGAGTGTTCCTGAGTGTTCTGTGTGTTCCTGAGTGTTCTGAGTGTTCTGAGTGTTCTGAGTGTTCTGAGTGTTCTGTGTGTTCTGAGTGTTCTGAGTGTCCTGAGTGTTCTGAGTGTTCTGAGTGTTCCTGAGTGTTCCTGAGTGTTCCTGAGTGGTTCTGAGTGTTTATGAGTGTTCCTGAGTGTTCTATGTGTGTTCCTGAGTGTTCTGTGTGTTTTCTGAGTGTTCTGAGTGTTTATCAGTGTTCCTGAGTAGGGATGCACGATATTGTTTTTTTGAAACCAATACCGATAACTTCCTGCTTCTCAAGACCGATACCGATAACCGATAATAATATAATATGTATATATTAAATGTACCTGTAGTTTTTGCACACCTGGTGGTAAAAAAAAGACTAGTAGAGCAAATGACATGAGCATTACTACTATGAACAAAACAAAGCCAAGAACAGTTTCAAAAGCCTCGTGGATAGGTAAAGCCCCGGTGCCTTTGCAGCTGGCTTTGGATTCGCCGCTAGTTTAGCAGCGCAGGCGTCTTCGTACGCTTTTAACACACCATCGTAGCGACGGCGATGTTTCAGGTGACTAATCAGGTTGGAAGTATTATAGCTCGTTGCCTTTTTTCCTCCTCGTGGAACTTCTGCATTGCATTTGTTAATACAAATAGCAAGCGAACTATCTAACTCTGAAACTTTGAAATAGTCCCATACTACCGAAGACATGTTTGTTTACTGTCCTGGCTTCACGGCCGCACACCATTTACGCCACAGCCAGGCATGAGTTAGGGAGCGCTGGATTTGGTGCGTTCACATGAAAGGGGTGGTATCTGGAGCATTCGACCAATCACAAACATGGAGAAGCGTACTGACAGCGCAGCGTCATACTTCCTGAATGAAAAGTCAACTATAATATTAGACATATGAAGAGGTTAAACTTTAAACATCCATGACTTAAACACTTTATCCAGGATCAAAGCCACATAGCTGCACCTGCAAGGTGAATACAGCTGGTAACAGAACAAGTGTTTGAATGCGTACATGAACAGGTTTATGATATCACTGCCCCGTCTAAGACACCATCTGACTTTTATTACATTTGACTCGAGTGTTTCCTCAACTTAATGTGTTGCTTCAAATAATCCTTCTGCATACAGTATGTGACACTGTGAGTGTTGCACGGCCAGATACGGCTCAGCTGACTCAGATAAGGAGATATATGATACATTATGATGTGATATGCCGCGGACTGTACTTAATGTTACTCTGATCCGGTTACTTATGTTGTGGCAGATATTTAAGTAAGCTTTCTTAACGCTAATGTTATAATAGTCAGATTGCTCTGAAGATGGGAGGTGATATTCTATTAATGTTCACGTTCACACAGTCGGTCATTTTTGCCGGCCGTCTTTCCTGCAACGGCAGCTTTTCTGTATTTCCTTTCTCCTGTAATATGACTTGATCGCTTTAAACTCCGCAACCTGAGCTCTGATTGGTCAGCAGGCAGTGCTTTCACTGAGTTGAGCTCTTAGCCTGCAACCTAACCTGCTCCGGGGCAGGTTAGCCGCTCAGCATCAGTTACCATGGAGATCTAGCCTGCTAAAAAGAGAACCAGCTTCGTAGGACCGGAAACCCAGAGTTTACCTGAAGTTAGCCGCTAAGAGAACATCCTGCTTCATAGTACAGGCCTCAGGTCCCAGCATGAGACCACACACACACACACACACACACACACACACACACACACACACACACACACACACACACACACACACACACACACACACACACACACACACACACACACACACACACACACACACACACACACACACACTGTTTACAGTGGATCTGCAGATAGGAATCATGACGAGGACACGTAAGTTACCACAACAACGCTGGAGGGATGTTTATACAGGACTGTGATTTAGATGCACACACACTCACTCACTCACTCACTCACTCACACTCTCTCTCTCTCCTGTCTCTCTCACCTGTCTCTCTCTCACTTGTCTCACTTGTCTGTCTGTCTGTCTCTCTCTCTCCTGTCTCTCTCTCACCTGTCTCTCTCTCTCCTGTCTGTCTCTCACCTGTCTGTCTCTCACCTGCCTCTCTCTCTCCTGTCTCACCTGTCTCTCTCTCCCTCTCTCCCTCTCTCCTGTCTCCCTCTCACCTGTCTCCCTCTCACCTGTCTCACCTATCTCTATCTCACCTGTCCCCCTCTCACCTGTCTCTCTCTACCTCTCTACCTATCTCCCTCTCACCTGTCTGTCTCTCAGAGGTGTTGATGAACACTAAGTTGGAGACGTCTGATCTCCGATGGACCACTCACCCGGCAGAAGATCCTCAGGTAAGTGTTGTTAGCTCAATGCTAATGCTCCCATTGATTCCTATGGAGGATGCTAACGTGTTTGTTCTCAGTGGGACGAGGTGAGCGGATTGGACGACGAGCAGAACAGTGTCCGGATCCACGAGATCTGCACCCCCGACAGCGCGGACTCCTATTGGCTGAGGACGCGCTGGATCCCCCGGGGGGCGGCGACCACTCTCTACGTGGAGATCCGGTTCGTCCAATCACACGCTGACACACAGACACATCGGCCAATCACAGGCTGACACACAGACACATCGGCCAACCACAAGCTGACACACAGACACGTCAGCCAATCACAGGCTGACGCACAGACACATCGGCCAATCACAAGCTGACACACAGACACATCGGCCAACCACAAGCTGACACACAGACACATCGGCTAATCACACGCTGACTCACAGACACATCGGCCAATCACAAGCTGACACACAGACACATCGGCCAATCACAAGCTGACACACGGACACATCGGCCAATCACAAGCTGATACACGGACACATCGGCCAATCACACGCTGATACACATACACATCGGCCATTCACACGCTGACACATCGGCCAATTACACGCTGACACACATACACATCAGCCAATCACACGCTGACACAAGGACACATCAGCCAATCTTCCTGTCCCTAACTTCCTGTTTACTTCCTGTTAGCTTCACGATGATGGAGTGCTCGTCTCTGAACCGTCGTCACTGTAAGGAAACGTTCAACGTGTTTTTCTACGAGTCGCCCTCTGACTCGGCCTCTAAGTCCCGCCCCCCCTGGATGGAGAACCCGTACAGGAAGCTGTCCACGGTGGCGGCGGATCACCTGCGGCAGCGCGGGGGGGGCGAGAGGCGGAGCAACGTGAAGACGCTGAGGCTGGGGGCGGGGCCTGTAGAGGGGGCCGGGCCTCTGGAGGAGGCGGGGCTCTACCTGGCCTTCCAGTCTCAGGGCGCCTGCATGGCCCTCCTGTCCGTCAGGGTGTTCTACAGGAAGTGCCCCCGCCTCCAGAGGGCCTTCGCCTCCTTCCCTGAAACCATCCCCCACTCACTGGTGGAGCAGGTAACCACGGCAACGCACACCTCTAACACCTTAACCACGGCAACCCACACCACTTACACCGTAACCCCGGCAACGCACACCACTAACACCGTGACCACAGTAACACACACCACTAACACCGTAACCCGAGCAACGCACACCACTAACACCGTAACCCCGGCAACGCACACCACTAACACCGTGACCACAGTAACACACACCACTAACACCGTAACCAGGGCAACGCACACCACTAACACCGTAACCCCAGCAACGCACACTACTAACACCTTAACCCCGGCAACGCACACCACTAACACCGTAACCAGGGCAACGCACACCACTAACACCGTGACCACAGTAACACACACCACTAACACCGTAACCAGGGCACCGCACACCACTAACACCGTAACCCCGGCAACGCACACCACTAACGCCGTGACCACAGTAACACACACCACTAACACCGTAACCAGGGCACCGCACACCACTAACACCGTAACCCCGGCAACGCACACCACTAACGCCGTGACCACAGTAACACACACCACTAACACCGTAACCAGGGCACCGCACACCACTAACACCACAACCACGGCAAATAACATCTACTTTTCAAAATAAGAGCTTCGTCAGTTAGTTTATCAAATAAGAGCCTCATCATTAAAGCGTTTAAGTATTATCATCTCTTTATTTTTTATTTTGCTCAAGAAATGAAAGTATATTTTTGGTTTTCAAAATAAAAGCGTTGTCACTTAGCATACACTGCTAGCTCAGTTTAGTTTAGGAACAACTGTTGTTATTGACAGGCTTTTATTTTGCGATGTGTGTGTCCCAGGCTCAGGGTGTGTGTGTGGAGAACGCAGTGACGCCGCCTGGCGAGCAGGCGCGGCCTCCCAGCATGCTTTGCGGCGAGGACGGTCAGTGGGTGGGCCAACCGGTGTCCAGCTGCTCCTGTCGCCCCGGGTACGAGACGGGGGGCAGCGACGTGCACTGCAGGGGTGAGTTTCAAAATAAAAGTACTGCCATTTACCCTTTTAGACACAAGACCAGAGGGACGAGACTTTCAAAGTAAAAGCACTGCACAGAGTGCGAGGTGAAGTGTGTTTTTACAGTCAGCAAAATTCCTTCTGTGCAGAACACACACACACACACACACACACACACACACACACACACACACACACACACACACACACACACACACACACACACACACACTCTTTTATTTCAGACCCCTTTAACCCTGAGCAGATTGAAAGCGTTCCTCTCGGCGTCGCTCTGCTGCAAACAGAGTGTGTGTTCAGCTTCCTGTTATTCTTCCAGAGGTCAGAGGTCAGCAACGGGGGTCCACACACACACACACACAAACACACAGACACAGGGAGGGGGTTGTCTGAGGTCAGAGGTTAACTTCTCTGCTTAAGCTGCCTATAGAGTGTGTGTGTGTGTGTGTGTGTGTGTGTGTGTGTGTGTGTGTGTGTGTGTGTGTGTGTGTGTGTGTGTGTGTGTGTGTGTGTGTGTGTGTGTGTGTGTGTGTGTGTGTGTGTGTGTGTGTGTGTGTGTGTGTGTGTGTGTGTGTGTGTGTGTGTGTGTGTGTGTGTGTGTGTGTGTGTGTGTGTGTGTGTGTGTGTGTGTGTGTGTGTGTGTGGAGCAGGGGATGGTGGTGATGACATAATGGCGGCACTTTCCACTTCCTGTGGCAGCCGAGGTCACTTCCTGTCTCTGTGTGTCTGATCTCCTCCCTGCTGTCACTAAAACATCCTAAAGAAGCTACACACACACACACACACACACACACACACACACACACACACACACACACACACACACACTTTAACACACACACACACTTTAACACACACAAACAGACACACACTGAACCATAGGGGTTCCTGAAGAAGCTCTACACGTTAATATCTGTATATAGTGAGCTTTCCATAAAACACTGACATTAGGACCAAATACTACCTTTTATTTTGAAGGAGCCCACTTGTTGAACAGACCTTTTAACCAGGGCTGCCAACATTTGAGTTCAGCTTGGAGTGAGATTTGTTTTTGTGTACAGTGTTACAAATATATTGCACATGTACAAACTAGAGTTTCCCATGAATGTACCGGGCGCTACAGTGGAACACGCACATACAGTTTACCCGCGACTCTTACAATGAAGGCTCGATAATCAGCTCACAGGATATGAAATGGCATATAGGTGTAAGCAGAAGTAAAGTGCTATTTTTATAAGTGTGGGGTGGGGGGTCCTCACCTCCTCTAGGGGGGTCCGGGGGCATGCTCCCCCGAGAAGATTTTTTTTTTTAATATCGAAGTTAAAAGCATGTACCTGGTGCACTTTGAGAGCAACATGAAGAGATCTATGGAGACATCTCTCAGCACCCAGATGAAACACAACTGTAAACAGATTTTATTTTTCTTTATGGATATTTTACAAATCTCTCATCTTTTAAACTGTATTCTTGTTTTACTGTCATATAGTATTTCATAACTGTTTTTCATTTATTCTCATAAATGATGACCAAACCGTTAGAGACGCACTGAGATAACTAGACTACAGTTAACTATATAAACACTCAGAGTCCCTTAGCTCACTGAGCTGTAGTTATCTCTCAGTCTGACAGGAAAGAGCTCTCCCTCTCCTTGTTTTAGAAACGGCTTCTAATATCCGTTAGCGCAGCTAGCTAACCAGATGCTAACAACAACAATGCAGATAGTGAGTTTGGTAGAAATATACTGTATAATAGTAAAGTTATTGAAGATGATGCCATATTTATTGAAGATTTTACATTATAAATATTCCCCAAAATTATTCAAAAGCATATTCTTCCAAACTCCTTGCTGTAGGGGTTGGGAGGGTTACTTTGTAAATGTAATCAGTTACTGATTACTGAATACATGGCTCTGAAAGTAATCCGAATACAGTTACAGTTACGTGTCTTAAAAAAGTAATCAGATTACTTTTAGATTACTTTTGGATTACTTTCTTTTTCCATCACAGATGGTATGTTTTGGTGAACAGGAGACACAAAAAGCAAAAGGAAACTGAACGTGTTTTTACTGTTTGAATGGCTTATCAAGAGCACAACTGAAACATCACATCTGAAACGATGTAACAACCTAATACACTTGTTGGGGATGCAGCTTGGGATGTGAGGAGTGAGGGACACGGCTTAGAACGGGCGTGTCGCCTTCTGTCCTGCCAGAGTTGGCAGAACCTCCTTCACTTCATGAAATCTCTGCAGCACCAGGCGGCAGCGGGAGGGTTAACTCGGCCTCTGAGAAGAGGAGCGCGCAGTGCCTCTCACGCACCGCCTCTCACGCACCGCCTCTCACGCACCGCCTCTCAAGCACCGCCTCTCAAGCACCGCCTCTCACGCACCGCCTCTCAAGCACCGCCTCTCACGCACCGCCTCTCAAGCACCGCCTCTCACGCACCGCCTCTCAAGCACCGCCTCTCAAGCACCGCCTCTCACGCACCGCCTCTCAAGCACCACCTCTCAAGCACCACCTCTCAAGCACCGCCTCTCAAGCACCGCCTCTCACGCACCGCCTCTCAAGCACCGCCTCTCAAGCACCGCCTCTCAAGCACCGCCTCTCAAGCACCGCCTCTCACGCACCGCCTCTCAAGCACCGCCTCTCATGCACCGCCTCTCAAGCACCGCCTCTCAAGCACCGCCTCTCACGCACCGCCTCTCAAGCACCGCCTCTCAAGCACCGCCTCTCACGCACCGCCTCTCAAGCACCGCCTCTCACGCACCGCCTCTCACGCACCGCCTTCACTGTGTTTACCTTCAGAATCATCAGAAAGGCTAAAGAGCGACCGCAGGCTGATGTGTTTTAACCACACACACACACACACACACACACACACACACACACACACACACACACACACACACACACACACACACACACACACACACACACACACACACACACACACACACACACACACACACACACACACACACACACACCTCTACACACACACACACTCACACACACACACCTCTACACACACACACACACACACACACACACATACACACACACACACACCTCTACACACACACACACACACACACACACACGACTTAAACGCAGACTTCTGTTCCTCCATGTTTCGTTGTTATCGTTTCACTGAGCGGACCCGCACATTTTTTTCAAACGCTCCCTTTTTTGGTCCATCTGCGGCGGTAATAGCTTTTGTGCGCTGTGATGATTCGGCTGTTCCTTTGGTAATGAATATTAATTGTTGTGAGGAAATCTATCCACCAATAATTCCAATAAGTATTCCAAAATGTATTCACTTTAACTGTAATCAGATTACTCGTTGTTCAAATGTAACGCGAGCTGAATACAGTTACTTGATTTTTGTATTCTGATTACGTAACGCCGTTACATGTATTCCGTTACAACCCAACCCTGAGCGTTTCCGCCAGGGGGCCGTCTTGCCGTCATTTGAGGCCCTTATTCAGCTCGGGACGCCCTGAACGCGAGCCGAGGGCGTCCAAAAATATTAATAATTCGAGAGAAGATCGAGAGTTTTTATCACTTGAAATGACGAAAAGGAAAAACACACAGGAGACTATTGATGTGTGTGGGGAATTATAGTAATAAGCTGTATAATAGTGATTGAATATTATTGTATTCTCTTTTTTGGGAGTTGCACTTTGCAGACGGTCCCTGAGCACTCGTTTCTTCTCCGGCTGCGGATAGAGACCAATGTAACGTTTCCAGCTCGGGGACGGCGCGTTTGCTTTTTTTGATCAAAATGTGATTGTAGTTCGTTGTCAACCTCACCACGGTACTTAGGAGACGTCATTTGTGTCTGAATAACGTTTTGTTCATTAGTTATTGATCCGTGAAATCAGAATCTCCCAATATCGTTCCAACTTTACTGAACTAAGCCAGAAGACCGTCTCATTTCGTAGACCGCTCGGTTTGCTGTTCCTTCACTTTATTTTTATATTTATATACATTTATTTTGGACGAAAACTTAGCGTGAGGAAAGGCAAGTGTGGCGTGAGTGCGTGAGATATGGGTTAATTGCGTGACTCTCACGCTCAACGTGTGAGTGTTGGCAGCCCTGTTTTTAACTTTTTCCCCCAATATTTCCAATGCTAACGTGTTTAACCCTGTTTATCAGATGCTAATATTAATGCTAACGTGCGTTTATCAGATGCTAATGCTAACGTGTGTTTATCAGATGCTAATGCTAACGTGCGTTTATCAGATGCTAATGCTAACATGTGTTTATCAGATGCTAGTGCTAACGTGCGTTTATCAGATGCAAATGCTAACGTGTGTTTATCAGATGCTAATGCTAACGTGTGTTTATCAGATGCTAAAGCTAACGTGTGTTTATCAGATGCTAATGCTAACGTGTGTTTATCAGATGCTAATGCTAACGTGTGTTTATCAGATGCTAATGCTAAAGTGTGTTTATCAGATACTAATGCTGACGTGCGTTTATCAGATGCTAATGCTAACGTGTGTTTATCAGATGCTAATGCTAATGCTAAAGTGTTTCAGCGTGTCCCTCGGTGCAGTTTAAGGCGGGCTCGGGGCCAGGGGGGTGCAGCCCGTGTCCGGCCAATAGCAACACTCTGATCCCAGGCTCCGCCTACTGCCTCTGTCACCATGGTTACCACCGGGCAGACTCTGACCCCCCCAACGCAGCCTGCACACGTGAGCCTTTCTTCATTACAACTTTATTTGGGTTTAAATATATATAATATATAAATATCTAAAAAACATTTAGAGGTTAAAACTGAGTCCTAATATAATTATATGTAATTTCATTTCATTGTTTAAAAACTCATGAATACATCCTAAACACACACACACACACACACACACACACACACACACACACACACACAGCTCTATTATTCTCTGCACACGCCCCTTTAACTACATCGCCCCGGGCAACAACAATTAGGACTAATTAATAGGCTCATTACCTCTGAGAGGTGTGTGTGTGTCTATGTATGTATATGTGTGTGTGTGTGTGTGTGTGTGTGTGTGTGTGTGTGTGTGTGTGTGTGTGTGTGTGTGTGTGTGTGTGTGTGTGTGTGTGTGTGTGTGTGTGTGTGTGTGTGTGTGTGTGTGTGTGTGTGTGTGTGTGTGTGTGTGTGTGTGTGTGTGTGTGTGTGTGTGTGTGTGTGTGTGTGTGTGTGTGTGTGTGTGTGTGTGTGTGTGTGTGTGAGACAGAGAGAGAAGAAAAGACAAACAAAAAGAAAAATATACGTAGAAAAAACACAAAAAATTACAATAAAATGATAAAAAATAAACAAATGAAAAATGATTAGAAATAATATAAAAATAAAGAAAAGTGTATATAATTGTGTGTGTGTGTTAGGCCCCCCCTCGGCCCCCCGCCTCCTCATCAGTCAGACCAACGAGTCGTCTCTGAGTCTGGAGTGGAGCGAGCCATTGGAGCGGGGGGGGAGGTCCGACCTCACCTACAGGGTGCTCTGCTCCCTCTGCAGCAACCAGGTAACAACATATATTACAGCTCACCTATTCTGCCAAATCCTCTTCTTCATGTCTTTTCCCTCCTGACTCCTCCCCTCTTGTGTTCTGACTCCTCCCCTCTCCTGCTCAGGGATTGGCCGCTTCCTGCCCCCCCTGTGAAGACAGTGTGTTGTACCGCCCTGCTCAGAGCGGCCTGACTCAGAGACGTGTCATCGTTTGGGGGCTCCGCCCACATTCCAGTTACGTCTTCACCGTCCAATCACTGAACGGCGTCTCTGCCCTCAGCCAATCAGAGCCGGCCTCAGGATCAGTGAACGTCAGCACCAGCAGAGACGGTGAACACTCAGGATTTAATATTTATATATATATCTTTATATAGAGTTGAAACATTAAGTGTGTGTGTGTGTGTGTGTGTGTGTGTGTGTGTGTGTGTGTGTGTGTGTGTGTGTGTGTGTGTGTGTGTGTGTGTGTGTGTGTGTGTGTGTGTGTGTGTGTGTGTGTGTGTGTGTGTGTGTGTGTGTGTGTGTGTGTGTGTGTGTGTGTGTGTGTGTGTGTGTGTGTGTGTGTGTGTAGTCCCCCCCCCTGTGTCAGGTCTCAGGAGAGCAGCAGCCTCAGAGTCCAGTCTGACTGTGGAGTGGAACCAGAACCAGAGCCCTGTGCTGGACTACCAGCTGCGCTACAGCCTACAGGTACACACACACACACATACACCAGACCCGGCATCATGGGCGGGCCCCATGGGGCCGGGCCCGCCCATCCAGGATTTGGGCCCTCTGTTTTAATCAGGGCTGAATACAACATTTTAATTGTTTTATTATTATGTTTATTGTTGTTATTTGTAGGGCTTTGTCCTAATATTTATTTTTGTTTTAAACTATGTTGAAAGATTAGTTTAATATCATTTTTTTATTTTGCTATGAAATTCTGAATGAAAGGCTGCGCGCGAGACTGGTTTTCTCTGGGTTGAGTCGTGAGGGGTTTTGAGTGAGATGCGGCACAGCAGCGTGTCAGTTTACTCTTGCTAGGTTAGTTTGGCTATTATCATTTATATTTATCTGCAACAATGGATATCAGGAAGTGGGTCATGAAAGGAATATGGCAACTCAGCGCCAGATGCAGGCACATTAGAAGACATCAGTTACCAACGAGCTAGCAAGCCAGCCAGGGACAAGGGAGGCTGGCAATCAATTATATTTTGAAGAGAAATTGCCCCCCCCCCCCCCGTTGACAAATCTCGAGCGTCTAACAGTCCCCCCCGTTGACAATTCAGATTTCCGAGGTGGGGTGGGCCCGCCCTTGTAAATCAAATGCCCGCCCAGAGACGTATGTCTGCCGCCGGGTCTGACACACACACCTTCGTACTACAACCCTCCGTACCCACCTCTCTAAAAACAGGGAGCAACGGAGCTGATCCAGATTTGCTGCGTCATGACCACATTACTAAAATGTAGGCGGGCTTTAAACCCACGAGCCAATCAGAAACGTTGCTGTCAGAAACAAAGAGATGTGTTCTGAAGTAATATGGTCTGTGTTTACATTAGCATGCTAACACTCAGAGCTAACCTGTGCTGGAGAGAGTGTGTGTGAAGAAGCAGGAAATCTAAAGGAAGTCACCTTGTGGTAAACCTGAGAGAGAGAGAGAGTTTGAGCTCCATACTGTTTCATAGAGAATCCTTGATGTGGTTTGGAACATGATGTGGAGTTTCATCACGGCAGCATTTAGCTGAGTTTCTGCTGGGAGAGTTCTCCTGATGAGATCTACTCTCTCTCTGAAGCTACTGACCCAGAGTCAGCTCTTTAGGAACAGCTGGAAGAGAGGGGGGGGGGGGGGCTACAAGGATCTGTTTGGGGTTTGGAGCAGGACACTTCAGAGACATGTCCTTAGTAACAGCTGGAAGAGAGGGGGGGGGGGGCTACAAGGATCTGTTTGGGGTTTGGAGCAGGACACTTCAGAGACATGTCCTTAGTAACAGCTGGAAGAGAGGGGGGGGGCTAAAGGGATCTGTTTGGGGTTTGGAGCAGGACACTTCAGAGACATGTCCTTAGTAACAGCTGGAAGAGAGGGGGGGGGCTACAAGGATCTGTTTGGGGTTTGGAGCAGGACACTTCAGAGACATGTCCTTAGTAACAGCTGGAAGAGAGAGGGGGGGGGCTACAAGGATCTATTTGGGGTTTGGAGCAGGACACTTCAGAGACATGTCCTTAGTAACAGCTGGAAGAGAGGGGGGGGGGGGGCTACAAGGATCTATTTGGGGTTTGGAGCAGGACACTTCAGAGACATGTCCTTATATCTGAGACCTGTGATATCTGCCTAAAGACAGTAGGAGCCCTTTAATATGTGTAATATCTCTCCCCCCCCCAGGAGGGCTCCCAGTGGCAGTATCTGTCGTGCAGTTCTTCTTCGGTGGTGTTATCTGGCCTCCAGCGGGGGGGCAGGTACTTCCTGCAGGTCAGAGCCAGGAACTCAGCCGGGTTCGGACCCTTCAGTACCGCCAAAGCCTTCAGCACCACTACACAGGGTAAATATACATATACTGTGTATTTATATGCTATATACCAGGGCTTCTCAAACTCCGGACCGAACTGCAAATCAATCCGGACCAAACCCTGTGTCCCATTATAAAAAAATAAAAACCTGATTCTGATTAAAGTGGACCTATCATGCTATAACACGGGAGAACACACCTTGTCAGCGCTGTCATCTGCCCCCAGTCACGTGACTTTGTTTACAACCTGACATCTGACAGCAAAGGAAAGCCCCCGGCCTCATATGGCTCTGGTGATCAAACCGTGTGCCCGCCTGGCATGGTGATCATACCGCCGTTTTTAAACATGCTAAAAACACAAAGCAAGGGGAAATACAATTGTAACAAAGTTAATGTTTCAATGGCGTGGTGCTTGTTCGCAGCAATACAATTATTTTTTGCATTTAGCGTTAGCAGCCTCATTCTCTATCCTGTTTCTTTTAAACTTGTGATTAATCGGATAGATCACAGTTTTATTGGGATTAATTCGATTAAATATTTTTGATCTATTGACAGCACTAATTAGTATTATATATATATATATATATATATATATATATATATATATATATATTAGTGATAGTATATATATACTTGTGTTATTGTGTTAATATATGCTGTAGTCACTGAGACGTCTGATTGTCCCTGAAGGAGGCGCTCAGCCCGTAGTGACCGGAGTCCTCGTCGCCATGGGGATCCTGCTGCTCATCGCCATGGTGACCGTCACTGTGATCTGTTACCGGTAAGTGTGTGTGTGTGTGTGCGTGTCAGTACGCAGCCTCCCCCTCCCCAGGACGGGTGTTATTTTTTTTAAGTAAAACATATTTCTCAATAAAAGTCGTAATAGCTAACTTCTGTATGGCTAAAATACGAGCTAACTGCTGTGCGGCTAACATACGAGCTAACTGCTGTACGAATAACATACGAGCTAACTGCTGTGCGGCTAACATACGAGCTAACTGCTGTACGGCTAACATACAACCTAACTGCTGTGCGGCTAACATACGAGCTAACTGCTGTACGAATAACATACGAGCTAACTGCTGTACGGCTAACATACGAGCTAACTGCTGTGCGGCTAACATACGAGCTAACTGCTGTACGAATAACATACGAGCTAACTGCTGTAATGCTAACATACGAGCTAACTGCTGTAATGCTAACATACGAGCTAACTGCTGTACGGCTAACATACGAGCTAACTGCTGTACGGCTAACATACGAGCTAACTGCTGTGCGGCTAACATACGAGCTAACTGCTGTACGGCTAACATACGAGCTAACTGCTGTACGGCTAACATACGAGCTAACTGCTGTACGAATAACATACGAGCTAACTGCTGTACGGCTAACATACGAGCTAACTGCTGTACGAATAACATACGAGCTAACTGCTGTACGGCTAACAGCTAACTGCTGCAGAGGATCAGCTGATGGTGTTTAGAGTTTCTGAGGAACAGAAGTTCTGTTTCCTGTCGGAGGTTTCCGGATCTCAGAAAAGAGAAACCTGTGATGTGTTCAGGATGCTCCCTCCCTGCAGGACAATGGAGCGCTGACCCCAGGTCCCACACACACACACACACACACACACACACACACACACACACACACACACACACACACACACACACACACACACACACACACACACACACACACACACACACACACACACACACACACACACACTCTCAGTCGGGTGGGACTGGTCGACTATATAAAGACGGAGAAACTGGAGACTCTGAGAGATAATAACATTCCTGAGGGGTGTGTGTGTGTGTGTGTGTGTGTGTGTTAAATATTTGAATGTGGGTTAGGTTTGTTTAAATGTGTGCGTATTTGTGTCTGTTTAAATGTGTGTGTGTGTGTGTGTCTGTGTCTGTGTCTGTGTGTGTGTGTGTGTGTGTGTGTGTGTGTGTGTGTGTGTGTGTGTGTGTGTCTGTGTCTGTGTCTGTGTCTGTGTGTGTGTGTGTGTCATGCAGCTCCTAACAAGTTTGTACTAGGTTTTGAAAGTTCTTAGAAACTGCCTTAGCTTCATATAAACTAAATACCTGTCTGTCTCTACCTGTCTCTCTCTCTCACCTGTCTCTCTCTGTCTCCACCTGTCTCTCTCTCTCTCTCTCTCACCTGTCTCTCTCACCTCTCTGTCTCCACCTGTCTCTCTCTCTCTCCTGTCTCTCTCTCTCTCACCTGTCTCTCTCTCTCACCCGTCTCTCTGTCTCTCTCTCCTGTCTCTCTCACCTGTCTGTCTCTACCTGTCTCTCTCTCTCTCCTGTCTCTCTCTCACCTGTCTCTCTCACCTGTCTCTCTCTCTCTCACCTGTCTCTCTCGCTCACCCGTCTCTCTGTCTCTCTCTCCTGTCTCTCTCACCTGTCTCTCTCTCACCTGTCTCTCTCTATCATGTCTCTCTCTCACCTGTCTCTCACCTGTCTGTATCTCTCTCTCCTGTCTCTCTCTCACCTTTCTCTCTCACCTGTCTCTCTCTCTCACCTGTCTCTCTCACCTGTCTCTCTCTCTCACCTGTCTCTCTCTCTCACCCGTTTCTCTGTCTCTCTCTCCTGTCTCTCTCTCATCTGTCTCTCTCTCACCTGTCTCTCTCTCTCCTATCTCTCTGTCACCTGTCTCTCTCACCTGTCTCTCTCTCTCTCACCTGTCTGTCTCTCTCCTGTCTCTCTCTCACCTGTCTCTCTCACCTGTCTCTCTCTCTCTCTCTCTCTCTCTCTCACCTGTCTGTCTCTCAGCAGGAGGTCTCTCTCCTCAGCGATCAGTGAGACTCATTACCAGATGGGACATAGTGAGTATTAGATCGTCCAATCAGAAGCTGTCACTGCTCATGATGTCATGATGATGATGTAATGATGATGTCATGATGTTGTGGTTGCCGTAGCGATGAAGGTGTACATCGACCCCTTCACCTACGAGGATCCTAACGAGGCGGTGAGAGAATTCGCTAAAGAGATCGAGGCGTCCTTCGTGAAGATCGAGGAGGTGATAGGAGCCGGTGAGGAACCATAGAACCACAGAACCCTTTAACTTTAGGAACCTTTGAGGAACCACAGAACCCTTTAACTTTAGGAACCTTTGAGGAACCACAGAACCCTTTAACTTTAGGAACCTTTGAGGAACCACAGAACCCTCTAACTTTAGGAACCTTTGAGGAACCACAGAACCCTTTAACTTTAGGAACCTTTGAGAAACCACAGAACCCTTTTAACTTTAGGAACCTTTGAGGAACCACAAAACCCTCTAACTTTAGGAACCTTTGAGGAACCACAGAACCCTCTAACTTTAGGAACCTTTGAGGAACCACAAAACCCTTTAACTTTAGGAACCTTTGAGGAACCACAGAACCCTTTAACTTTAGGAACCTTTGAGGAACCACAGAACCCTTTAACTTTAGGAACCTTTGAGAAACCACAGAACCCTCTGACTTTAGGAACCTTTGAGGAACCACAGAACCCTCTAACTTTAGGAACCTTTGAGGAACCACAGAACCCTTTAACTTTAGGAACCTTTGAGAAACCACAGAACCCTTTAACTTTAGGAACCTTTGAGAAACCACAGAACCCTTTAACTTTAGAAACCTTTGAGGAACCACAGAACCCTCTAACTTTAGGAACCTTTGAGGAACCACAGAACCCTTTAACTTTAGGAACCTTTGAGAAACCACAGAACCCTTTAACTTTAGGAACCTTTGAGGAACCACAGAACCTTTTAACTTTAGGAACCTTTGAGGAACCACAGAACCCTCTAACTTTAGGAACCTTTGAGGAACCACAGAACCCTTTAACTTTAGGAACCTTTGACTAACCTTAGAACCCTTTAACTGTAGGAACCTTTGAGGAACCACAGAACCCTTTAACTTTAGGAACCTTTGACTAGCCGCAGAACCCTTTAACTTTAGGAACCTTTGAGGAACCACAGAACCCTTTAACTTTAGGAACCTTTGAGGAACCACAGAACCCTTTAACTTTAGGAACCTTTGAGGAACCACAGAACCCTTTAACTTTAGGAACCTTTGAGGAACCACAGAACCCTTTAACTTTAGGAACCTTTGAGGAACCACAGAACCCTTTAACTTTAGGAACCTTTGACTAACCGCAGAACCCTTTAACTTTAGGAACCTTTGAGGAACCACAGAACCCTTTAACTTTAGGAACCTTTGACTAGCCGCAGAACCCTTTAACTTTAGGAACCTTTGAGGAACCACAGAACCCTTTAACTTTAGGAACCTTTGAGGAACCACACAACCCTCTAACTTTAGGAACCTTTGAGGAACCACAGAACCCTTTAACTTTAGGAACCTTTGAGGAACCACAGAACCCCTTAACTTTAGGAACCTTTGACTAGCCGCAGAACCCTTTAACTTTAGGAAACTTTGAGGAACCGAAGAACCCTTTAACTTTAGGAACCTTTGACTAGCCGCATAACCCTTTAACTTTAGGAACATTTGAGCAACCGAGTAAGCATTTTAGGAACCTTTGAGGAACTCTGGTTAGCATCAGGAACGTTTTAGGAACTCTGGTTAGTATTAGGAACTTTTTAGGAACCTTTGAGGAACTCTGGTTAGCATAAGGAACGTTTAACGGACTCTGGTTAGCATCATGAACTTTTTAGGAACATCTTAGGAACCTTTGAGGAACTCCGGTTAGCATCAGGAACGTTTTAGGAACTGTGGTTAGCATCAGGAACGTTTTAGGAACTCTGGTTAGCATTAGGAACTTTTTAGGAACATTTTAGGAACCTTTGAGGAACTCTGGTTAGCATCAGGAACGTTTTAGGAACTCTGGTTAGCATCAGGAACGTTTTAGGAACTCTGGTTAGCCTCAGGAACTTTTTAGGAATATTTTAGGAAACTTTGAGGAACTCTGGTTAGCATCAGGAACGTTTAAGGAACTCTGGTTAGCATCAGGAACGCTTTAGGAACTCTGGTTAGCATCAGGAACATTTTAGGAACCTCCGAAGAACTCTGGTTAGCACCAAGAACATTTAAGGAACTCTGGTTAGCATCAGGAACGTTTTAGGAACTCTGGTTATCATCAGGAACGTTTTAGGAACTCTGGTTAGCACCAGGAACATTAAAGGAACTCTGGTTAGCATCAGGAACGTTTAAGGAACTCTGGTTAGCATTAGGATATTTTAGGAACCTTTGAGGAACTCTGGTTAGCATCAGGAACATTTTAGGAACCTTTGAGGAACTCTGGTTAGCATCAGGAACATTTTAGGAACTCTGGTTAGCATCAGGGACATTTTAGGAACCTTTTAGGAACTCTGGTTAGCATCAGGAACGTTTTAGGAACTTTGGTTAGCATCAGGAACATTTTAGGAACCTTTTAGGAACTCTGGTTAGCATCAGGAACGTTTTAGGAACTTTGGTTAGCATTAAGAACATTTTAGGAACCTTTGAGGAACTCTGGTTAGCATTGGAACATTTTAGGAACTTTGGTTAGGATCAGGAACGTTTTAGGAACTCTGGTTAGCATTAGGAACCTTTGAGGAACATCTTAGGAACCTTTGAGGAACTCTGGTTAGCATTGGAACATTTTAGGGGTAGTTGATAAATAAACCGGATGTTTAAGGAAAATGTAGGCAAGGGTTCTGATTCTTCTCATGCTCACAGATTCACTTCTGACTTAAGTCAGTAGTGAATCTGTGAGCATGAGCCTTCTTTATTAAAGAAAACAGAGTGTGTGTGTGTGTGTGTGTGTGTGTGTGTGTGTGTGTGTGTGTGTGTGTGTGTGTGTGTGTGTGTGTGTGTGTGTGTGTGTGTGTGTGTGTGTGTGTGTGTGTGTGTGTGTGTGTGTGTGTGTGTGTGTGTGTGTGTGTGTGTGTGTGTGTGTGTGTGTGTGTGTGTGTGTGTGTGTGTGTGTGTGTGTGTGTGTGTGTCAGTAGTCATCTCTGGTCATGACATTAGGGCGATGTAACTGGATAGCTGTTACCACAGAAACACGTTTTCATCACACACACACACACACACACACATACTTGTGTGTGTGTGTGAGCTGCAGACATGTTGGTATGTGCTAATGAGTCTTAAAGGAACAGTACACCTCTCCTGTGTTTTGTCTTTATAATTCAAATCAATAACGTTTTATTAGTGAGCTCTGACATCTTTAAATCATATCTACCTGTACAGGTGAGTTTGGGGAGGTGTGTGTTATTTAAGCAATAGCTCACTTCAGGCCGTGATATATGCTCATTATATCACAGCTAAGGGGCGTGGACAACCCCCTTAGCTGTGATATAATGAGCATATATCACGGCCTGAAGTGAGCTATTGCTTTTATAAAACGGTTACCAAGTGTGGCGATATGAAAGAAAAATACACACTCTAATTTAAATAGTTTTTATTAATAAATAATGATGTTCAAAATGAAATAGTCCCTCCGTTGCCTTCTGCACGAAACATAGAGCGTGGTGGTTGTTATGCAACAACACTAACAGCTAGCGAACATATTAGACAGAGAGCGTTGATCCATTATTTGGCTTTTTATTTACATTCATTTGAATGTTGCTGTTTATTGTGTAACGATCAACTATCTAAAATAATTGTGTTAATTAAACGCACAAGGGGTTCGTGAATGAAATAATATTATAAAGGCAAACCACAATTGATAACGCCCAATGTACTCCTTAAAGAAAATAAACAGAGACAGATTCCATGCATTGATCCATTATATTGATCGTTTTTCAGCCAAACCACACAAACAAAATGAAACCGTCCGCTCTGCGATACACCAACATTGTCTTTGCTGCCTAATCCAGGCCATTAGTGTTCATTGCTCCTGCGCCCGTCGGCGGCACAAACAGAAATGTTTGTAGGCCTTTTCAGGCTATAATCCACAAAAAAGGAAACACGAGGACCGGCGTGTCCCAGATGAGCGATCTCACCCGGGGTTGTAGAGAATATGTCTCTCTTTGAGCGCGTCCTCTCCACGGAGACGTGCTTCTTGCTCGGTCGATGCAATATCCACAGATTCGGTTTCTCATTAACTTCCCCGTTGCATTTAACCACATTTACATGTTGAGGAAATTACAATATCCCGCTGAATACCAGCAACCGCCAGTTCGCCACACACACTTCCTCCTCCCGTGAGAACCAACCCCCGGCATCCCGGTGACGCGCCCACTAAAAAGCCTCTGGGCGCGCCGCGACAGGGGAATCTGCAGACGAGGCTTGCAGGACCACACCCTCAAACCGTACATAAGAGTGGACATTACCGTACATAAGAGTGGACATTACCGTACATAAGAGTGGACATTACCGTACATAAGAGTGGACATTACCGTACATAAGAGTAGACATTTAACGACTGTAGTTGTGAGGATAATACACATGTATCATAGTTTTCATTTCAATCCAAACCACATGCCTTCACCTTTTCCCTTGCCACTACAGTTTATAAGAACCACTTGGATCAATCTACGACCGTCCCAATAGTGCAGCCACTGAAAAACTGTCCAGCATCAGTAGCATGGCTTACGTGGTCACTTGTATAGGTTGAGGTTGTTCGAGGCTGTTGCTTGGCGTGGAGAGAATATTGCTCCACTTTCTCCGGTCCCCGAGATTGGGCTTTCAGTAGCTCTGGAGAGAGCTTTTGCACCTGTGGCCACTAACGGTCATAATCTCTCTGCTTTGTTTCAAGACCCGCATCAGAAAGCTTTTGAATGGTGCTACTTTTCCAGTTGGTCTCCCTGCTCTTCACGGAGCTCTGCATGTCGTAGTTTAGGTGCTCTCTGGAGATAGGCACTGCTCAATCCACTCCTCCATAGTGAGACCCCCCGGAGGTCCAAGCTAAGTAAGGGACAATGTGCAGCGAGGCGGTCATTATGGGTAAAAGAAAACCGACAGGCAGATCAGAAACAGTCCGTTGTTACTGTTTGAACTAACGTAGCAACGGCAGGAACTGCTTCCATAGCGTTTTTGCGGACCTCTTTGATTACAGATTTGAAAACATCGTTGTTTGCTTTAAAAGTAGCACAATTCATTATGTCACACCTTGGAAAGTATCTAGATATCCCTGCCCTGATGCCAAAGGAACTGCTGAATATGTGTCGCCCTTTGATGTCTATGTCTGGACCGCTGCGTACAAAAGAGGGTTTCTGCCCCGTTACTTCTCCGCTGCTTTCTTGTCTCAGTTTGAAAAGCAAACTGCATTCGTATGACAAATAAAGAACCTTGACCCCCTCTTCAGCCCAACTGTATACAGTTCAGTCGACCGGACTTCTTTCTGCAGATGTGAGCGTCCTTAACAACGGTCAATAAGTCCTTGCTGCACATTATCCCCTACATGTTTCCCTCTTGAGCTTTGTTAGTTAGTTAGTTAGTTAGTTAGTTAGTTAGTTAGTTAGTTAGCTAGTTAGTTAGTTAGTTTGGGAACAGACGTAATGTAACAGCTGTAACGGTTGTAGCTTTTCTCAGACGCGGAGGGATACTGACTTGTTGTGAAAAGTAACTACAATTCTACCCGTGATATACGCTCATTATATCACGGCAGATTGCTTGATTTGACTTATCCGTTTTATAATGAATCATATCTACCTGTACAGGTGAGTTTGGGGAGGTGTTATTGAATATTAATATATCATATTTACCTGTACAGGTGAGTTTGGGGAGGTGTTATTGAATATTAATATATCATATTTACCTGTACAGGTGAGTTTGGGGAGGTGTTATTGAATATTAATATATCATATTTACCTGTACAGGTGAGTTTGGGGAGGTGTTATTGAATATTAATATATCATATTTACCTGTACAGGTGAGTTTGGGGAGGTGTGCCGCGGCCGGCTCCGGATGCCGGGCAGGAAGGAGAACTACGTGGCGATAAAGACTCTGAAGGGCGGGTTCACGGAGAAGCAGAGGCGGGACTTCCTGTCCGAGGCATCCATCATGGGTCAGTTCCAGCACCCCAACATCATCCACCTGGAGGGCGTCATCACCACTTCCTGTCCTGTGATGATCCTCACTGAGTTCATGGAGAACGGAGCGCTGGACAGCTTCCTCAGGGTACCTGTCTGTCTGCCTGTCTCACTCTCTACCTGTCTACCTGTATGTCACACCTGTCTCTGATTGGCGGTCTCTGATTGGCTGTCTCTGATTGTTTGTCTCTGATTGGCTGTATCTGATTGGCTGTCTCGGATTGGCTGTCTCGGATTGGCTGTCTCGGATTGGTGGTCTCTGATTGGTGGTCTCTGTTTGGCGGTCTCTGATTGGCTGTCTCTGATTGTTTGTCTCTGATTGTTTGTCTCTGATTGGCTGTCTCTGATTGGCTGTCTCTGATTGGCTGTTCCAGATGAATGACGGGCAGTTCGCCCCTCTCCAGCTGGTGGGGATGCTTCGGGGTATCGCTGCTGGGATGAAGTACCTGTCGGACATGAGCTTCGTGCACAGAGACCTGGCCGCGCGGAACATCCTGGTGAACGCCAACCTGGTCTGCAAGGTGAGGGTTCTAAGGGTTCCTTAGACAGCTCCTAAAGGTTCCTCAAACATTCTGGTGAACGCCAACCTGGTCTGCAAGGTGAGGGTTCTAAGGGTTCCTTAGACAGCTCCTTAAGGTTCCTCAAACATTCTGGGGAACGCCAACCTGGTCTGCAAGGTGAGGGTTCTAAGGGTTCCTTAGACAGGACCTGAAGGTTCCTTAGACAGCTCCTAAAGGTTCCTTAAACCCTGTGTGTCCTCAGGTGTCGGACTTCGGGCTCAGCAGGTTCCTGACGGAGAACTCTTCAGACCCGACGTACACCAGCTCTCTGGTACCTCTCTCTTTATCACTTTAATATTCACACACTGTTCCTCATTAATGCAGAACCTCCTTCAGTAACGTTCTGTGTCTCAGGGAGGGAAGATCCCGATCCGCTGGACGGCGCCTGAAGCCATCGCCTACAGGTGAGCCTCCTCCTGAGACCTTTGACCTCGTTGAGACCTTTGGCCTCTGAGCGTACTGCCTAACACTTTCTCTCTTTTCACAACTTCTTCACAGAAATTGCAGAAAAATGTACATTTTATTTTTACTAAGATTTGCAAAACGTTATTATTTATTTGTAATGATTTGTTGTTGTAGTTATGTTTATATATGAATCTGCGCTGCAGGAAGTTCACGTCGGCCAGCGACGGGTGGAGCTACGGCATCGTGATGTGGGAGGTGATGTCTTACGGAGAACGGCCGTACTGGGACATGAGCAACCAGGACGTACGTGTTAGAACCCCAGTATTGACAGAGCTTTCCCCACCTTTGTCATTGATCCTGTTTAATTGATTAATTGGTTTCCTGCGTCAGGTGATCAACGCCATCGAGCAGGACTACCGGCTGCCCCCCCCCCCGGACTGCCCCTCCTCCCTGCACGCTCTGATGCTGGACTGCTGGCAGAAGGAACGAGCCAATCGGCCGAGGTTCTGCGACGTGGTGGCCTCGCTCGATAGGCTGATCCGAAACCCCGCCTCCCTGAAGGCCACGAGTGCAGAGGGAGTCAGGTGAGGCTCGTTAACACACCTTGTTAGGGAGTGGGGGGGGGGTCATTAATAAACCTTGTTGGGGCGGGCGTTAACACACCTTGTTAGGGGGGCTCGTTAACACACCTTGTTAGGGGGGGCGTTAACACACCTTGTTAGGAAGGGGGGCGTTAACACACCTTGTTAGGAAGGGGGGGGGGCGTTAACACACCTTGTTAGGGAGTGGGGGGGGGGTCATTAACAAACCTTGTTGGGGCGGGCGTTAACACACCTTGTTAGGGGGGCTCGTTAACACACCTTGTTAGGGGGGGGGCGTTAACACACCTTGTTAGGAAGGGGGGCGTTAACACACCTTGTTAGGAAGGGGGGGGCGTTAACACACCTTGTTAGGGAGTGGGGGGGGTCATTAACAAACCTTGTTGGGGTGGGCGTTAACACACCTTGTTAGGGGGGGGCGTTAACACACCTTGTTAGGGAGTGGGGGGGGTCGTTAACAAACCTTGTTGGGGGGGGCATTAGCACACCTTGTTAGGGAGGGGGGGGTGTTAACACACCTTGTGTTAATGCATGTGTGTAGAAGGTATATTTAACCACACACACACACACACACGTATTCAAACATCTGCAGTGGTTTAATGTATAGTAGGGGGGGTTTGATTGACAGATGAGGAATGTCAATTATGCCCCAGCTGCTGGGGGTCAGAGGTCACACACACACACACACACACACACACACACACACACACACACACAGTGGGCTTGATTGACAGCTGTTTATACGGAGTTGTTTACATGAGCAGGTGCACATTCCTGCATTGAGTCTCAGCAGGAAGTCACTTCCTGTTTCATTAGAGTCTCCGCTGTAATCCTGCAGACCTGAATCTGGAGGACCCTCGGTTTCGGGGACTTTCTAAAGACATCTCACACTCTTCTTTCTTAGGCTTTTTGAAGAATTTTCTTTTTTTCTTTTTCAAAATTCGCAATAAAAGTGTTTTTTTGTTCTTTGGTATTTCTTCAGACATTTTCTCCAATTAATGTGGACTTTTTGCTGTTTTGAGTCTTTTACAGTTTATCAGACGGTCAGCCTCTGTTTGACCCTCCTCTCATTAATCCTGTCTGTCTCTCAGCGTGTCTCACCCCCTGTTGGACCAGCGTGTCCCCCCCCCCCTCTCGGCCTGTGGCTCGGTCTCTGAGTGGCTCCGGGCGATAAAGATGGAGCGATACGAGGCCAGCTTCCTGTCCAACGGACTCTCCAGCCTGGACGCGGTGTCGCATCTCAACACCGAGTAAAACACATTTACTTTAATATGCTCATATTCACACACGAAGACGTATATCTGACGCAGGGCTAACTGTGTGTGTGTGTGTGTGTGTGTGTGTGTGTGTGTGTGTGTGTGTGTGTGTGTGTGTGTGTGTGTGTGTGTGTGTGTGTGTGTGTGTGTGTGTGTGTGTGTGTGTGTGTGTGTGTGTGTGTGTGTGTGTGTGTGTGTGTGTGTGTGTGTGTGTGTGTGTGTGTGTGTGTGTGTGTGTGTGTGTGTGTGTGTGTGTGTGTGTGTGTGTGTGTGTGTGTGTGTGTGTGTGTGTGCAGAGATCTGCTCAGAGTGGGCGTGACCCTCGCCGGACACCAGAAGAAGATCCTCTCCTCCATTCAGACGCTCAGGATACACAAAGCCCCGCCTTCCCTCCTCTACTGACCAATCCCAGCCAGCCACCACTACACTCAGGATGCTGAGCCCGCCCTCTTTTACCTAACTTTTGACCAATCAGAGAGCACCTCCTGATAGTCTGACTGTGACGCTTAAAAAGCACAAGAAAAGAAAACACTAAATAATGACTGTACGGTTACTCAGGTGCAACAGGACTCCGCCTACCTGGTTCATCCAGAACCTGTGTCGGGCTGCTCATAATAACTGACACTGCGATGCTTGTATTTACTGCCATATAAAATCATAAATTCACACTAAATGTCGTACGCAAAAGCGACAAAAAGCCCCCCCCCACCGCTCAGGTAAAAACCAAAGCTCCTCACACCCCAACCCTCCCAGCCAATCAGCATCAAGGAAACTTATGAACAGAGTAAATCCCAGCACATTAATGACACTACATGTGTTCTTCATGCACTACGAACCAGCTGCTGCCACGACGACTGCAGACAGTGAGGAACCTCTTCGTGCTCCTTGAGGAATATTCTGGCATTTTAACCGAGGAATTGTTGAGGATTTCAAGGAACGTTGGGAAAACACCTCACAGGAATTCCGAGAATGTTGGTTGGTATTCTCCATAAAATGGGATTATTAGCTCAAAGGAGTTCAGGACCGTTTTAAAGGATTTACAATGCAATGTGTGACCATGTTACGGTCCAATACCAGCATCAAACTCTTCAAAAGCTGTCAGGAATATTCTGGGATGGCTTCGGAAAACAAGGTTGAACTATTTTCGGAAATCTTTCAGAACTTGTTGGAACAACTTCACACATATTCCAAAGATTCTGTTGGGTGTTCTCTATGAAAATGGGATTATAATCTGAAAGGACTTCCGGACGCACACAAAGGACTGCCGCTGTGATGTGGGATCGTGTCGTGGTGAAGGTCCAGCATCAAACCCTTCAAAAGCTGTGAGGAATATTCTGGGATGGCCTCGGAAAGCAGCGGTGAACCTTTTCAGGAAATCTTTGTGAATCCTTTAGATTCCCCAAACTGTTGTGGAGATCTTCCAGTTTGTATCCAGATACATGTGATTCCTCCGGGGATTATGTTCCCTCGAGCATTGGGGGGAACATCGGGAAGACTTTGGGAATATTTACCCACCTTATAGACTCTCTGAAGGACTACGAGTTTCTTTATAAATGGATCTTATTGTCCTGGATCATCTTTTTAAGCCCTGAAGTCCCTGGACCCTGTCGGTGGAACTACCAAAAGCTTTCTTCCAAAACACGGATTTTTGGGTTGAATCCCTTTTGAGCATTTCAGTTTGAGCCTTGCTGAACAAACCACAAGGCTTTATGAAACTAAAGATGTATTATTTCTTTCTGGACGTTTTTACACAACATATTGTAACTGATTTGTATTTTAGCACTTTTTTATACCTAAATGGCGAATAAGAGATCAACGTTTTTATACTAAAGTTGTTTTCTTTTTCTAAAGAAGATTTTATAAAAAAGAATGAAAAAAAGATTTGTCTTATATTTCAAATCTCCCAGGGACGGAGGTTCGGGACCAAAGATCGGAAGTCAGTCGTTCTGCGAATAATATGTTTAAAACGCATTTTAAAACCTCGATGTTTGAGGCGTTGTCTTTTTGTCCTCTGTTAGCTTAGCATTAGTGTTAGCTAATGGGGATGTTACCGAAAAAATAAGAGAACCTTTAAGTCATGTAAACATAACCCTGGTGTTCTGTGTGGGAGCTACCATCCGCCCGAGTCAGATGCTCATCGAGTGTTTCAGACTTTCATCTCTGGCTCGAAGCAAACTCATAAAATATAAACATCCATTACATTTAAATATCTGTCGGTTAATGTCCGACTGACTTCAGGACTCTTCCCTCATTGGTCCTCTGAGCTGTCAATCAAGCCTTTAACGAGCCAATAGCAGCAGAATGCCGCAGTGATGTCATCAGTGAGGTGATCATGTGACCACAACTTCTCTGCTCTGCCTTTTCATGGATGAAAATGTTATTGTTGATATTTAGAAGAATGTCCGCAGCCAATCACAATAAAGATGAACCGTCCGGACCAATCAGAAGTCTCCAAACTTTTTGTCTCTGGTTTTATACACTTTAGGGAACAAGGGATGGTTTTACAAACTTTTTAGAACGGAATTTCCGGGATTAATAAATGTACAGTGAACTTTTGGGGAACCAGAGATGTTCTACAAAACCTTTTGAGGAACTAGACATATTTAACTGAACCCTTAGGGACCATAGGATGTTTCTAAGGTCTATTTATGAACCCCATAGAGTTCTTATTTTACGAACCTATGGATGTTTCTTAATGAACTTTTTAAGAGCCCTGGATGCTTCAGGAACTTTGAAGGAACCCAGGCATCATTTAAACTGGGCCCGCGGGGGCTGCAGGGTTTTTTTCACGAAACGGTGTCTCAGGGCTTCTAAACATTTAACAAACGATTAATGTGTCATACCCAGCTAACGGTAAGAAACTCAGCTAACTGACGATATGAACCATTTTTACCGAAACAAAACACAACTCACTGAGCGAGCAGCCAGAACAGAGCAAGATAACATCAGTTTTCAAAACCATAACAATAATTACGTCTTACCGTTGCTGTTTTGTGATCAAAAGTTGTGTTCAAGGGAATAAAAACGCTGCTCAAGGTTAAGCCAATGTCTCTGTGTCACTTTAAAATGATTACTGATAATCCATCATTACAATTTCCTCAAAAACCCTCAAAAACGTACTTATTATAATGTTATACTTTGGATTCCTAAAGCTTTTAGTCTACCATCCCATCATTCAAGGGTGGTTTTCACTAGAAGTAATGTGTTTCTTTTGGACGGACAGTATAATTGTTTTTACTTTGTTCAATCTGAATTTACTTTAAAATAAAAAAATCTATATTGATTCTGACTTTTCTACATCCAGCTCACAGGTTTATCATTGCTTTGAGAACAAAGAGGATTCATTTACACCTTTTAGAAGTTAAACAGGTTAAAGAAACACGCTTTAAGTCTTGAGGAACTATTTATCTCCAGTGTCTCTCAAACATTTGAATCTCAGAGAAAATCTTACATTTCTCCTAAAATCTAACTCTTTAATCTCAGGTGTGTGTGTGTGTGTGTGTGTGTGTGTGTGTGTGTGTGTGTGTGTGTGTGTGTGTGTGTGTGTGTGTGTGTGTGTGTGTGTGTGTGTGTGTGTGTGTGTGTGTGTGTGTGTGTGTGTGTGTGTGTCCTCCTGAGACGTAAAGGCAGAATTCTACACCAAGTTTATAAAGAGTTGTAAAAACTTCTTGATATTTTGATGATAAAACATTTTACACAAAGATTTCTAATAAAGTCTCTCAAAGTTCAGGAGACACGCAGTTCCTCCTGAGGTGTTCACCTGAGAGGACACCTATTCACATGAACACTGATCACTAATATACTTCAGTGAGTATGCACAAAGCCTCTTCAGAGTCTCTTTGTTCCCGGACCCTCGTCTGTGAGACAGCCTGTCGCCATGGTAATGATCATACCTGTCAATCAACAGGTGATCTGTCAGCTGATAGGACGACAGATCACCACCTGACCGGGAGGTGACCGACCTCTCTCACACACACTCTGTGACTCCTCTCCCTGCTGAATAATTAACGAGCTCTCTTTAATACATATTATAATGAATGTATTATATTCTCTCCATATTGTTTATATGTCCTCCTCACACTGTGTCTAAATAAATCCGGACTGAACCCCTCCCTCAGGCCTTAGACTCCTCTGAGCAGAACATCCATCTGTCTTTATTTCCATCTACTTATAAACATTCTCTTGCTCTATTTGATCCGTTTTAAATCCTATATATACTCTCACGCTGCTCTGCTGGAGGAGCCTTCAGTTTCTCATCTCCCCTCTGAAGCGGCTGAGCTCATGGAGAGAGAGACTTGGATCTTTAAATGTGAGGGAGAGTCTCCCCCTGCTGGAGTCTGAGGGAACTGCACCTCTCCCCCTGCTGGAGTCTGAGGGAACTGCACCTCAGCTGGTTTATGAGACGTTTCACGGCTCACCCATCACCACCCTCTCTTCCAGCTGTTACTAAGGACATGTCTCTGAAGTGTCCTGCTCCATACCCCAAACAGATCCTTGTAGCCCCCCCCCCTCTCTTCCAGCTGTTACTAAAGACATGTCTCTGAAGTGTCCTGGTCCTTGTAGCCCCCCCTCTTCCAGCTGTTCCTAAAGAGCTGACTCTGGGTCAGTAGCTTCAGAGAGAGAGTAGATCTCATCAGGAGAATTCTCCCAGCAGAAACTCAGCTAAATGCTGCCGTGATGAAACTCCACATCATGTTCCAAACCACATCAAGGATTCTCTATGAAACAGGATGGAGCTCAAACTCTCTCTCTCTCTCTCAGGTTTACCACAAGGTGACTTCCTTTTGATTTCCTGCTTCTTCACACACACTCTCTCCAGTACAGGTTAGCTCTGAGTGTTAGCATGCTAATGTAAACACAGACCATATTACTTCCAGAACACATCTCATTGTTTCTGACTGCAACGTTTCTGATTGGCCCGTGGGTTTAAAGCCCGCCCACATTTTAGTAATGTGGTCATGACGCAGCAACGCTGGATCAAACGTATGAAGTCACATGGGGGAGAGCAGCCGGTCTAACGTGTGACGTCACATGGGGGAGAGCAGCCGGTGTCACATGGGGGAGAGCAGCCGGTCTAACGTGTGAAGTCACGAGTAATTAAGTCAGATCCCAGCAGCTCAGTCGGGGTTACACATGCTAACAGTTTCCCTTCACTTACAGTGTTTGTGCTAAGCTAACAGAAGCAGACAGGAGGCCAGAGACAGACTGAAACTTTATTGACAGCAAAACCAAACACAGCACAGAGTGGGTGAGTGTGTGTTAGTGTGTGGAGCACTTGGGCAGCTGGTTCCCGAGGATGACTCGTCGCTCCACCCCCGCCTCAGAGATGCTGGCCAATCGGATCACACCCCCGCTGGACCCGTCCCTCTCCATCGCTAGGGCAACCGCTGAGAGACAGACAGGTGAGGTGGAGAGAAAGGTAGAGGGACGGGTGAGTTTGTATTTCATCTGAAATAATATCCTGGTTATATTTTATAAACAAGGAGTTTCTGGAGTTTTTCAAGTTTTTTTATTTATAAATATTTTCTATTATTTGAAAGAATCTCAAGTTTTTGTTGTAAATATTTTGGACCACATGTCCCCAGCATGCCCTGCAGCAGCTCTACAGTGGACCAGATGAGGACTACAGCTCCCAGCATGCCCTGAAGCAGCTCTACAGTGGACCAGATGAGAGCTGCAGCTCTATAGTGGACCAGATGAGGACTGCAGCTCCCAGTATGCCCTGCAGCAGCTCTACAGTGGACCAGATGAGGACTGCAGCTCCCAGCATGCCCTGCAGCAGATCTACAGTGGACCATATGACAACATCTCCCAACATGCCCTGCCGCAGCTCTACAGTGGACCAGATGAGGACTACAGCTCCCAGCATGCCCTGCAGCAGCTCTACAGTGGACCAGATGAGGACTACAGCTCCCAGCATGCCCTGCAGCAGCTCTACAGTGGACCAGATGAGGACTACAGCTCCCAGCATGCCCTGCAGCAGCTCTACAGTGGACCAGATGAGGACTGCAGCTGCTAGCATGCCCTGCAGCAGCTCGACAGTGGACCGGATGAGGACTACAGCTCCCAGCATGCCCTGCAGCAGCTCTACAGTGGACCGGATGAGGACTACAGCTCCCAGCATGCCCTGCAGCAGCTCTACAGTGGACCGGATGAGGACTACAGCTCCTAGCATGCCCTGCGGCAGCTCTACAGTGGACCAGATGAGGACTGCAGCTCCCAGTATGCCCTGCAGCAGCTCTACAGTGGACCAGATGAGGAGTACAGCTCCCAGCATGCCCTGCAGCAGCTCTACAGTGGACCATATGACAACATCTCCCAACATGCCCTGCAGCAGCTCGACAGTGGACCAGATGAGGACTGCAGCTCCCAGTATGCCCTGCAGCAGCTCTACAGTGGACCAGATGAGGAGTACAGCTCCCAGCATGCCCTGCAGCAGCTCTACAGTGGACCATATGACAACATCTCCCAACATGCCCTGCAGCAGCTCGACAGTGGACCAGATGAGGACTACAGCTCCCAGCATGCCCTGCAGCAGCTCTACAGTGGACCAGATGAAGACTACAGCTCCCAGCATGCCCTGCAGCAGCTCGACAGTGGACCAGATGAGGACTGCAGCTCCCAGCATGCCCTGCAGCAGCTCTACAGTGGACCAGATGAGGACTACAGCTCCCAGCATGCCCTGCAGCAGCTCTACAGTGGACCGGATGAGGACTACAGCTCCCAGCATGCCCTGCAGCAGCTCTACAGTGGACCAGATGAGGACTACAGCTCCCAGCATGCCCTGTGGCAGCTCTACAGTGGACCAGATGAGGACTACAGCTCCCAGCATGCCCTGCAGCAGCTCTACAGTGGACCAGATGAGGACTACAGCTCCCAGCATGCCCCTCAGTACCTGCTCCCACCAGCTCCAGGCACTGGTCCTTGGTCATGTTGGGTTTGTAGTTGGAGTCCATGTAGCCGTAGATGTAGGAGGAGCCGCTCCCCCCCACTGAGACGGGCTGCCTCACCAGCATCCCACCAATGGGAACACAGTACACCTGTGAGAGGGGGGAGAGAGAGACAGACAGGTCGAGAGGAAGTGAGAGAGACAGACAGGTAGAGAGGGAGGGAGAGAGAGACAGGTCAATTAGGTCTTTTATTTTTATGAATGTTCAGCTCTGTGTAGTAATGTGTAGCTCTGCTTCTGTGTGTGTACCTGTCCCCCCTCGTGTGTGTGTGTGTGTGTGTGTGTGTGTGTGTGTCTCTCCCTCCCTCCTCTGGTGTGTGTACCTTTCCCTCCCTCCTCTGCTCTGTGTGTACACCTGTCCCCCACCCTCCTCTGGTGTGTGTACCTGTCCCCCCCTCCTCTGGTCCCATCCTGCCACCAGTATTCCAGCACTCAGCTCCTCTCTGTATTTGTAGCAGCTCGCCCTGAACAGGTTGGCTGCTGTCTCCACCAGGGGGGGTGCGTCCAGCTCAATGCTAACACACAGGTAAACAACAACAACGGTGAGCATCAATACACAGGAGGTAAACAACACACACCTGAGGGAGCTGTCAATCAGAGAGAGTGTGTTACCTGTGGAAGCCCAGCTGGTAGGTGACCACGTCAGCGATGGCCTGAGTGTCAGCAGCTGAGCCGGACCTGAGGAGAACACACGTTACCAAACAGTAACACACAGTGACACACATCAACACACAGTGACACACAGTGACACACAGTAACACACAGTGACACACAGTGACACACATCGACACACAGTGAAACAGTGACACACAGTGACACATCGACACACAGTGACACACATCGACACACAGTAACACACAGTGACACACAGTAACACACATCGACACACAGTAACACACATCGACACACAGTAACACACAGTAACACACATCGACACACAGTAACACACAGTGACACACATCAACACCACATTAATATAGAGATAATAAGGAGCTAGAGATGTGCACGTACCTGCAGCAGAAGATGCGGTCGTGGATGGGAGTCAGTTTGTCTGTCACCCTGTTAGCGATGTACGCTCTGAGAGACAGACAGGTAGACAGACAGTTCAGAGGACACAGTCTTTATGTACATAATCAGATGATTGATTATCTCATGTTTATTGATCGGTACCCGGTGGTGGTCCTGGAGTCCGCTCCGATCACCACGCCTCCATCATACTCTACTGCCATGATGGTGGTCTGCACAGAGGGACAGACAGGTGAGAGAGAGAGACAGGAGAGAGAGACAGGTGAGAGAGAGACAGACAGGTGAGAGAGAGACAGACAGGTGTGAGAGAGAGACAGACAGGAGAGACAGACAGGTGAGAGAGAGACAGGAGAGACGGACAGGTGAGAGAGACAGTAGTTGTAATGTGGAGGTGGCCCAATACTTCTGTTTATAAAGTGTGGGTACATTGACAGTATAGTCACCGTTTGGTGTATTCTGTTTAGCTTCTACTGCATATATATCTCTTCTAATTAATGTCCTATCTACCTTCTGCTGGGATGAAGACATGTCCCAATGTGGGATCGACAAAGCATCTCTCTATCATCCGTTATCGGGGATCAACAAAGCATCTCCCTATTATCCGTTATCGGACACTGTCTCGTCTCCAGGTGAGCCTATTATCGGACAGATCTAGGCCAGGGGTGTACTGGGTGAAGTGTGTCCGATAATAGGCTCACTTGATTCAAGTTTCACTGCTTTATTCAGAGTTAGCATTAGCCACCGTTAGCTCCTGAACTGCTGTCTCATCCAGACACGGAGGTTAATATCTCTTTAAAAGCTGTATATTATCTGTATAATTCGTCTCCTCTCAGGACCCGGAGCCGGTACTCACCCCGGTGCTGACTTCCTGAGAGGTCCAGTCCGGAACCAGAGAGTTCTGGTTGATATTCTGAGAGAAAAACGGACTCATAGTTGCTGCCGCCATCTTGTCACTGTGTACTGAGGGCTTCTTCTTCTTGTAGCGAGTGATGGCGGGAACGCTCTTAAAGGTGCAGTACCGCCCTCTACTGGATGGTAGTATACATATTACATATTTATCATTAAAGTGCAATACATGACCACTTTCTGGTTAAAACTGCCATTTATGATCCTTAACATTTTAATATTAAAGTAAATGTAGATTTGTCCACAAAGAGGCAGTTTTGATCCGGCATGTAACGGGACAGCCTGCAGTGGGGCCCTGAGCGGAAACCGGAAGAGAAGGTAAACAGCGATTTTGCTTCGGAAATATCTCAAAAATAAATCACTTTTAAATCACTTTAAAATCACCTTTAAAGGCTGAATTCAACGTGTTTAACACCATGTGTTGCTCTTTAATAAGCCATTGTACCTGTAGTAGTAAGGTGTTCTGTCTAACTGAGAGAAACAGCCGTTTAACCAGAGTCCCTTAATAGAAAGAGTCATTTTAATACCGATATTTAACATCAAATACTCAGAAATAAACTCGCGATTGAAATGATTTCACAGCTTCTTTATCATCAGGAGGATATAAAGTTAAATTCGGCTTTAATTTAAATTAACCCAGAGCTTTCAGATGTATTGATTTCTGAAAGATACATGCGTTAGTCTGAATCAACGGGTTTTTACAACATGTTTACTATAAGATTATACCTGCTTATTAAAGTGTTTTTTATTTTAATAATACTTAATAGAAGGACAGACTGTTATCTGACCAGACTCAATTAACATGCATTACAATCCTGGACATTAAGCAACACAAAGCTAGAAAAACACCTAATTTAATATATAACGGTCTAATCTTTATAATTCAGTTTGGATATGAAACAATAGTTCAGTCTCTGTAATGTTCTGCCAGATGATAGCAGCTGTGTTATTATATGTTGTTCATGTTTCATGATATTAAACGTGCTTGTGTTTCAGATGACGGTCCATAACTTGTACATATTTGACCGTAACGGCAGCTGTCTGTATTACAACGAGTGGAACCGCAAGAAACAGGCGGGGATCTCCAAGGACGAGGTGAGACAGTCTGTCTGTCTGTCTGTCTGTCTGTCTGTCTGTCTGTCTGTCTGTCTGTCTGTCTGTCTGTCTGTCTGTCTGTCACCTGTCTGTCTGTCTTGTCTGTCTGTCTGTCTGTCTGTCTGTCTGTCTCTCTCTCACCTGTCTGCCTCTCACCTGTCTGCCTCTCACCTGTCTGTCTCTCACCTGTCTGCCTCTCACCTGTCTGTCTCTCACCTGTCTGCCTCTCACCTGTCTGGCTCTCACCTGTCTGTCTCTCACCTGTCTGTCTCTCACCTGTCTGTCTCTCACCTGTCTGCCTCTCACCTGTCTCTGTCTCCACCTGTCTCTCTCTTACCTGTCTGCCTCTCACCTGTCTGTCTCTCACCTGTCTGCCTCTCACCTGTCTGTCTCTCACCTGTCTGCCTCTCACCTGTCTGCCTCTCACCTGTCTGTCTCTCACCTGTCTGCCTCTCACCTGTCTCTGTCTCCACCTGTCTCTCTCTCTTACCTGTCTGCCTCTCACCTGTCTCTCTCTCACCTGTCTGCCTCTCACCTGTCTCTCTCTCACCTGTCTGCCTCTCACCTGTCTGCCTCTCACCTGTCTCTGTCTCCACCTGTCTCTCTCTCACCTGTCTCTCTCTCACCTGTCTCTCTCTCACCTGTCTGTCTGCAGGAGTTTAAGCTGATGTACGGGATGCTGTTCTCCATCCGATCCTTCGTCAGTAAGATGTCTCCTCTGGACATGTATCCTTCACAGCTACCTGTCTCTCTCTCTTTGTATACATGTCTGTTGTCTGTATACCTGTCTGTCTCCCAACCTGTCTGTGGTCCTTAGCTACCCGTCCGTCTGTAGGAAGGAGGGCTTCCTGTCCTTCCAGACCAGTAAATACCGTCTGCATTACTACGAGACGCCCAGCGGCCTGAGGTTCATCTTAAATACTGACCTATCTGTGGTTAACGCCAGAGAGACACTGCAGAGCATCTACAGCAGCGTGAGCCACACACACACACACACACACACGGACGGACGGACGGACGGACGGACGGACAGACAGACAGACGTTTTACTATAATGTCTGATGTTTATCTTGTATAATATAAGAACATGACTCAGGATGAAAAAACAACCTGAAGCTGATTCTGAGTCAGCCGATCTGCAAGATTACAGTAAAACCTCATTTACCTGTCTCTCTCTCTCACCTGTCTCTCTCTCTCACCTGTCTCTCTCTCTCACCTGTCTCTCTCTCTCTCACCTGTCTCTCTCTCACCTGTCTCTCTCTCACCTGTCTCTCTCTCCAGCTGTATGTGGAGTACGTGGTGAAGAACCCGGTGTGTGTGTTGGGTCAGAGTCTGGACAGCGAGCTGTTCGGCAGCCGCCTGGACACCTTCATCAGAGCGCTGCCCTACTACAGCCCCCGAGCTGCCTGACACACACACACACACACAGACACACACACAGAAACACACACAGAAACACACACACACAGACACTCACACAGTGACACAGACACACAGACACACACACACACACACACACACACACACACACACACACACACAGAAACACACACAGAAACACACACACACAGACACTCACACAGTGACACACACACACACACACACACACACACACAGAAACACACACACACACAAACACACACACACAGACACACACACACACACACACACACACACACACAGACACAGAAACACACACACACACACAAACACACACACACACAGACACTCACACAGTGACACACACACACACACACACACACACACACACACACACACACACACAGAAACACAGAAACACACACGCTCACACAGTGACACACACACACACACACACACACACACACACACACACACACACACACAGAGACACTCACACACACAGACACACACACACACAGACTCACACACACACAGACACTCACACACACACACACACTCACTCACTCACTCACTCACTCACTCACTCACTCACTCACTCACTCACACTCACACACACAGACACTCACACACTCACACACACACACAGAGACTCACACACACACACAGACACACACAGACACACACACACATACGCTGTTTTGTATTTATTTGTTGGAATAAAGTCTCTTAACATGCGACTGCAGTCTGATGTTTTTCCTGCTGAGATGCTTTCCTCTATTCCGTATTGGATTGGAAACCGGGACGTTTAAAGAGGTCTCTCTCTCTTCCTGTAGTTCTATAGATCTTCATCGGACCCCTTTGTTTACTTCAGGAACATAGTGACATCACTATGGAACACTCCTATTGGCTAGCGCTCCAACACATTGTACGTGATAGGCTAAGGGGCGGGACATCTCTAAGCTGGTTGACCAATCGCAACAGAGCCGGCCAGCTAACCAATCAGAGCAGCTCTGGTTTCAGACAGAGGGTGAAAAGAGCATCAGAGAGCTTTTTGAATATTATGAGATATTTCTAAGAAAGTCTGTTTGGTCGCTTCAGCAAAAGATGAAACAAGAATGTTTACATTTATTTAAAAAATCTAAAAACCAAATGCCCTAAACTGGAAGAGCTCAGTTGTGATTGGTCTGTTTAAGCTTTGTTGATAGATGAACATATTGTATTGGATTAGTTGCAAACATTAAAGGAAGCACAAAGTATTTCCTTATCTTACAAAGATCTGTATAAAGTTAATTTCTGTACTCATTCATTTAAAGAATTAAAACGTTAATTACGTAACAGAAAACTGTCACTGTGACCTACTGAACTCACAGAGAGATTAACTTATTGCTCAGCACACACACACACACCAACATCTGTGTTAGCACACAGAGCTAATGCTAGCACGTCAGTTTAGGATAACCTTGGATTAAAGCAGATTTTCCTGTTTGGAGACGAGTGATCAGCAGGAAGTCATACAATTACAGATGTGTGTGTGTGTGTGTGTGTGTGTGTGTGTGTGTGTGTGTGTGTGTGTGTGTGTGTGTGTGTGTGTGTGTGTGTGTGTGTGTGTGTGTGTGTGTGTGTGTGTGTGTGTGTGTGTGTGTGTGTGTGTGTGTGTGTGTGTGTGTGTGTGTGTGTGTGTGTGTGTGTGTGTGTGTTCAAACAGTGTATCCCTGATACAATCTCTAATCCCAATGAAAAACATACTGCCGACCAACAACCTCCACACACAGTTTGAACCAAGTATTCAGAAAAGTTTTAGAAAAGTCCACAGAAAGTCTTAAGAAAAGTCTCTAGAAAAGTCTTTAGAATGCCCTCAAAAAGTCTTTAGAAAGTCTTTAGAAAAGTATTTAGAAAAGTCCACAGAAAGTCTTCAGAAAGTCTTTAGAAAAGTCCTCAGAAAGTCTTTAGAAAAGTCATCAGAAAAGTATTTAGAAAAGTCCACAGAAAGTCTTCAGAAAAGTCTTCAGAAAGTCCTCAGAAAGTCTTTAGAAAAGTATTTGGAAAGTCCTCAGAACGTCCTCAGAAAGTCCTCAGAAAGTCTTTAGAAAAGTCCTCAGAAAAGTCTTTAGAAAGTCCTCAGAAAGTCTTCAGAAAAATCTTTAGAAAGTCCTCAGAAAAGCCTTCAGAAAAGTCCTCAGCAAGTCTTTAGAAAGTCCTCAGAAAGTCTTTAGAAAAGTCTTCAGAAAGTCCTCAGAAAGTCTTTAGAAAAGTCTTTAAAAAGTCCTCAGAAAGTCTTCAGAAAAGTCCTCAGAAAAGTCCTCAGAAAGTCTTTAGAAAAGTATTTGGAAAGTCCTCAGAAAGTCTTCAGAACAGTCTTCAGAAAGTCGTCAGAAAGGTTTTTAGAAAAGTCCTCAGAAAGTTTTCAGAAAGGTCTTTAGAAAAGTCCTCATTAAGTCTTTAGAAAGTCTTTAGATAGTCCTCAGAAAGTCTTCAGAAAAGTCCACAGAAAAGTCTTCAGAAAATCCTCAGAAAGTCTTTAGAAATTCCACAGAAAGTCTTAAGAAAAGTCTCTAGAAAAGTATTTAGAACGTCCTCAGAAAGTCTTTAGAAAAGTCCTCAGAAAGTCTTTAGAAAAGTCTTCAGCAAGTCTTTAGAAAAGTCCTCAGAAACTCTCTTGAAAAGTCCTCAGAAAAGTATTTAGAAAAGTCCACAGAAAGTCTTTAGAAGAGTCTTTAGAAAGTCCTCAGAAAGTCTTTAGAAAAGTCCTCAGAAAGTCTTTAGAAAAGTCCTCAGAAACTCTCTTGAAAAGTCTTCAGAAAAGTATTTAGAAAAGTCCTCAGAAAGTCTTTAGAAAAGTCCTCAGAAACTCTCTTGAAAAGTCCTCAGAAAAGTATTTAGAAAAGTCCACAGAAAGTCTTTAGAAAAGTCCACAGAAAGTCCTCAGAAAGTCTTCAGACAAGTATTTAGAAGAGTCCACAGAAAGTCTTTAGAAAAGTCCACAGAAAGTCCTCAGAAAGTCTTCAGACAAGTATTTAGAAGAGTCCACAGAAAGTCTTTAGAAAAGTCCTCAGAAAGTCTTTAGAAAAGTCCTCAGAAACTCTCTTGAAAAGTCCTCAGAAAAGTATTTAGAAAAGTCAACAGAAAGTCTTTAGAAAAGTCTTTAGAAAGTCCTCAGAAAGTCTTCAGACAAGTATTTAGAAAAGTCCACAGAAAGTCCTCAGAAAAGTATTTAGAAAAATCCTCAGAAAGTCTTCAGACAAGTATTTAGAAAAGTCCACAGAAAGTCTTTAGAAAAGTCCTCCGAAAAGTCTTCAGAAAGTCCTCAGAAAGTCTTTAGAAAAGTCTTCAGAAAGTCCTCAAAAAGGTCTTTAGAAAAGTCCTCAGAAAGTCTTTAGAAAAGTCCTCAGAAAGTCTTTAGAAAAGTCCTCAGAAAGTCTTTAGAAAAGTCTTTAGAACGCCCAAAGAAAGTCTTTAGAAAAGTCCTCAGAAAGTCTTTAGAAAAGTCCTCAGAAAGTCTTTAGAAAAGTCCTCAGAAAGTCTTTAGAAAAGTCCTCAGAAAAGTCTTTAGAAAGTCCTCAGAAAGTCTTTAGAAAAGTCTTGAGAAAAGTCTTTAGAAAAGTCTTTAGAACGCCCAAAGAAAGTCTTTAGAAAAGTCCTCAGAAAGTCTCTAGAAAAGTCCTCAGAAGAGTATTTAGAAAAGTCTTTAGAAAGTCCTCAGAAAGTCTTCAGAAAAGTATTTAGAAAAGTCCACAGAAACTCTTCAGAAATCTTTAGAAAAGTATTTGGAAAGTCCTCAGAAAGTCTTCAGAAAGTCCTCAGAAAGGTCTTTAGAAAAGTCTTTAGAAAGTCTTCAGAAAGTCCTCAGAAAGGTCTTTAGAAAATTCCTCAGAAAGTCTTTAGAAAAGTCTTTAGAAAGTCTTCAGAAAGTCCTCAGAAAGGTCTTTAGAAAATTCCTCAGCAAATCTTTAGAAAGTCTTTAGAAAAGTCCTAAAGACCTCAGAAAGTCTTCAGAAAGGTCTTTAGAAAATTCCTCAGCAAGTCTTTAGAAAGTCTTTAGAAAAGTCCTAAAGACCTCAGAAAGTCTTCAGAAAGGTCTTTAGAAAAAAGTCCTAAAGACCTCAGAAAGTCTTTAGAAAAGTCCTCATTAAGTTTTTAGAAAGTCTTTAGATAGTCCTCAGAAAGTCTTCAGAAAAGTCCACAGAAAAGTCTTCAGAAAGTCCTCAGAAAGTCTTTTGAAAAGATAAGATAAGATAAGATAAGACTTTATTTATCCCGAAGGAAATTGTTGTGCCAGAGTAACAAAATACAATAAACAAAATAAACACAGAAGCAAAAAGAGCAATTAAACATCCACAGACCTCATAAAACGTAGAAACATAGAAAGTCACACAATCAATGCAATTATTATTAGCAGTATTTAGTAGTTATAGTGCAAAAATTTTTTTTTTACAAGATTCCTCCCAACGTGGAAGCACCTCATCGGACGACGTTTATTTCTTCAGCAAAAAAATTAGCACTTTATCATAGCATTATTAATAATACTAATAATAATAATATAATATAATATTGCACATAGTTATATATATAGAAGGGAGTGTATTGCAGTGATGGAACTTACAGTATATTGCACATAGTGTTGATGTGGGAGTTCTCAGTGCACTTTACTTAGGGGTGAAGAGTTAAAGAGTTTGATTGCCACTGGGAGGAAAGAGCTCCTTTGGCGCTGTGTGGTGGTTATGGGTGATCTCAGTCTGTGGCTGAAAGTGCTCCGCTAGGAAACCAGTGTGGCATGCAGGGGGGGAGACCCGTTGTCCAGAATGCTGGGAAGTTTCCTCAGCATTCTCCCCTCTAAAAGTCTTTAGAAAGTCCACAGAAAGTCTTAAGAAAAGTCTCTAGAAAAGTATTTAGAACGTCCTCAGAAAGTCTTTAGAAAAGTCCTCAGAAAGTCTTTAGAAAAGTCCTCAGAAAAGTATTTAGAAAAGTCCTCAGAAAGTCTTTAGAAAAGTCTTCAGAAAAGTATTTAGAAAAGTCCTCAGAAAGTCTTTAGAAAAGTCCTCAGAAAAGTATTTTTCACCTGTCTCTCACCTGTCTCTCACCTGTCTCACCTGTCTCTCACCTGTCTCACCTGTCTCTCAGCTGTCTCTTACCTGTCTCTCAGCTGTCTCTCACCTGTCTCTCACCTGTCTCTCCCCTGTCTCTCACCTGTCTCACCTGTCTCTCAGCTGTCTCTTACCTGTCTCTCACCTGTCTCTCAGCTGTCTCTTACCTGTCTCTCACCTGTCTCTCCCCTGTCTCTCACCTGTCTCACCTGTCTCTCACCTGTCTCCCCTGTCTCTCAGCTGTCTCTTACCTGTCTCTTACCTGTCTCTCACATGTCTCACCTGTCTCTCACCTGTCTCTCAGCTGTCTCTTACCTGTCTCTCAGCTGTCTCTCACCTGTCTCACCTGTCTCTCACCTGTCTCACCTGTCTCTCAGCTGTCTCTTACCTGTCTCTCAGCTGTCTCTCACCTGTCTCTCACCTGTCTCACCTGTTTCTCACCTGTCTCACCTGTCTCTCAGCTGTCTCTTACCTGTCTCTCACCTGTCTCTCACCTGTCTCTCACCTGTCTCTCAGCTGTCTCTTACCTGTCTCTCACCTGTCTCTCCCCTGTCTCTCACCTGTCTCACCTGTCTCTCACCTGTCTCCCCTGTCTCTTACCTGTCTCTCAGCTGTCTCTTACCTGTCTCTCAGCTGTCTCTCACCTGTCTCTCACCTGTCTCACCTGTTTCTCACCTGTCTCACCTGTCTCTCAGCTGTCTCTTACCTATCTCTCACCTGTCTCTCACCTGTCTCTCACCTGTCTCACCTGTCTCTCACCTGTCTCCCCTGTCTCTTACCTGTCTCTCAGCTGTCTCTTACCTATCTCTCACCTGTCTCAGCTGTCTCTCACCTGTCTCCCCTGTCTCTTACCTGTCTCTCAGCTGTCTCTTACCTGTCTCTCAGCCGACTCTCACCTGTCTCTCACCTGTTTCTCTCCTGTTTCTCACCTGTCTCACCTGTCTCTCAGCTGTCTCTTACCTATCTCTCACCTGTCTCTCACCTGTCTCTCACCTGTCTCTCACCTGTCTCTCACCTGTCTCACCTGTCTCTCACCTGTCTCTCACCTGTCTCTCAGCGTGGTGTCTTCGCAGTGAGGGAGGGAGCTCGGTTCTTCTGGGGGTCTCGAACACAGATCAGCTGCTGGAGAACCTCGGCTCCATCCGGGTACGAACACATGACGTCATGTTTATACATAGATAGAACACTAAACATTATATATATGTTCTGCTTCAGGTTCTCTCTCAGCTGACTCCGCCCCTCATTGCTGAGATGGACACGTTGCTAGGCAACAAGCCACGAAACGGCAAGAAGGAGGCGAGGAGCTGAGGAGACAAGGAGGAAGCGAGGAGATGAGGAGGAAGTGAGGAGATGAGGAGACGAGGAGGAAGCGAGGAGCTGAAGAGACGAGGAGATAAGGAGATAAGGAGGCGAGGAAGAGGCGAGGAGGTGTGGAGACAAGGAGATGAGGAGACGAGGAGGAAGCAAGGAGCTGAAGAGACGAGGAAACTAGGAAATAAGGGGGTGAGGAGACAAGGAGCTGAGGAGATAAGGAGGCGAGGAGGAGAGGAGGATGCGAGGAGACGAGGAGCTGAGGAGACAAGGAGGCGAGGAGACAAGGAGGAATCGAGGAGACGAGGAGATAAGGAGCTGAGGAGATAAGGAAGAAGGAGGAAAACAAAGACTTGAAGAGAGGAACCCAAAGAAGAACAAGGACACAAGGAAGGACTTTAAGAAGGATATAAAAAGGACTGAAAACAAATGAAGGGCACAAAGGAGGACTTAGGGAAGGAGAGAAGGATATAAAGGACTTGAGGAAGGAGATGACGAAGGACACTTGAGTGGAGGATGATGAACCTTTATTGACTTCAGGGACGCAGAAATATTTATTCTTATAAAAACAGCTTTGAGTCTCTGTCCGCACGACGCCCTGCCCCCTGAGTCCTGACCGCTGAGCCATGCCCCCTGACCCCTGAGTCCTGAGCCCTGCCTCCTGAGCCCTGACCCCCGAGCCCTGCCCCCTGCCCCCTGAGCCCTGACCCCTGACCCCTACCCCCTGAGCCCTGAGCCCTGCCCCCTGAGCCCTGCCCCCTGCCCCCTGAGCCCTGCCCCCTGAGCCCTGACCCCTGAGCCCTGAGCCCTGCCCCTGAGCCCTGAGCCCTGCCCCCTGCCCCCTGAGCCCTGCCCCCTGAGCCCTGCCCCCTGCCCCCTGAGCCCTGCCCCCTGAGCCCTGACCCCTGAGCCCTGAGCCCTGCCCCCTGAGCCCTGCCCCCTGAGCCCTGAGCCCTGCCCCCTGAGCCCTGAGCCCTGACCCCTGAGCCCTGACTCCTGCCCCCTGAGCCCTGAGCCCTGCCCCCTGAGCCCTGAGCCCTGAGCCCTGAACCCTGCCCCCTGAGCCCTGAGCCCTGACCCCTGAGCCCTGACTCCTGCCCCCTGAGCCCTGACTCCTGAGCCCTGCCCCCTGAGCCCTGACCCCTGCCCCCTGACATATATTTAATATAAAGTATAAGTTATATTTTCTGAATGTGGTTCCTGTAGTTTATAGATCTCTGAACATCATCGATACTTATTTACATAAATTCATCGATTTACTTTGTTTGTTTGTGTGTCTGTTTGTGTGTGTGTTTCTTTCTTTGTGTGTTTCTTTGTGTGTCTGTTTGTGTGTTTGTTTGTGTGTTTGTGTGTGTGTTTGTTTCTTTGTGTGTTTGTGTGTTTGTTTGTGTGTGTGTTTGTGTGTGTGTTTGTTTGTTTGTGTGTTTGTTTGTGTGTGTGTTTCTTTCTTTGTGTGTTTCTTTGTGTGTCTGTTTGTGTGTTTGTTTGTGTGTTTGTGTGTGTGTTTGTTTGTTTGTGTGTTTGTTTGTTTGTTTGTGTGTCTGTTTGTGTGTTTGTTTGTGTGTTTGTTTGTGTGTTTGTTTGTTTGTTTGTTTGTTTGTTTGTGTGTTTGTTTGTGTGTTTGTTTGTTTGTTTGTGTGTTTGTTTCTTTGTTTGTGTGTTTGTTTGTTTGTTTGTGTGTTTCTTTATTTGTTTGTGTGTTTTTTTGTGTGTTTGTTTGTGTGTTTGTGTGTTTGTTTGTTTGTGTGTGTGTTTGTTTTTTGTGTGTTTGTTTGTGTGTTTGTTTTTTGTGTGTTTGTTTTTTGTGTGTTTGTTTGTGTGTTTGTTTTTTGTGTGTTTCTTTTTGTGTTTCTTTGTTTTTTTGTGGCCCTTTCTCATTTCTCTAACTCCCCTCCTCGACTCCTATCCTCGACATTTAGTCCCGCCCACAGGAGATGCGAGCGGAGGACTGAGGAGGGGAGCCGAGGAGAGAGGAGGGGAAGCAGCAGGCGGTTAGAGAAATTAGAACTCCTCTCCTCTGAGCGGTCATTTTAAAGAGACGTCCATTAGTGATGACAGGAGGCACAGCAGCCCTCTGTCTGATGGACAGATGTGTTCATGACCACTTATATATTTACTTTGATTCATTCACACACACACACACACACACACACACACACACACACACACACACACACACACACACACACACACACACACACACACACATATATATGTATATATTTATGTAAATATATACAATTTCAGAATCAAACGAGTATGAGAGCACTCTCATAATAACGTAACACCATCAGAGACTGGATATATCCCCCCCTCCCCCTCTCTGGTCGCTACAATGAGGAAAATAAATTACGGGCCAAAAGTTTTATTTACAAGTATTAAAAGTAAGCAGACGACTCCAAACCAGCACAGCTGTTCTCCCTGTAAACATCGCGTCACGATGAAAGCAGTTAATAAAATAATATCCAGGGGATGCATGCAGAGCTGTGATTGGCTGAGATCAGTCCGGCCTTGCGTCACGACTCTTTGAAACATCTCTGTTCCCGGAAATGCATCCACGAAGGAGCCGTGGAGGACCCATCAGTGTCTCCTCGGTTAGAGCTCCTCCAGAGAGCCTCCTCTCTCCTCTCTTCTCTCCTCTCTCCTCTCTCCTCTCCTCTCTCCTCTCTCCTCTGTTAGAGCTCCTCCAGAGAGCCTCCTCGACGCTCGATCCTCGGTCCTCGAAGTGCATTAAGAGAAATGAGATGTCCTTCAACATGGCGCGCTGAAATTCATTTCCGGGTCACTACCGGAGGACCGAGGAGTCGAGGAGTCGAGGAGGGAGATTTGATGAAATGAGAAAGGGCCTAAGTCTCGAGGAGGGGAGTCGATGAGGGTAAATTTAAGAATTGAGAAGCCTCTACACCAGGGGTTCTCAACCTTTTTTGGGCCAGCGCCCCCCTGTCCATTATCCAGGTCTCTTACAGCCCCCCATCAAAAAAAGTAGACTTATTTTCTTCCCTGAATATTAATGTTGACTAATATTCTGTGTTATATCATTTAAAAAGCATGTCACTGAATGCCAAATAATATATTTGATTTAACTGGGCAGTTGGAATATCATTATCATTAGTTTACCAGAGAGCAGAAAAGCCATGTGAATATGAATACAAATGATATTTATGAGTGTTAAACAAACTCAGACAAGAGCAGAGACTACAAACAGACTGCTACGGAACAGCAGCAATTTCACACATGTCCAGTGCAGAACAAACAGTAGGCTACAAAACTGTACATTAGGCCTACAGAACTAACAGGTCGGAAAGGTGTTGCATTTCGCCAAATTGCGGGGGGGGGGAAGGTTAGTGTGAGCCCTGCGCTTGGTGGTTCTCCGCCAGTTTCTTCACTGCGGGTTGCAGAGAACTTAGTTTCAGTCGCAGTGCACCTGAGGCCGTCAAGTTCAAGCGATTGCGGTACTTGGACTGCATGTGGAGGACCTGGCTGAATCCCTGCTCCACGAGGTATGTGGTTGGGAAAGCCAGAAGAAGCAGCCTCGCTTTCTCCCAGAGAGCCGGGTAACGCTGAGAGTATTTGAGCCACATGTTGCCCCAGCCAGAGGTGCGGAAAATAGCCTGGGCCTCATCATCACTCTGGATGTCGATGAGATGCTCCTGTATTGCTGGCTCGCATTCCGCCACGTCCGCCTGAAAGGGCTGCACCACCCAGGTGGGAACATCGAGGTCCAAAAGATCTCTGAAGCGGATCTTCAAGTCGGCATTCACCATCCACAGGTGGTCTGTGTAAATGAGGAGGCGCTCATCGGTAAGAGCCTCAGACACCTGCAATGAGTATAACCAGGAAATTGTTATCGGTGCAGAATATTTCCATCCGATTTTAAACTGGTTATTTTATTGCTAATTAGTTTACTAATTGATGTTTCTTTATTCTCATAATACATTCAGAACATAAGTTATTTATACTAACCAGGAACACAAATATAGTGTTGCATAGAGTAGCCTACATTTATTACATGTATTATTTATTATTATCATTATTTAGTAGCCTAGGCTAGATCACCTTGGTCAACAGCGGGAAATGAGCAAACTGCCTCCTGCCTATGCTCTGCCGGTATAGATCCAGCCTGGAGGTGAGACTGTGGATGAACGCCTTGCTCTGGATCAGAGTAACTCCTTTTCCTTGGAGCTTCAGCGTGACTTCATTCATTTTGCCAAAGAAGTCTGCGAGGTACATGATGTCGCAGCGGCTGGATGACACCTGTTCCCCGAGAGCTGCATCCACCTCCTCCAGGAACTCCACGATGCTGTCAAACAGCTCACAAAAACGAGCAAGGCAGTTTCCTTTTGAGAGCCAGCGGACATCAGTGTGGATAAGAAGACGCTCAAAGGTCTCATCATTTTCCTGGCACAGCTGTCGGAACAATCTGTTATTCAGGGCGTGGGCTTTTATTTTGTTTATTGCCTTTACTGCAACATTGAGAGACTCGTGGAGAGGTGGACTTTTAGATTTGGCCACAAGGTTTTGGCGGTGCAAGACACAGTGGACTGTGAGGACATGCGGGACCTGCTCCTTCAGCAGAGTGGTGAAGCCACGGTACCTGCCAACCGCACCGAAAGTAGCACATGCAAGGATGTTGTTGATCGGGATTGACTTCTCCTGTAGATAAGCATCCAGTGCATTAAAAATGGTATGGCCCTTGGTGTCTGTGACCAGATATTTGGAAAATAAAAATTCCTCAGCCATCTCCTGACTGTTGGAGGTGCTATAGCGGACATAGGCCATCAACAGAACATTGTTGTCAGAAGTGGTTGTCTCATCCAGCTGAAGGCTGAATGGAGTTTCCCGCAGGATGGCACACAGCTGCTCCTCTGTATCAGCGCCCATTTCATCAATCCTGCGTGCTACGGTGTCATTACTGAGTGGGATGGATTTCAGCACCTGTGTGGGATCACGCTCCATCACAGTAGATATGACCTCTTTGATGGCAGGGAGTACTAACTTCTCTCCGATTGTGAACGGCTGCCCACATTTGGCTATCAGCAAGGAGATGTTATATGACGCTATTAGCCCGCTGTCAGTCTGGGTGGTCTTCCTAACGAAGAGACTGCTGATGGTGCTCCTACCATGTTTCTCTTTGAGGGCCTGGAAGAACCGTCGCTCCTTATCTGCCTTATCCGGGTGGATCTTGGTAAGGTGCTCCTTTAAATGTGAGGGTTTCATTCCCTCATTGGAAAATACATGTTCGCAAAGTAAACACATTGGAAGTTGTGCATTGGTAGGAGACGGTATGAAGCCATAGCTAAGATATTCAATAGAGTACTGTCTGCATTTTATCTTTTTCGCGGCCATTTTGCTGATGTGATATGATTTTTGTTGTTTTATGATGCTAATATTTAGGGGGGGGGGGGGGGGGGGGTAGTGTCACGATATGGCGGCACACGCTAGAGGGCTAGTTGGTGCCATGACAAGACATCGTGCCGGGAGCGGACCGGAAGTCGTTGTAATTTTGAACAAACAGAGCTCTGTGTGGAGCAGCCTGGCTAGCCAGCTCTTCCATGTCGTAGCAGACATAGAAACGGGTATTATTTTCATAAACTGACCACTTAGTTCGAATCTGTTAGTGGAATTTGTCATATCAAAACATATCAAAATTTAACAAAGTGACACAGATTATTAACAGTCGCGATCTCAAAATTACAACGACTTCCGGTCCACTCCCGGCTGCTTTTTGTAGGGTACATTCGTAAATGCGCTCAGAGCGCTCCGAGCGTCCCCGTTCCACAGTCCAGAGCGCTGCGCTCTGAGCGCTCACAGCTGGGTGCTCCGGCAGAACAGACGGGTTGTCCGAGCGGACTGACCGTTCGTGCATTTACGAACGTACCCGTAATAACACTGCTGACAGCTGACCAATCGCAAGCAGAGTTGTGGTTTCCTATAGCAACAAAAGATGCTGACAGCTGCTTTTTGTACAGGAAAAGACGCTGTGGCCAGCGTTTTTCATGACAAAAAGACATTATGCGTGAACGCCCCCCAAGAACACCTCAACGCCCCCCTTTCAAAAATATTGCTTCCAGCGCCCCCCGATGTTCTCTGAACGCCCCCTGGGGGGCGGTACCGCCCCCGTTGAGAACCAGTGCTCTACACACACACAGGCACACACACACGGGCAGGGCCGTTTCTTCCTATAGGCGGACTATGCAGATGCATAGGGCCCCCGCGGCCACTAGGGGGCCCCCAAGCTGAAAGTAATTTTTTTTTTTTTTTAATTCATCCAAAAAACTAGAAAAGTATAATTCATACACACAAAGATGAACAAAATTAGTAGAAGTGGGAGGGCTGAAGCATAACTTATGGAAAGTAGCCCTCCCGTGCATCATCCTAACACAACATCGGCATTATTGCGTCAAAAACGTTTAGAAATGAAGGAGTACAAAGAAATAAAGAAAACAGGAGAAAAAATTTAATAAAAGTTAGGGCAGGAAAAAAATAAATGCATATATATATATATATCAAATGAGTTATACGAAAACTAGATATAGGGTCTTTTTCTGCACATGTCAATAGCAGTTTCAACTATCTCTTTTTGGAAATGAAAATACTATATATAAATATATACATATGTACACATGTACTTGGCAAATTAATAATAATAATAATATATATCTATAATTGCATATAAACATTGTGAACACTTATTTTCAAGTGACTGTTTTTACATTAATATGTTCACGCTGTGGTTTGGAACTGCTTTTGAATGTTATTGGCATTTTGTTATCTGTTGTGTATAATCAGTACTGTTTTAAGCTGTACTATGTCAACACATTTTAATAGATTGAGTTTTTTTAAATATGGGAGTTGTGTGTTCATATTTGCCAAAACCACAGACTATTCGTAATACGTTTTTTTTGGGATGTTATTATTTTTTGTAGATTTGTTGAGTACGTGTTTCCCCATATTTCGGAGCAGTAGTAAAGGTAGGGAGAAATAGACTGCTATAAAGAGTATATTTTCTTCAAGAATGTTCTTAGTATGATACAAAATACCTATTGTTTTTGACAGTTTAGTCTGTACATAATTTATATGGTGCTTCCAATTGAGTTTTTCGTCAACAAGCAGTCCTAAAAATGTACATGCACCAACTTTTTCTATCTCTGTATTGCAAATCCGTATAATGCAGTCATTTCTACTCTCAGACTTTGTATTGAATAACATGTCATTTGTTTTGGCCACATTAAGGGATAATGTATTAACTGCATGCAAACCAGTTACATAGTATTTCTAATTCTGCATTCACGATTTTAAGAAGATCGCCAAGATTATGATGGGAGCAGAGAATTCAAAGTTCAGGTTCAGCTTCACTATATTTGGGGAGAGTTCAAATGAGCCGTCTTTATTTGTAGACAGCCAAGCCCCCTCCTGTGTTCGGTGAAGCATTATATGCTTAACAATCAAATGTAGGATATAAACACGACTGAACTGCAATGATAGCAAAGCTGCGGCTTGTGTGTTTTTGGGGTAATAAAGTCCAAATCATCGTTGGGCTGTCCGCCAATGAGTGACGTCTGAGGAAGATGAACAATGTAAATCAAACATTGTTGAGAAAATGCTGCATCTGTTGCATTTATTGACGTAGAGGAGCCTTATTGTTTACCTTTTTAATATACTTTTTGTAAGTTTCAATTGCTTGGTTTTCGTGAAATCAGCCTGTTTTCCTATTAAAGTGTAACAGATTGATGCATCTTGTTGGAGATTTGAGGATGTTGAGAACCAACCTCGTCTCCGCGTGTCGTTTGCTAAGCTGGGTGAGTTCGTAGAAAAGGAAGGGATTAAGAAACACCAGAATACAAGTTAAACAATAATCTTGCTTTAATGATATACAGTAACAGTCCAAATTACACATACAAACACAAAGACAAAGGAAGTACTTCCTGCTCTACTTCCGTCCTACCCTCCTGGTCAGCCTGAAGAAAAAGAGAATGAACCCCGAGAAAACACAGTGTTTCATACTAAAAACACAGGAGGGGGTGTGAGCGGGCTTTTCCCCCGAGGTCATCTTATTGGCAGAGACCCAGACATGGCCTGTCGTACCCAATCAGTGCGACACAGCAGAAGAAACCCCGCTCACATCTTGTAGCCAGCCCCCCACCCCGTTTATGGCCCTTTGTCCCTGTGTCCATCTTCCCGCCTCCTGACTGCCACACACAAGTTAAAAGTATGTTTTAAGATATAGTTGTTATAGTTGGCTAAATATACGTAATACATGTTAATTACTTTCATATCAATAACAACGAGGAACACATTACCTATGCTCTTAAGCGGTATTAGAGATGCTTTTCAAATAGTCAAACTTCTCACAGGCTTACCTATGGCCCTTCCATTTGTTTGAGCTATTGTTCACATCTTTACTTCAAATAAAAGGTTTCACATTGTATATTTCCAGCTTCCTTTACACATACTGCTATTATTAACACAAAGTAACTAACCACACACCTCTATTGAAAACAAGTCGATTCCCCTGACAATTGACATGCTGAAACTCCTGGAATGTGCTACCCTCCTCCAGCTCTCTCGTCCCTGTCATAAAACTGCTTCCATTTCATATAGAGTAATAAAAGATGTTTAAGCTAATTTCTCCACAATGTTTGTAGCCATTTAGTACCCACACATGAAAGAATAAGAACAGAGGTATAGTTGACCAGTAATCATGTAGCATTTATATTTACTTCAATGAAAACACATACACATCTGCTACAAGATTGTGCTACGCACCCATCCTTCTTTTACGAGGGAAGCATTCCAGCGTCTGGCACTATTCCCAAATATGGAGATCTCCTGCTCCCATCCTTCTCTAAACACACAGAATTCACCTCAATATATTGGGAGAGGAAAAGATACTTTGTCCCTTCAAATTTAACACACATGAACATATATAAGGTGACACCAAAATGAATATACCAGATTTTACTTTCCTGTCATACCCCGTTACTTTAATCCTTCAAATAATTCAAATAATCCTTCAATTTCCCCCTTTTGGTCTCGCATTAACGAGACCAACACACATAAGACATTTGAAACAAAACTACTGTCCTTCTTTAATACTGTGTCTGTCCCCCTTCCTTAAACCTTTGAGAACAGAAAACAACCTCCAATGACAGTTAAGAACGACCAAACTATGTTAAAAAATTGTGTCCTTGTTTGCCGAATCATCATACTCGTCCTCTCCCTCCGCATATGCCAACAAGGGCATTTGGTACAGTGGGGGAGGAGCAGCTTTTCCTTCAACGGTGGAAATGATGAGTTTGACACACAAGGAGCGGATGCACGGCACACAACAACAACCACATGTTATTAAAATGGCCACAAAAGTAGCTACAGAAACAAAGAGAGACATTATTAAACCTTTCCATTGACCAAACATGTTAGCGAACCACTCCTCTAAGAAATTTTGTACCCCTGATTGTTCATGCATAGTTTTAGATAGGGTGCGAAGGCCTTCCAAAGCCCTTGTGACGGAACCGTCTGGAGCCGTGTTATTGGGAATAAATGTGCAGCACATCTCCCCAAACATTGCACAAACTCCACCCTTCTCTGCAAGAAGCATATCCAACGCCATCCTATTTTGCACAGCCATAAGGGATGTTGGACCCAATTGTTCAGCCAGGCCCTCTACCGCGTCCCTAGTGAGATTGGCCAATCGGAGTATGTTGTAATGTACATAGTTGATCCTTTCTACATTTTTGATAGGGGTCACAGGGAAGAAGGCAGAGATAATTGGCAAACTTTCAAACCCTGCAGCTATTTGATCAGCTAGTTTGTATTCGTTAGGGACCCCTCGTGGGATTCCGATGGAATCGATGTAGGTGGGAGAGTCGACAGACAAATCGAAGGAGCCCGGGGCGTGGCGTTTGGACAGCGCGTGTCTCCTACGTCGAGTGATTAGGTTGGTATTAAGTGTGTCTTTAGGGTCCGTGAGCCCCAGTTTTTTGCCTAATAACATTAGGGGTGCCTGGAGGCGCACCATAGCACACAATCCTACAGATAGTTCGGGAATACGGGTGAACAGGCGGTGACCCCCACAATAATAGTAGAGCCCAGCTCTGGCCCAATGTCCTATATTAGTGCTAGACATGGTGAGGTTACACCAATCCGTAGAGACATTTCCTAGGTCAAAACGTGGGGACTTTTCAACCATGGAAAAACATGTGTACCCACCGGCGCCTATGTCAGGCGTAAATGGGCCTGTCCTAGTGTCATTATCAATTGGAGGGAAAAGTTTGGCTAGGGTGGTACAGTTAGGAGGGCTGGCCATCCTAGTCAGTTGTAACATACAGTTGTGCCCCCAGGTATCTGTGGGAAACAGGGGCGCAGGGTCAGTGACTAATTGCGGGCGGGCCGTAGCACAGGCTAGGCAATCCCCTGCCATTTGTTCTTGGGCTGTTTGGGCAACCCATTTTAACCATAGGTTGTCATCTGTGTATCCTGTGGCCATTTGGATGACGTCTAGAGGTTGAAGTTGGCTATAATCCCCCGTGCATTTATCCGTACATGTAATTTTAGACAGGTATTTAATATTAGATGCTGCCCGAGGAAGGTTTCGTTCCACCTTAGGTTTAACTTTAATTTCGAAGAGGCCTTGTGGCGAACCCCCCCCTGCATGTACCGCGAGGACATAAAGTCCAGCGTCGGAGAGCACTACATTTTTTAGCGTTATGCGTACGGGATTACAAAACCTGACAACGCATGGGACGTTTGGGTTTCTCCTAATCACTTTCATTCTATGTTTGAGGGATCTAACGATTTCCGCCGATCGGTAAGGTGGCATGTATCCCCAGTCATCAGGACCCGAATTTGCTAGGACACCGGACCAGGACTCGCAGGTGCACCCGTATGTGTATTTGACGGACACAGAAGGGTCGCCTTTGGTCCTGTATGTACTGCCTCTGTAAATGTAAGGAGCACCTTTAACCGTATCTGTGACGGTTTTGTTACATACCGCAGGGGCTAAGCAGACATATTTGGCTAGGTAGGAATAGGTACGGTCGAGGCTTCTGCAGGGGGCAATTTTGCACAAGTCGAGTTGTATTATTCCATCACTACCTGCATGGAGAGTGAAGGTTTGTCTAGGAGACATTGGGGTAACTACTGTCTCATAATGGCTCCGTTTGACTCTAGTTACGGATTCATTTGGCGGAGGAGTGGAGTCTGGGTGGTCAATGGAATCACATGAGATTAAAATAATGGTAACAATCACAGTAGAAACCAGGGCTAATCCTGCCAACCATTTCCAGTTACCATACATAGTTATACTGTGAGCTCCAACCCTTCTAGTGTCAGTATACGTCTATTCTAACCCCCAAGTTATTAAAAAATGCGGTGACCCACTGGGTCACTCAACCATGATTTTAAAGGTTACAATGTACATACAGCAGGGCGAACAAGTAGATTATTACTCCTAACACTAGTAGTGACCAACAGGTTATCAGGAAATTCAGGGCTCCTTCAGACATTTTCTATTGTTCTCTGAGAGGTTTTGGTCCCTGTGTCAGTATCACATGAGGTAAAAAGAAAGACAAATCCCTTGAATATAGATTTTTTTTTTTTTGTAGAAAACAACTCCCTAAATTTGGGTTTATAAATGGAGTCTTCTTATAGGTTAATAAATGACTTTAACCTGTGGATTAAGATACCACTTCCCTCAAAAAATGGGTTATTAAAAGAACTTTACACTGTGGGTTAAGATACCACTTCCCTCAAAAAATGGGTTATTAAAAGACTTTAAACTGTGGGTTAAGATACCACTTCCCTCAAAAAATGGGTTATTAAAAGAGGTGCTATGTGTAGCTTATAGCAACCTGATCAGAGGGGAGCAGGTGCCTCTGTCTTCCCGTGAAGTCCTGTGTCTTCGTGCTCCGGCCCGCTGATGGCGACTTCTGGGCTGTCGGTTGTAGGGATGTCCTTGTTGTCCTTCTCCTCCAGTCCGCTGATGCCTGCTTCCAAGTCGTCTGCTGTAGGGATGTCCGCGAGGTCCTTCTCCTCCAGCCCGCTGATGCCTGCTTCCAAGTCGTCTGCTGTAGGGATGTCCGCGTTGATGATAGCCAGGTCCGTCCGGATGTCGTCGAGGGTCCTTCCAGGTGATTTCCCCGCTGCACACTGGCTCCAGTGGTACCAGATGTCCCCCTTTCCTTCTAGGCGGACAGCATGGGATGTCCGCTGGGTCACTCTGTAGGGGCCGGTGAACCTGGGGTTGAGCCACTTGGGCCGGATGACCTTCAGCCAGACGAACTCCGCTGTGTTGGCCTCGTGTTTTTCGGGTCCCCCTTTGGCATCAGCAACCTGTGTGGAAAATCCTGACACCAATCCCTTAAGCTGCTGGAAATAAGGTTTCGGACTCAGGACCTCTACTTCCTTTCCTACACTCAAGGCTCCTGGGCCAGGAAACTGATGGCCATGTGTCAGCTCAAATGGGGAGAAGCCTGTCCCTTTGTTTATAGAGCTCCTAATTGACATGAGAGCCAGAGGCAAGGCCTCTAACCATTTCATGCCTGTCTCCTCACATGCTTTGCTGAGTTTCTGTTTGATGTTCTGGTTCATCCTTTCTACCTTTCCCTGAGATTGGGGGTGATAGACAGCTCCAAAACTGTGTCTTAGTCCTAAAGACTGTTCTACTGTGCGTAGGTCGTGGTTCTTGAAATGGCTGCCATTGTCTGACCTCACTTTCCTAGGAAACCCATGTAGTGGAATGTAATGAGTGACTAAGAACTTGATCACTGAGTCTGCATCTTCTCTCCTGCATGGCATAGCTTCTGGCCAACCTGTGTATGCATCGACTACAACTAGTAAGTATCTGAACCCTCTTACTTTGTCAATCATGTCAGTGTAGTCAATTATGATTTCTTCTCCTGCCATCTTAGGTAAAGGAAACTTTCCCTGGTGCGGTTTTACAGTGGCTCTGATGTTATGGGTTAAGCAAATTACACATTCCTCTAGGTAATTAGCTATCATGTCAGGTAGGTAGGGGTGCCACCAGTGAGTCAGGTGTCTGTTCATTTGAGTTTTGCCGCAATGTGTTGGGCCGTGTGCTTCTTTAAGCATTGATCTTATCCATCCTGGGGGTATCACTGGTCTCCCATCTGGGGAGTACCATATCCCGTCTTTGTTGGTAGCTCCTCTGTCTAACCATACTGTCTTGTCTTGAGGAGACCCTGTTGCTTGAGCTTCTTTAAGAGTATCATCTGTTACTGCGGGCAGTAAGTCAGCAGATTTCAAGACCAGCATTTGAAACTGGGGTATATACCCTGCTCTGGCTTTAGCTGCCTTGTCTGCTGCATTGTTACCCCAAGCCAAATAGTTGTCCACCGTGCTGTGACCTTTACATTTAAGTAAAGCTAGTTTGTTGGGTAACATTACTGCTTCTGCAAGCCTTTTGATCTGTTTCTCGTGTTTGATGGGAGTATTGGTGGATGTTACAAATCCTGCTCGCATCCATTGGCGCATCTCCACATGTATGACACCATGAACATATGCTGAATCTGTATAGATGTTTACATCTTTTCCCTTTGATAGCTCTAATGCTGCAATGACTCCCATTACTTCTGCCAACTGTGCTGAGACTTTCCCTGTTACTTCTCCTGTTGATCTTTCTTCAAACTCTCCCTCAGCTTTTTGACTCACGACTGCGTAGGCCGCTTGGAGCCCTTTGGTGGGGTGTCTAAAACAACAGCCGTCTGTGAACAGGTTTTCTGCATGTGGCATAGGCTCGTCTCTGAGATCTATTCTTAGCTTCACATCCTGGATGATTCTTTCCTCACACCTATGGGGTTCTCCGCTGCCAATGGTGTCTGCGCTGTTAACTCCTTCATGTGTGTAGGTGATGTGTGCTTGCGTCAGAGTTTTCTCTAACCTGGTCTGTCTTGTGGAAGTCATTGTGAATGCACTTGAGTTCACAAAAGAGACAATGCTATGTGTTGTCAGTACTGTCAAAGGGTGTCTCATCACAATGTGTGAAATTTTGTTTAAGATACGTGCTGTACCTGCTGCATGTCTTGTGCATGGAGGTTCCCTGTTCTCCACTCTGTCCAGTGTGACACTAATGTACATCAGTATTGACCTACATCCCCCCTTTTTCTGAAATAGAACACCATTTACTGTGTTCTCATTTTCAGAAACATCAAGGAAAAATGGCAATGCATAGGATGCAGAGGCGAGAGAGGTGACCTGGGACATGTAGCTTGTGTCCAGTCCAGTGTGAGAGTGAGATTGCGCATGCCTTTCTCATTGATCAGTGTCCTCAGTACAGCTGTTCTTGGGTTATACTCTGGGATATAGTGTCTGCTGTAGCCTGTGAGACCCAGAAAAGATAACATGTCTTTGACTGTCCTGGGTTTTGGGTGATGCAATATAACCTCCTGATGTGTTGCTGACATGCCCGTACCTGCTGGAGAGATAACCCTGCCCAAAAATGTCACCTCTTTACGGGTGCATTGTAGCTTTTTCTTGGAGACCTTGAACCCTGTTGCCTGGAGGCGAACCAGTAGGTTCCTGGTGGCCTCTAAACAAGAGGCTGCGGAGGGTGCTGCAATGAGAAGGTCATCTACATACTGGATCAACACCACCCCCTCTGGTAATGAAACGCCATCTAGCTGTTCCCTGAGTATTTTGTTAAATATTCCTGGAGACAGACTGAAGCCTTGGGGCAGTCTCGTGTACTGTAGTTTCTCCCCTCCCATTGTAAATGAAAAAATAGGCCTCATCTTCTCCGCCAGGGGTATGCAGAAGAAAGCGTTGGCCAGATCAATACAGGTGAACCAGGTATGTTCAGGTGTGATATTACAAATAGCCGTGTACGGGTTAGGCACTGGTACCAGAGCTGTAGTTGTAATAGCATTAATGGTCCTTAAATCATGAGCCATTCTGTACTCCCCGCTAGGTTTTGATACCGGGAGTATTGGAGTGTTCCACTCGCTTTGTGAGGGTTCCAACACCCCTGCTCTCTTCAGACCCTCAACTGCCTTGCTGATTCCCCCTTTGGCCTGTGGTTTAACAGGGTACTGTGGTTGATATACAGGCATAGTGCTACTCACTTCAAATGTTATTGGTGCAGCCTTTGAGCAGAAACCTACGTCATGAGAGTCAGATGCCCACAGGTCAGGTGGGAGGTCACGCAACATGTCTTCAGTAAATGAATGGTCAGTCTTTTCTCTACCGTGATGTCTCTCCACTTCGTGTCTCTCCATGAAGATGCATTCTTGTGTGCAGATTTTTAGAGCATAAGCCTTGTGTGAGGGAGAGTACGTGAGTGCTGCTATTTGTGTTGGTTCCCAATCCTCGACTTCTAGCAGTGTCTTTACCATAGGACCAAGTTCCCTGGCTTCATAGCCCCTCCTGATAGCTAATGAAATGTGTGGTGTGGCCTCAGCTGACATACGGTACCAATAGAGTTGCTCATCAGTGAGTTCAACAGATGCAGCCACCCCCGCTTGACCCATAAATAAATTGGTTGTGGCTACGTCCCAAACGGACATAGCCACCTCTGCGTCATACGCATATGCATAACTTTGGTCGTCCATTCTATCATAATTCAGCGTCAGATGGGGAGGATCTGGAGGGGAACCATAAGGCCTGAGGAGGTTAATCCACGGCTTCCATTGTTGAAAAATGGAAAACAGTCCTGGCGTGTCGTCCTGGGGCCGGTCGAGCAACCCCCAGTATATAGTGGCCTGCTGAGTTGCTTCTGCTGCATTGGATTGGGCCAACATCATTTGAGAAGCTGACTTTATGGTTGACAGTGAACAATTGAGGCGAGTGCCATTTGGGAATGATATTATTAGTCCGTCGGGGGAACAGAGGATTGAGGCGTTAGCTTTGATAAGAACATCCCGCCCCATGAGGTTAGCCGGACTTTGGGGTGCCAAAATGTACTGATGAAGAAATAGCTGGCCCGCTATTCTGGTGGGTAATGGCGTAGTGAGCGGCACCTGCTCTATTCCTCCCGAAAACCCTATGACTGAGACCGTATTACTGGACTTGGATGTGTTAAAAACGGGGGAGTTGATAGTTGAATATCGAGCTCCTGAATCAACAAGGAACGGTAATTTCGCGTGTTCTACAGTCATGTCCATGTAAGGGTCCGCCAGGCCCGTACATTCAGGGTTCCCTGGGCGACCTCATTGTGGTGGGTAACAGTCTTGTTCGTACTGGACAAACTGGCCATAGGGAGCAGCCATCATATTTGGTGCAACGTGACCCTGGTCTTGGTGTTGGGCCTGTGGGGCTGCCTCATGGGGTTTCTGGACATACTGCATATCTGCTCTGTTCCCTTGTCCATGCCCTCTCTGTCCCCCTTGTCCCCGCCCTTCCTGTGGAGGGGTTCCCGTCGGGCACATCTTGTACCAGTGGCCGGTCTGTCCACAGATGAAACACCCCCTCTTTTGATATTGGTACATTCCCGGAGCTGTTTGAAACCCTCCTCTACCCCTAGGCCTGCCTCTGAACCCGCCCCTCTGTTGCTGAAAACCATTATTGTAGCCGTATTGGGGCTGGTTATAGAATGGACCTTGGTTGGGAAAACCCCCATTTGGGTTTTGCGGCCCCGGTGCCTGGTCTGCCGGCGCCACAGGATGAACAATCAGCTGTTTGGCACTTTTCTTCTCATTTTGAACTGTTTTACGGGCTATTTCTAGCTGAGCACGGAGTAGTTGCACTCTTAACTCTTCTTCCTCAGTTTTATTCTTTGTAAGTTGTTTGTTAAATTTTCCTACATGATGGCCCAGATGACGCTCCCATGTCTGCGTGTTTAGTAGATCAACTTCTGGGTTGTCCTCCATAAGAGCTTTAATCTCGGCAGGTACTGCTGCCAATATGGCTTTACGGAACATCTGCATATGTTGGTCACTATTTTCTGGACTACAATCAGTAGCTACTATGTATTGTTGGCGTGACCTGAGCAACATGGTTGCTGCGGCCTCCCCTGGTGTGAACGTGAAAGAGAGTGAGCCGTAACCTCCTCCCGTCTGTGGGAAATGTGCTCTCATTGCCAAGCTCAGCAAGCTGTGTATGTTGTTGGAAGAGATAGGCTGGTTATCGTTCATTGTTACTGTTCCTGATCTCTCCTCAACTCTCTTTACGTCATGGCTGGAAGTCTGTTGTGCTAATATCCTCCTGAAATCACCAAGGCAGATTGTTTGTCCTACTGACATATCAGCAAACTTTCTCATCCAATGTCTCCCTCCCTCAGTAGGTAGCGGCATTTTGTCAACCAGTGCATGCACATCCCCTAGTGAGAAAGGGTGGTAAGCGGTATTCCCATTGGGGAGCGCAACCAAAGGAGCCTGTACTACTGGACCCATAAAGGGAAGAGGTGTGTTGTCCTCTGAGGTGTGTTGGGATCTCAAAGACATACGGGGAAGTGCAAGGACCTGTGTAGCAGTCAGTTCAGTGATTGTTCCTGTCATATTTATGTGCTTAACCTTGCTCTTGCACATCCTGCCGTTGACATCTCCCTGTTTTGCTCCAGAGGAACACTCACCACTCTCATCCCCCGATGCCCCTCCCTTGCTGGTGGAGTAATGGCCTGTTTGTGCCTGCCGTTCTTGGAACGGCAGGTCCCTCAAACTGCCCTCGCCCTCGGAAGAACTTTCACTGTACCCTTCCCCACCTGCTTGTTGTTGGCTACCGCCCTCCTGGCCTTTATTCATGCTGTCCTGATGTACTTGTTCTATTTCTTCCTTCTCTCTTCTCAATGATTCTTCCGCTTCCTGACAACAGACCCCCTCCCCATCCTGATGGTCCGCACCACCATAAGCTCTTTCCCTCTCCTCATATTTTTCTACAATGGCGATCAATTCTTCCGGTGTGGGGCTGCTCTCGCCCCTTGTAATGGAGGTCTTCCTTAAAGGAGTTAGCGAAACATTACCCACTATTTTAAAGTTACCCCCCCTTACACCTGCTTGTTCTTGGGCTGACCCAGAGCCCACTTTTGTCAGTGTCATTTGTAGACTATCCCTGGGGGGTGCGTACGGGACAGGGGAAGAGTAAGGAGGCGGTTGTGTAGATACACTGGATAAATCCGGATAAATCAGGGGGGATTGAATTGAGACCCCCTGATCCCCTACATTTCCTGTCTGAGACCCCTCTCCTGAACTAGCCTTTCTTGCAGTGCACCCGTTATTTACAGCACTGCTGAGATTTCGTCTCCTCCTGTCTGAGGCCGAGGTGTCCTTTTGAGTCATATCCCTATAAAATGCGATACGTTCTGCAACATATTGATGTATGTCGTCATCTGTGGGTGGTGGTGTCAGCACGCATGCGTCCCTACTGTCCTGGGGGAACAGGAGAGTGCCAACGTCACTAGAGCGTTGAAACTCCCCCCCCTTTGTTTGGGCTGCTACCATGACTGGGGGATTGTTGACTGGGGGGCGAAGCACAATCATCCCCTTCCCGACAATTGCTGCGTTGTGGCAAATCCTCCTTAATTTATCAACCGCCTCTTTCTCTTCCTTTAGTTTCTGACGGGCAAAAAATCCGGGCTTCTGCTCGTTTAGGTTACCCAGTTTCTTTACCAGCTGTCGCTCATACTGATTCAGAGCTGAGCCTAAATTACCTAGAGTGTCATCCCCTCCCACTCTATCTTCTTTTATCATTTTATCATGGAGGAACCTAAGGTCGGCACAAGCCTTCTTCTTGTCTCCCTGTTTTGTTCCACTTAAAATCAATCCCTCAATCTGTCCCCATTGTTCTTGGAAACTTCCGGGAATTGGGACGTCTAAATCACTTTTTTTGAACTGCCCTTCCATATTGACTTCGCGTGTATTTATCTGACTTGGTTAATATGTGTTCACTAGTAATTTGTGATATACAGGACAATGCTCGTCGTCACTCCTAATGTAGTAACTGTATTTATTTAACTGCCCTGGCTTTGTCTAGACGTGTAAATAGTTTGAGTGTATAAACACATTTATTTGAACTCCCCCTTGAGTGATAAATGCAGTAACAGAAAAGTACCAGTAAAGGAGTTATATAGGAGCAGCGGACTGGCTTACTGAAAGCCAGTTGAGTAGCACTCGAAATGTTTTGGCACTTATAAAACCTGATTAGTTAAATGATCCTGTCTTCTTTGATTGTATGTTCCTGGTGAAACGCAGTTATTGTGACTTGCTTTGGATTAAAGCGTCTTCCAGGTGTAACGCAATATTGCAAGAGATACTACAAAATACGTCCAGCAGATGGAGCCAACAAACTATACTATTAAGCAATACTCGAACCGCTAGTCTGTCCTTTCTGTGCCACACCCTGTTTGCCACCAGATGGCGGCACCCGACCAGGAATGAGCTCCACCTCACTGAGGGGAGAAATGGTTTTGGAAGCAGCAGGCTCAAACTTTGCCTCTCTATCTGACCAGTAAATATTCACAGAAAAATTCCCCGTACAGTCTATTCAGCCTTTATTGTCCGATGTTTATTTCAACAAGTTTAGCAAGCCTCTCAGCGCGCTTCAACACCGTCTTTCAACGATGTGACGCTGACATGGAGGACCCCCAGGCTTCGCAGAACTTTTTATCGTGACGTTTGGCCTTATAGATTCAACCCCACAGGACAAAGGATTAATGAGGTCCGGTCACTTCAAAATTGTTTTTTGAAGGTTGCGTTACTCTCCTTTGGATCACTTATAACATAAATAACTAGTCCCCCGCCCCGTCGAGCTGTGGATCCGTTATTTTGAGTCAGTCTTATATGGAGACTTAATAAAACCTACTGACTACTCTAGACAGTTTAACCGTGGGGACTCAAGACCGCCACTTCCAAGCCCGGGACTTCAATACCCTTCTGGCCTGTCGGAACTTGATATCCGATTTTAACTGTGGGGACTCTTAAACCTCCACTTCCAAGCCAGGGACTTTAATACCCTTCTGGCCTGCCGAAACTCAATATTCGGTTTTAACAACTAAAACACGCATTTGCACTGTTACTATAAAAAACACTGTAAACTTCGTCTGACAACCCTAAAATTTGGAATATAGTCAAATCACAGATTTCGAATTAAACTGGCATCTGTTTACCTGTTATTGTCAGAGCTCTGTTGTTAGTTGTCAGAAGAAGCCGAGATGTTTAGCCCTGGACTATTCCGTCCGCTTGCCGCTGGTGGTCCCTTCCCCGAAAACACCCCACTCAGAAACGTCGGGGTCACCACTTGTTGGAGATTTGAGGATGTTGAGAACCAACCTCGTCTCCGCGTGTCGTTTGCTAAGCTGGGTGAGTTCGTAGAAAAGGAAGGGATTAAGAAACACCAGAATACAAGTTAAACAATAATCTTGCTTTAATGATATACAGTAACAGTCCAAATTACACATACAAACACAAAGACAAAGGAAGTACTTCCTGCTCTACTTCCGTCCTACCCTCCTGGTCAGCCTGAAGAAAAAGAGAATGAACCCCGAGAAAACACAGTGTTTCATACTAAAAACACAGGAGGGGGTGTGAGCGGGCTTTTCCCCCGAGGTCATCTTATTGGCAGAGACCCAGACATGGCCTGTCGTACCCAATCAGTGCGACACAGCAGAAGAAACCCCGCTCACATCTTGTAGCCAGCCCCCCACCCCGTTTATGGCCCTTTGTCCCTGTGTCCATCTTCCCGCCTCCTGACTGCCACACACAAGTTAAAAGTATGTTTTAAGATATAGTTGTTATAGTTGGCTAAATATACGTAATACATGTTAATTACTTTCATATCAATAACAACGAGGAACACATTACCTATGCTCTTAAGCGGTATTAGAGATGCTTTTCAAATAGTCAAACTTCTCACAGGCTTACCTATGGCCCTTCCATTTGTTTGAGCTATTGTTCACATCTTTACTTCAAATAAAAGGTTTCACATTGTATATTTCCAGCTTCCTTTACACATACTGCTATTATTAACACAAAGTAACTAACCACACACCTCTATTGAAAACAAGTCGATTCCCCTGACAATTGACATGCTGAAACTCCTGGAATGTGCTACCCTCCTCCAGCTCTCTCGTCCCTGTCATAAAACTGCTTCCATTTCATATAGAGTAATAAAAGATGTTTAAGCTAATTTCTCCACAATGTTTGTAGCCATTTAGTACCCACACATGAAAGAATAAGAACAGAGGTATAGTTGACCAGTAATCATGTAGCATTTATATTTACTTCAATGAAAACACATACACATCTGCTACAAGATTGTGCCACGCACCCATCCTTCTTTTACGAGGGAAGCATTCCAGCGTCTGGCACTATTCCCAAATATGGAGATCTCCTGCTCCCATCCTTCTCTAAACACACAGAATTCACCTCAATATATTGGGAGAGGAAAAGATACTTTGTCCCTTCAAATTTAACACACATGAACATATATAAGGTGACACCAAAATGAATATACCAGATTTTACTTTCCTGTCATACCCCGTTACTTTAATCCTTCAAATAATTCAAATAATCCTTCAATCTCCACAGATCATCTTAAATACTTCGGAATCCCCCCCATTGTAGTTAAAAAAAAACTGTAAAAACGAGGGCCCCCAAACAGCATCTTGCATAGGGCCCCCCAAAAGCTAGAATCGGCCCGGCACACAGGCGATGAAATGGAACTAATAATAATAAATCAAATGAAATGTTTTATAGTCTCTGTCTCTTCGCACAGAAGCTGTGTACAAAATAAAATGACTAAGAACTTACAGGTAAGCTGTCGAGGCTAGCTAGCTTAGCATTAGGCAGTGAGTGCTTAGTGGCGTTTCAGGCACACAGATTTCAGAGTTTCTCCGGCGCGTGACAGCCGTATGGTCTCTCTCCCTGAGAGCCGCGTGGTTATGAGTGAAAGTTTATATAAAAACAATCCGTTTTGGATTAGCTTAACTTTAAATGTTTTATTTTTGTTGATTTAATAAAAAAATAAACATTTCTGAATAAAGTTTAGATTTATTGTTTTTCTAAAGGTATTTGGGTCGCGCTGCGTTCAGGTGCTGTCGGAAAGCAACTCGTGTAATATTATTTGATGTAACTACAATATATCAATAATCTGCATTTCTTTTGGCTCAAATGTGGAACATAGAACATCCGGTAATTATTAAGGCATTATTCATTATGAATAACCTTTACATTGGAGACTACAAACTACATTTTATATTGAAAACAACCGTGTAGTAAATGTGCTACAGAGGACATTTCAAACGGTACTCAGATTACCAAGCTATCACTGGGACCCTGAATACAACACAACACTCGTGGCTCCCCGTCCTCGCTCCTGATTGGTGCGCCGGCTCTCCGTGTCCCCGGAAGTGTTCGCTCCAGAGAGTCACCTTGCAGCTTCAGGTGCTTCTGATCCGCTCCAGAGGCTCCTCAGTCCGGCAGAAAGAGGCTCAGATCACCGGGGAATCCTCCACAGATCCACAGATCCAAAGACATGGCGGAGGCGAAGCCGAAAACCTCCCCGAAGGCTGTGAAGTTCCTGTTCGGAGGGCTAGCCGGGTACGTGCTAACTGCTAATGTCAGGGAGCTAACGGGGAGCTAACATGCTAACAGCCTGTCAAAGTTTAGAAGAAGATGTTTTTAACCTGGGGGAGATGGAGGTGTTCCCTCAGGTGATTCAGTACCTCACCCATATGTCTGACACTCACACCTGCACCTGTCTGTCTGACACTCACACCTGTCTGTCTGTAGATGTCAGGCTACAGGTAGTTCATAGACTCAAGGTTCAAGGCTCTTACCATCATCAGAATCAGAATACCTTTATTAGTCCCACAGAGGGGACATTTGCATCGTTACAGCAGGAAAGAGCCAGAGACCGCTTAATGTTACATGTTTAAAAAAGTACTAAGTTATGATATAATGCAAATATAATTTTTAAAAAAGTTACATACTTTTCAAAATACAAATCCTGTAACAGTTCTTAGGATTTAGGTATATATTACACCGTTATTAATGGCATATGTATATAATGTATATATTGCACATATAGCACATATTGCACATCGTTTGATGGTATTTAACAGCAGCAAGTTACACAATTTACAAAATACAAAATACACACCTTGTAACGGTTCTAAGGATTTAGCAGCCAGGTATAAGTTACACAGTTATTAACGGCATATATATATATATATATATATATATATATATATATATATATTGCACATAGTTGATTGGTATTTAGCAGCAAGGGTTGACATAGTCTGTGTTGTGGTGTGTGTAGGGGGGTCTACTAGGGGCTGTGCTGGTTGTATAGTCGGACCGTTGCAGGAAGGAAGGACCTGCGGTATCTCTCCGTGAGACAGCGGGGGTGCAGCAGCCTGTTGCTGAAGGAGCTGCACAGTGAGGACAGGGTGTCCTGGAGGGGGTGGGAAATATTGTCCAGCATGGAGGACAGCTTGGCTGCCATTCTCATGTGTTCAGAGCTACAGTAGATATATTAATGGAAATCTGAGGTCTCAGGCTCCTCCACCAGAGCAACACAATAACACAGATACAAAAGTGCAAGTAACACCTTTATATTAGACAGTCCAGATGCTAACAGACAGACCAGATGCTAACAGACAGACCAGATGCTAACAGACAGACCAGATGCTAACAGACAGTCCAGATGCTAACAGACAGACCAGATGCTAACAGACAGTCCAGATGCTACCAGATGCTAACAGACAGTCCAGATGCTAACAGACAGTCCAGATGCTAACAGACAGTCCAGATGCTACCAGATGCTAACAGACATTCCAGATGCTAACAGACAGTCCAGATGCTAACAGACAGACCAGATGCTAACAGACAGTCCAGATGCTAACAGACAGTCCAGATGCTAACAGACAGACCAGATGCTAACAGACAGACCAGATGCTAAGAGACAGACCAGATGCTAACAGACAGACCAGATGCTAACAGACAGACCAGATGCTAACAGACAGACCAGATGCCAAGAGACAGACCAGATGCTAACAGACAGACCAGATGCTAACAGACAGACCAGATGCTAAGAGACAGACCAGATGCTAACAGACAGTCCAGATGCTACCAGATGCTAACAGACAGTCCAGATGCTAACAGACAGTCCAGATGCTAACAGACAGACCAGATGCTAACAGACAGTCCAGATGCTAACAGACATTCCAGATGCTAACAGACAGTCCAGATACTAACAGACAGACCAGATGCTAAGAGACAGACCAGATGCTACCAAATGCTAACAGACAGACCAGATGCTAACAGACAGTCCAGATGCTAACAGACAGTCCAGATGCTTCAAGATGCTAACAGACAGACCAGATGCTAACAGACAGTCCAGATGCTACCAGATGCTACCAGATGCTAACAGACAGACCAGATGCTAACAGACAGTTCAGATGCTAACAGACAGTCCAGATGCTACCAGATGCTAACAGACAGACCAGATGCTAACAGACAGTCCAGATGCTAACAGACAGTCCAGATGCTACCAGATGCTAACAGACAGACCAGATGCTAACAGACAGTCCAGATGCTAACAGACAATCCAGATGCTACCAGAAGCTAACAGACAGTCCAGATGCTACCAGATGCTAACAGACAGTCCAGATACTAACAGACAGTCCAGATGCTAACAGACAGACCAGATGCTAACAGACAGTCCAGATGCTACCAGATGCTAACAGACAGTCCAGATTCTAACAGACTGTTCAGATGCTAACAGACAGTCCAGATGCTAACAGACAGACCATATGCTAACAGACAGTCCAGATGCTAACAGACAGTCCAGATGCTAACATAGAGACCAGATGCTAACAGACAGTCCAGATGCTACCAGATGCTAACAGACAGACCAGATGCTTACAGACTGTTCAGATGCTAACAGACAGACCATATGCTGACAGACAGTCCAGATGCTAACAGACGGACCAGATGCTAACTAACAGACTGTTCAGATGCTAACAGACAGACTAGATGCTAGCATACTGTCCATATGCTAACAGACAGTCCAGATGCTAGCATACTGTCCATATGCTAACAGACAGTCCAGATGCTAACAGACTGTCCATATGCTAACAGACAGCAGGAGGGTTTCTGACTGTAAACGCAGTGTGTAATCTGTTAGCTGCTAATGCTAATGTCAGGTGTTTTTTACTTCATTGAACCATTGTTCCCCTACGTCAGATGAAGGGACATTAACCTCAGAGCTAACAAACAGCTGTTTCATTCCTGTTATAAACCCAGCTGCTAACACAAGTGTGTGTCTTGTGTCCTATGTGTTTACTGTGTGTGTGTCCTGAGTGTGTGTGTCTTGTGTCCTGTGTGTCCTGAGTGTGTGTCTTGTGTCCTGTGTTTGTCCTGAGTGTGTGTCTTTTGTCCTGTGTGTTTACTGAGTGTGTGTCCTGAGTGTGTGTCTTGTGTGTGTAACAACAACTGAACATCATTTGATTGACTGTTGTTAGTTGTTAGCTGTTAGCAGTTGTTAGCTGTATTCCACTACATCAGAAAAAGGCACATTAACATCAGTGTTCATTCATTCAAAGCTAACACGGTTATTACAATCTGACATCATAATAATCTCCATAATGCTGTTAGCTGTTAGCAGTTAGCAGACACTCAACACACTTGAGTTAGTACACATAGATTACATCTGTATTCTGTAAAACTGGTTTTGTACTTTGTTACAATCCAATCCTGATGCAGGGGCCCCTCAACACACACACACACACACACACACACACACACACACACACACACACACACACACACACACACACACACACACACACACACACACACACACACTCTCAAACAAACACACACACTTTTGATTTATATTGCCAAGGTGAATATCTTTTGATGAAATTATTGTTAATTCTAAATCGTAAATATGATCTGTGTCCGTGTACCTTCCAGTGTGTATTTAAGTGAGGTAATTGAGGACAGCCGCGGTGCTCTGAGACCTGATGAGACGGGGAGCGGAACAGTTTTTCGACCGCAAATTCTAAACAGAAATTAGTGTTGCAAATTGGACTGCAAAGTATAGTTTATATAAGAAAGTATATCGCCGAAATATTGATTTATATTTGTTATTTTGAGACTATTTAAGTCAATACTTTTTTGTTAATAAATTACATTTTTTGACTGAAAACCTTCGGCTGCTTATTGCTTTGGATTGCGTGTCGTCAACCCTGCTCTATAGTGGCAAAAGGAAACTTTGGATGCCACTACACACACACATACACACAGCTAAAGACCTCTGAGCTCCAACGATCATCTGATTGATAATTATAATACGTCATTGTGATGCATGATTAGTTTGGGGTTCAGTGGAGAATTTAGAGTTCTGTATTCCTATTTGAGTAAATGAAGTACTCTATGACGTCGCTCCACGTTACAGTCACATGTTGTAAGGTCAGATATGAATAAATGTGAAGGAGTGAAATCTAACTCTGTTTAAAGTTCAACAGCATATCTCTGTACAGTGTGTGACAACTGCACTGCTGCATTGTGGGGGATTTGTTCAGTGTGATCTGGGCTCTAAATGTCACGACCCCCCCACTGACTGTTGGACATCTTCAGCTGCTGGTGTCACACACACACACACACACACACACACACACACACACACACACACACACACACACACACACACACACACAGAGAGAGTATTCATTGAGTTGTATAATATGAATAGACAGTCTTCCAGTAGTGTCTGCAGATGATTGAATTTTCAAAGCTGTTTAAATAATCTACGACTACACCACTGGGACAAAAAGACTCCTGGGTATTGCCCAATAGTCCAAACTGAGATTTAGATGTAATGTGTGCAACTTTAATTAAAGAGTCTGAAACGGCAGGAGGATTTAAATGAAACCTGAGTTATTATTATAATGATGAATCTCAGCAGATGAACCCTGTCCTGCAGCTCACAGCTGATAACTGTTATCTACGGGTCAGTGAACGCACCACTGCACCTGTCTGTCTGTAACCTGTCTGTCTCTCTGTAACCTGTCTGTCTCTCTCACCTGTCTGTCTGTAACCTGTCTGTCTCTCTATAACTTGTCCATCTCTCTTCCCTGTCTGTCTGTAACCTGTCTATCTCTCTCACCTGCCTGTCTCTCTCACCTGTCTGTCTCTCTCCCCTGTCTCTCTGTAACCTGTCTGTCTCTCTCACCTGTCTGTCTCTCTCCCCTGACTGTATGTCTGTCTGTAACCTGTCTGTCTCTCTCCCCTGTCTGTCTGTAACCTGTCTATCTCTCTCACCTGTCTGTATGTCTGTCTGTAACCTGTCTGTCTCTCTCCCCTGTCTGTCTGTAACCTGTCTTTCTGTAACCTGTCTGTCTCTCTGTCACCTGCCTGTCTCTCTCACCTGTCTGTCTCTCTCCCCTGTTTCTCTGTAACCTGTCTGTCTCTCTCACCTGTCTGTCTCTCTCCCCTGTCTGTATGTCTGTCTGTAACCTGTCTGTCTCTCTCCCCTGTCTGTCTGTAACCTCTCTGTCTCTCTGTCACCTGTCTGTCTCTCTCACCTGTCTGTCTGCAGGATGGGGGCCACAGTATTCGTGCAGCCTCTCGACCTGTCTGTCTGTGAAATGTCTCTAACCTGTCTGTCTGTAACCTGTCTGTCTGCAGGATGGGGGCCACAGTGTTCGTCCAGCCTCTCGATCTGGTGAAGAACCGGATGCAGCTGAGCGGTGTGGGGGCGACTAGTCGGGAATATAAAACCAGTTTCCACGCTCTGATTTCCATCCTAAAGAACGAGGGCGTGGGGGGCATCTACACCGGGTAACTACAGTGCTTCATTATTATACATCTACACCAGGTAACTACAGTACTTCATTATTATACATCTACACCAGGTAACTACAGTACTTCATTATTATACATCTACACCAGGTAACTACAGTGCTTCATTATTATACATCTACACCAGGTAGCTACAGTACTTCATTATTATAAATCTACACCAGTTAACTACAGTACTTCATTATTATACATCTACACCAGGTAACTACAGTACTTCATTATTATACATCTACACCAGGTAGCTACAGTACTTCATTATTATACATCTACACCAGGTAACTACAGTACTTCATTATTATACATCTACACCAGGTAACTACAGTACTTCATTATTATACATCTACACCAGGTAACTAAAGTACTTCATTATTATACATCTACACCAGGTAGCTACAGTACTTCATTATTATACATCTACACCAGGTAACTACAGTACTTCATTATTATACATCTACACCGGGTAACTACAGTGCTTCATTATTATACATCTACACCAGGTAACTACAGTACTTCATTATTATACATCTACACCAGGTAGCTACAGTACTTCATTATTATACATCTACACCAGGTAACTACAGTACTTCCTTATTATACATCTACACCAGGTAACTACAGTACTTCATTATTATACATCTACACCAGGTAACTAAAGTACTTCATTATTATACATCTACACCAGGTAACTACAGTACTTCATTATTATACATCTACACCGGGTAACTACAGTGCTTCATTATTATACATCTACACCATGTAACTACAGTACTTCATTATTATACATCTACACCAGGTAGCTACAGTACTTCATTATGATACATCTACACCAGGTAACTACAGTACTTCATTATTATACTTCTACACCAGGTAACTACAGTACTTCATTATTATACATCTACACCAGGTAACTAAAGTACTTCATTATTATACATCTACACCAGGTAACTACAGTACTTCATTATTACACATCTACACCGGGTAGCTACAGTACTTCATTATTATACATCTACACCAGGTAGCTACAGTACTTCATTATTATACATCTACACCGGGTAACTACAGTACTTCATTATTATACATCTACACCAGGTAGCTACAGTACTTCATTATTATACATCTACACCAGGTAACTACAGTGCTTCCTTATTATACATCTACACCGGGTAACTACAGTGCTTCATTATTATACATCTACACCAGGTAACTACAATACTTCATTATTATACATCTACACCAGGTAACTACAGTACTTCATTATTATACATCTACACCAGGTAACTATACATCTACACCAGGTAACTACAGTACTTCATTATTATACATCTACACCAGGTAACTACAGTACTTCATTATTATACATCTACACCAGGTAACTATACATCTACACCAGGTAACTACAGTACTTCATTATTATACATCTACACCAGGTAACTATACATCTACACCAGGTAACTACAGTACTTCATTATTATACATCTACACCGGGTAACTACAGTACTTCATTATTACACATCTACACCAGGTAGCTACAGTACTTCATTATTATACATCTACACCAGGTAGCTACAGTACTTCATTATTATACATCTACACCATGTAGCTACAGTACTTCATTATTATACATCTACACCAGGTAACTACAGTACTTCATTATTATACATCTACACCAGGTAGCTACAGTACTTCATTATTATACATCTACACCAGGTAGCTACAGTACTTCATTATTACACATCTACACCAGGTAGCTACAGTACTTCATTATTATACATCTACACCAGGTAACTACAGTACTTCATTATTATAAATCTACACCAGGTAACTACAGTACTTCATTATTATACATCTACACCAGGTAGCTACAGTACTTCATTATTATACATCTACACCAGGTAGCTACAGTACTTCATTATTACACATCTACACCAGGTAGCTACAGTACTTCATTATTATACATCTACACCAGGTAACTACAGTACTTCATTATTATACATCTACACCAGGTAGCTACAGTACTTCATTATTATACATCTACACCAGCTAGCTACAGTACTTCATTATTATACATCTACACCAGGTAGCTACAGTACTTCATTATTACACATCTACACCGGGTAACTACAGTACTTCATTATTATACATCTACACCAGGTAGCTACAGTACTTCATTATTATACATCTACACCTGGTAGCTACAGTACTTCATTATTATACATCTACACTGGGTAACTACAGTACTTCATTATTATACATCTACACCGGGTAACTACAGTACTTCATTATTATACATCTACACCGGGTAACTACAGTACTTCATTATTATACATCTACACCAGGTAACTACAGTACTTCATTATTATACATCTACACCAGGTAACTACAGTGCTTCATTATTATACATCTACACCGGGTAGCTACAGTTAGGCCTGTCACGATAATTAATTTTGTTGGACGATAAATTTTCCTGGAAATTATTGCGATAAACGATAATATTGTCGACCGTTGTAAGACCATTTTAGACCACTGACATAATGATAATATATAATAATAATTCAAGTACAACCTTTCAAAGAGAACCTTTTATTGAACATTGCAAATTAAATGTGAAATAATATTGAAATATATAAATGATATATAATAAAAACAAATAAATTAAAATAATTAAATAAATCACACACAACCAAAACAATACATTAAATAGACTCAGGCTTGAAAACAGAGCTCTTGTGGCCAAAACAGGCAATTGCATTTTAAAATGCAGTAGTAAAATAAATATGAGCAGACAAGCAAAAAAAACTCCTTAAAACAAAATTCAAGTGTACAGGTCACTGTCCATACAAAGATCCAGATGCCTCAATAGGCCATATCCAAATCTATAAATCAAAGATTCCGAGCAAGGAACACCAACATGTTTACCTTGTGGGGCTTAAGGCAGGATCTCTCTGGGGTAGCAATGTTGCCAGCTGTGCTGAACATTCTCTCTGAGCTAGTGCTTGTTGCACAAATGCACATGTATTTTTTTGCTAACTTGGCCATTAAAGGAAATCTCCTCTGATTATCACGCCACCACATCAAGGGATCGGATGATGCATCAACTGCTTCTTCCTGGAGGAACTTTGTCAGCTCTAAATCAACAAGTACTCTTTTTGGGAGCACAGCCTGGGGCTGACTTGTGGTTAATTGGGCTTTTCTGTTCTGTAGAAGGTCACTCAGCCTCTTCTTCCTGGCAGGTGCTGGTGGAGGTTCATCATTTCCTCCTGCAGCTTTACTGCAGCTCTCTTCGCTGCTGGCACCTTCTCTGCTTCCTTGTTGCTCTTTCATGTCCAGTAGCTCTTGCACAAGCTGTTGCCTGACATCATCCAAGACTTCTGCATCCTCCATGCTACCACGATACCTCGGATCCAAGACGGTGGCCTTGGTCAACAAGAGCTGGATGTTTGGTGGGCTGTATTTCTGTGCCAATACCCTGCACATGTTGCTCTTTATGTTTTCTGTGAGTTCAGTGTCATCGGGGCCTGGTGATAAAAGTTCACCTTTTAGTAGTTCCAACACAGGCTTAACTGAGGACGCTGTGACATGTTTTTCCGCTGATAGCACATCTGTGAAATCAGCCACTGGCTTCATTGCTGCATTTATGGATTCTAACACAGAAACATCCTGCCAGGTTGGGGTCAGGTGGCCATGTTTTCGATCCTCAACGAGGACACGTCTTATGGCTGGGAGTTGCTCCAGCACCCTCTCTATCATCTTTTGCTTTGTTCCCCATCGTGTGGCGACATCCTGTGGGAAAGATAACATGTTATTTTTCATTAGTCTAAATCAACATAATTAAACAAATACTACTTTCCCCATTTCCATTATTTATCACAAATAATTGTACATGTTATTATAATGTAACCAACGATCTAATACATGCTAATGAAAGAACATTACATGTCCATATGTAATTCACAAATTAAAAATAAGAACTCTTTATTTAATCTTAAATGAACCTTTAACATATTTTTTGTTAAATATTAACACAACTATCAATGATTTATCCATCACTCACCAGTATTAGACTGTGTTGGGGGAGATTGGCTTCAGTCTGTGCCTTTCTCAGGTCTCTCTTCTTTAGCCAGCTGAGGTTGAAGGTGTTTACAAGATTCCTACACACTCCCATGGCACGTGCTGTGCGATCCTTGTCACTGTCCAAACCATGAGACACAGCCAAATGGAGGTTGTGGCCAAAGCAGTTGAGCCATGGCAATCCGAGTTGGTGTATTGCAGCCACAATGTTAGCACCATTGTCTGTGGTTATACAGGCAAGTTTGCTCTCCTCCAGTGCCCAGTCTGCTAATGCAAACTGCAGGTTTTCTGCAAGTATGTTAGCAGTGTGGTTGTCCGGTATGTACCTGGTCTCTAAACACTTCGACTGCAGAGTCCAGTCATCTGTAATGTAATGCACGGTTAAGCTCATGTATGGTGTCATATTAGAGCTTGACCACATATCGGTAGTTGCAGAGTAAAAAGAGATGTCTTTTAACTCTTTCAGAACTTTGTCTTTCACCTGGTTGTATAGACTTGGAATGGCAGTTTGGGAGATGAAGGTTTTTTTCGGCAGTTCGTACTGCTTGTCAAAAGTTTGCAACATTTCTTGAAATGCTTTTTTTTCAACTATGTTAAATGGCTGCATCTCTTTGGCTATGAAGCGGCTTACGCTGTCTGTGAGCGTGAGCCATTTTGTGCTATCGCGTTTGTATTTGCCTTGACGGGCAAATGCATCGGTTATTGCAGAATGTCGGGAAGGTGGGGGCTCTCCATCTCCAGCTGCCGTCTTTGCTCCCAGCTGGAAAAACGGAATGGGGTGGTTGTGTTTCAAGTGCAGTTTGAGATTTGTGGTATTGCTAGCTTTTGTTGCTACCTTTTTCAAACAAATGCGACACACCGGCTCATTAATATCCGTAGGTTGGCCTCGTTCATTTGGTTTGAATCCGAAATACTCCCACACCGGAGATGTGGAATTAGGTTTTGTAACCAATTCCATTTCTATTTAAATTCCCCTCGAGTAAGTCACACGTTGTCTCCTGCTTGTCTCGCTATATTATTAATGTGGATGCTAGATCATGCTGCTACACTGCTGCACGTGCACGTGGAGTGTCTGACTCCTGACCTGGCTCTGTGTGTGAGCCCCGCCCCTCGCAGCCCGCCAGGCCGGCAGAAGCAATGCGGACGCGCGTGGCCGGCAGCCACAGCGCGCCTGGCGAAAATTCTGGTCACATCCTTATGTAAACGCCAATTTATCGAGCTCAGAAAAGTTATCGAGTCCCTTTTTATTTATCGCACGATAAGTCAATTTATCGATTATCGCGACAGGCCTAGCTACAGTACTTCATTATTATACATCTACACCAGGTAGCTACAGTACTTCATTATTATACATCTACACCAGGTAACTACAGTACTTCATTATTATACATCTACACCAGGTAGCTACAGTACTTCATTATTATACATCTACACCAGGTAACTAAAGTACTTCATTATTATACATCTACACCAGGTAACTACAGTACTTCATTATTATACATCTACACCACGTAACTACAGTACTTCATTATTATACATCTACACCAGGTAACTACAGCATGATTATATGACTGTTTACGTGAAGATGTAAATGAGGTGATGTTATTATAACAGATGTTAACGGTATGTGCGTCAGTCTATCTGCAGGTCTGCTGCGTCAGGCGACCTACACCACCACCCGCCTGGGGATCTACACCATCCTGTTCGAGAAGATGACCGGCCCCGACGGGCGGCCGCCCAACTTCCTGCTCAAGGTACCGCCCACTTCCCGTTGTTGGCATCTCTACCTGTTGTTAGCATCTCTCCCTGTTGTTAGCATCTCTTCCTGTTGTTAGCGTCTCTTCCTGTTGTTAGCGTCTCTCCCTGTTGTTAGCATGTCTTCCTGTTGTTAGCATCTCTTCCTGTTGTTAGCGTCTCTCCCTGTTGTTAGCATCTCTTCCTGTTGTTAGCATCTCTCCCTGTTGTTAGCGTCTCTCCCTGTTGTTAGCATCTCTCCCTGTTGTTAGCGTCTCTCCCTGTTGTTAGCATCTCTCCCTTTTGTTAGCATCTCTCCCTGTTGTTAGCATCTCTCCCTGTTGTTAGCGTCTCTCCCTGTTGTTAGCATTTCTCCCTGTTGTTAGCATCTCTTCCCTGTTGTTAGCATCTCTTCCTGTAGTAACGGCTCCCCCTGCAGGCGCTGATCGGGATGACAGCCGGTGCCACCGGGGCGTTCATCGGGACGCCAGCGGAGGTTGCTCTGATCCGGATGACGGCTGACGGACGGTAACATCTTAAAATAAGGCTTTATTTCATCTGTTTATTATTAAAGCTGAAAATAACCAATTATTTTCAGGTCAAACAATATATATATTTATTATTATTATCATAAAGTGTGTGTGTGTGTGTGTGTGTGTGTTTGTGTGTGTGTGTGTGTGTGTGTGTGTGTGTGTGTGTGTGTGTGTGTGTGTGTGTGTGTGTGTGTGTGTGTGTGTGTGTGTGTGTGTGTGTGTGTGTGTGTGTGTGTGTGTGTGTGTGTGTGTGTGTGTGTGTGTGTGTGTGTGTGTGTGTGTGTGTGTGTGTGTGTGTGTGTGTAGTCTCCCTGCAGATCAGAAGAGAGGTTACAGTAACGTGTTCAACGCTCTCGCTCGCATCACCAGAGAAGAAGGCGTCACCACTCTGTGGAGGGTAAACGAATACTGTTAATGTATACTGTTATTAAGACGTATCAACTAGTGTCACTGATGAACTGTTTGTGTGTAGGGGTGTATTCCCACGATGGCTCGAGCGGTGGTGGTGAACGCGGCTCAGCTCGCCTCGTATTCTCAGACCAAACAGGCTCTGCTCGACTCAGGTACTGGTACATCCAATACTCACTGAATACACAGAAACTGTACCTGAGTACTGTTCTGTGTACTTTGTGTTCAGTGTACTTTGTGTTCAGGGTACTTTGTGTTCTGTGTACTTTGTGTTCAGGGTACTTTGTGTTCTGTGTACTTTGTGTTCAGGGTACTTTGTGTTCTGTGTACTTTGTGTTCAGGTTACTTGCAGGACGGTATTCTGTGCCACTTCTGTGCCAGTATGATCAGCGGACTGGTGACCACAGCGGCCTCCATGCCTGTGGACATCGTGAAGACCAGGTGAGGCTAACGCTAATGCTAACAGGGTGACAAACAGCTAACAAACAGCTTACGAACAGCTAACAAACAGCTAACAAACAGCGAACAAACAGCTTACGAACAGCTAACAAACAGCTAACAAACAGCTAACAAACTGCTAGCTAGCAGACAGTTTAGGATGAACTCAAGAACTGCTAACAAATTGCAGACTAACTGCTTATAAACAGTTATCTATCTGTTGGCTAATCATTAGATGCTAATAAATAGCTAACTATAGCTAACCAACAGCTAACATAAGCTAGCCAGGGTCCAAGGAATATCTTAAGAACCAAACAGCTAAAGAACAGCTCACTATCTGCAAGCTAGTGAACTGTTTAGAAACAGCTAAAGAAACGGCTAACAGACTGCTAACCATGAGCTAACGAAAACTAAGTGACAGCTAGCGGCCAGCTAACAAACCGCTAACGGTACGTCTACACTACAGGCATCAAAAAATGCTTTCAACGCTTCGCCCATTCACTTGAATGGGGTGACGTACAAGATTTTAAATCTTCGCCGAACTGCATTGTGGGGAGCATGGCATTGCTTTGCAAGCATCACGAGCATTTATCGGCCTCAAAAGTTGAACAATGTTCAACTTTTGAGGCTCGATGCTTGGCATCAGCCAATCAAATCCCGTTTATGCAAATCCCGCCAGTGCAAGCGCAGCCAATCAAACCGCGTGCAAGCTGGGAGAGCCAGACCGCAGTTCATTTCCTCATATTCCAAACGAGATATTACGGTAGCAAATCACCCGGTTCTTTACGACCGGAACTATTTACCGGGATACAAACCGGAGGAACCAGGTATGGAGGGAGGTGGCAGAGACAGTGGGTGAAACTGATAGTTTTTTCGCCTGTTTGGAGAGTTTATGTCCAGTTTACTTCGTTTTAACATTGCTATTGCTTTGTATGTCGGGGGCGGGAGATTCATGTGATTGGTTGCTCGCAAAAAATCGCCACGCTTCAGACACGCCCAGCTTCAAGATTTTTTCATGCCTGTAGTGTAGACGGGCCGTAACAGAGCTAACAGCTAACATACAGCTAATGAAATTGATCTCTCTTTCTCTCTCTCTCCCTCTCTTTCTCTCTCTCTCCCCCCTCTCTCTCTCCCTCTCTCTCTCCGCCCCCCCTCTCTCTCTCCCTCTCTTTCTCTCTCTCTCTCCCCCCACTCTCTCCTCTCTTTCTCTCTCTCTCCGCCCCCCCTCTCTCTCTCCTTCTCTCCCCCTTCTCTCTCTCTCCCCCCCTCTCTCTCTCTCCCCCCTCTCTCTCTCCGCCCCCCCTCTTTCTCTCCGGCACCCCTCTCTCTATCCCTCCCCCCCCTCCCCCCTCTCT